>NC_082651.1:8027145-8332790 GCF_028023285.1 Balaenoptera ricei | reverse complement strand
CTGATACATAGGAATTACTCAATATTCAACATTAGTATTGGAATTTTACTACCCATTCCATCTCGTAACAATCACCAGGCCATAACTTAAGTCCATTTCGTTTTTTCTAACAGAGAACATAAACTTCTTAATTTACTGACCACCACCAGTGGACCAGGTACATTCTAGATGCTCGAGAGAGAAGGTTGAAAAGTCTTTGCCTTCACATGGCTCACTGTTTATTGAAAGGAAAGACAGATAAGTAAGCCTAGTGAAGTGATAAAAAGTGGGAGTACAGATCCCCATCTTCTTTCCTTGTCAGACAATCCTGGCCCCTTTTTTTCTTTCCTCATAGGTTTTATTCTCCAGTCTTTGAAACACCTGTATAGTCTTCAATATTAGTTCCCCAATGTCCTTCCCAGGGTACAGAGTCATGTGAAGGACAAAGTCCACTATCCAAGCTAACTCAGTACTAACTGGAGGGGGAGAAATACCTGTTCCACTTTGGAAGTCAACAGTTCCTAAGTTTCTCTAATTAAAGCTTTCTCCACTTTAGTGCATTGAGTTGTTCCTGCCCCATTAAGTCTTTTTTTTTCTTTTCTTTCTTAAACATCTTTATTGAAGTATAATTGCTTCACAATGGTGTGTTAGTTTCTATTTTATAACAAAGTGAATCAGCCATACATATACATATATCCCCATATCCCCTCCCTTTTGCGTCTCCCTCCCACCCTCCCTATCCCACCCCTCTAGGTGGTCACAAAGCACCGAGCTGATCTCCCTGTGCTATGCGGTTGCTTCCCACTAGCTATCTATTTTACATTCGGTAGTGTATATATGTCCATGCCGCTCTCTCACTTCGTCCCAGCTTACCCTTCCCCCTCCCCGTGTCCTCAAGTCCATTCTCTACGCCTGCGTCTTTATTCCTGTCCTGCCCCTAGGTTCTTCATAACATTTTTTGTTTTTTTTTAGATTCCATATATGTGTTAGCATACGGTATTTGTTTTTCTCTTTCTGACTTACTTCACTCTGTATGACAGACTCTAGGTCCATCCACCTCACTACAAATAACTCAATTTCGTTTCTTTTTAAGGCTGAGTAATATTCCATTCCCATTAAGTCTTGAGGGAAAGAAGCCACTGCCTCTCTGTTCAGGGTATCCATAGGTCATTTGAGACTTATGGAATGTTAACCTCCTATGCTGTGTGAACCAAGATGACCATTCTGGCTCCTGTGATTATGGGCAGAACCAAGCCGGAACCGGATACTGCAGGGATCCAGCCAGCACTCCACCTCCATGCTGTCCACCTCTGGAACATATGCCCTCAGGACTTTCGGCTGTCTATGCCTAGACGCAGGCTTCTATATGAATCCACTCACCCTCTCTGCCACAAACATAATAAGCGGATCACTTAAATGTAAAGAGAAGGAAAAGCCATTTATGTTCCATGTTAAAGAAAAAGCATCCTATTAGCTATTCATTGAACTGGGAGATTGGTATTTGATCCTCAAACCGAGGCATTTCCGTGAATTCACCTTTAATGCTACCATTTTTGTAGTACTTTGCATGTTATCTCTGATGCTTCTAGAACTATTCACTATAAAACTAATCCAGGTGGTCTGAATACATAAGTCAGATAACCTCAATTAAAAAAGAAATCTCAGAGGGGATATATGTGTATGTATAGCTGATTTACTTTGCTGTACAGCAGAAACAAAACATTGTAAAGCAACCATACTCTAATAAAAATTTTTTAAAGATCTCATATATATATGTATATATGTATATATACACATACACACACACACACACACACACATATATATATATATACACACACACACACCACCAAGACTAATTCACCACTTTTTCTTTTTTACAGTGAATAGGTTTGAAAATTAGGTCAATATATGAAATGTTCTAATTTTCAGGTGGCCTAGTCAAAAAAAAACCAAAAGAGAATGAAATAATGCCACTTACAGCAACACAGATGGACCTAGAGATGATCATACTAAGTGAAGGAAGTCAGAAAGAGAAAGACAAATACCATATGATATCACTTATATGTAGAATCTAAAATATGACACAAATGAACTTATTTACAAAACAGAAACAGACTCACAGACAGAGAGAACAGACTTGTAGTTGCCAAGGGGACGGAGGTGAGGGAGGGATAAATTAGGAGTTTGGGATTAGCAGATACAAACTATTATATATGGAATGGATAAACAACAAGGTCCTACTGTATAGCACAGGGAACTATATTCAATTTCCTGTAATAAACCATAATGGGAAAGAATAAGAAAGAGAATATATATATGTATAACCGAATCACTTTGCTTTATACCACAAACCAACACCAGCATTGGTCAAGGCCACTCTGCCAGAAAGCTTTAGCATTTCCTCATGGTTTTAGATCAGGTGTATTTTGGGTTTAAGTAAAGAAGAGTAAACTTGCAGAGTCAAGTTGTTTGCTGCCTATCCAACTTTTTATGTATTCAGCTACAGCAGACCTCGTTTTACTGCACTTCACTTTACTGCGCTTTGCAGATAATCGTGATTTTTACAAATTGAATGTTTGTGGCAACCCTGCGTTAAGCAAGTCTATCGGTGCCATTTTTCCAACAGCATTTTCTCACTTCATGTTTCTGTGTCACATTTTGGTAATTCTTGTAATATTTCAAACTTTTTCATTATTATTATATTTATTATGGTGACCTGTGATTAGTAATCTTTGATGTTTTACCGCTCTGATTCACTGAAGGCTCAGATGATGGTTAGCATTTTTTAGCAATAAAGTATTTTTAAATTAAGGTATGTACATTGTTTTTTAGACATAATGCTATTGCACACTTAATAGACTACAGCATAGTGCAAACATAATTTTTATATGTACTGTAAAACTAAAAAATTTGTGTGACTTGCTTTACTACGTATTTGCTTTAATGCTGTGGTCTGAAACCCAACCTAGAGTATCTCCAAGGTCCGCCTACGCTTGCTTTTCAGTTGGCAGAAGGGAATCTCAAGTGCAAAGAAAAATAATTCAATGAAAAATTTTAAGTGCGAGTGCATACTTTTGAGACAGAATTTGACTTCAAAAGAGTGCGTTTCTACTTGCTGCTTAAGAAAATAATCAGTACTAATCATGATAAATTTAGTTACTATACTGGAACTCATGGCTAAATCCTGCCTAATTGGGTCTATTCATTGATGGAGGACAGGAGAGGAGGGCTGAAAAGAGACGGGATCCATGACCAATGCAGACTTCTTGATTTTCCAATTTTAGATGAGTCAAGACTCCTGGTACATAGTTTTTCATTAAAATGGCAGAAAATCAATTGATCTCTGGATCAACACTAGACAACACTGTGAAGCAGGTGACACTTATCTTTGAAAACCCCTACCTTTTCAGGGGTGCTCCCCCCACTCCAGGGCTATGCTTTCATCCAGATTCCTTTCTTACACGAGCACTGGAGCACCCCCTGCCCCTGCCTGGCCCCTAACCATGGTCTAGAATGGGTCTCCTTTCCTGCCTACCTGCTAAAATAATCTTCCTCTGTAGCCCACACCCTTGGAACCGGCTGTGAGCTAGACACACTGCATGGTGCAGGTTGGCCAGAATGCACCCCTTCTAACAGTTTCCCAGGCACTTGTGATCTGTGATGACTTCTCACAGTTAAAAAGAGAAGAAACAGAAAAATAGAAAACAACAAAAACCTCCCCAAATAACATCAAAAAAGATCCTGAAGGTGTGAAAGTAAGAGTAGAAGTTTTCAGGTACAGTGTCAGGCCCTTGGATGGACCATTTTACTTTCAACCAGCCTTACTGCACAGTTCACACAGAGAAGAGTGGGCATTCTTGACCAGGAGCCCTGGTGAAGGCCCGACAGAGATGAGACAGTGTCTAACCTGGTCCAGGCAGCACTGCCCTTAATGTGCCCCTATAACCGGGAGCCCATCTTGTTCTGGAATAACAGCATAGCGGCAGCCTACATTGCCTGTAGTGATATTAATTATTTAAGTAAAATTTTATTGGTAGCCTACATGTGTCAGGCACTGTGCTAGCGGATGGGCAGACCAGGACAAATAAGAAATGGTCCCCAACCTCACAGAGCTCCAGTCTGATAAAGGAGCTCAGGCTTACAGGATTTTCTTATCCAGACAACAAACTGTCCCGGGATCTCTGAAAGATTGCTCCTAGATTCCCCTGATGTAGTAAGGATGTGACATGAAACTGAGAACAAACAGAAGGAATGTCACTTTCTATATGGCCCAAAGATATCTTCCTACCAGAAATTCACCCCTGGCTTCTGCTGCATTTTCATCACTACGACTCACATGGCCGTTTTTAACAGTAAGCAGCTAAATGGGCCACAGGAGGTACTTTGTGAGTATTTGTTGATTTGAGTCGGCTAGTCTCAGGCCGGGGAACAACTTGCTCCCGTACAGCAAGGGGCTGGGTGCGGTAGGAGGAGTACTGGATCCTCGTATTAACTAGGTGGGTGATGGGAGAGACACGTAACTTCAAGTCAAGAAGAACAGAGGGAGCGTTCTGTGAATTCAGCGGAGAAGAACTTCAAGCCACGAGGCCGGCTCTCACTGGCCTGCAGAAGGCAGAGGTGGTGGTCTCTCCTGGGTGAGGTCCAGCCAACAGTGCATGAAAGCACGGGGCTCAGCGGTAAAACTCAGGCCAGTGATACTCAGTCACTGTTATTTTTAAACAAACTTTTATACTAGTTTTAGATTTACAGAAATGGTACCAAGATAATACAGGGAGTTCTTGGAAGCTCAGGACCCAGTTTCCCCCGCTGTTAAGATCTTCCATCAGTGTGATCCATTTATCACAACGAATAAACCGGTATCGAGATGTTATTATTAACCAAAGTCCACACTTCGTCCCAATTTCTTTAGTTTTCACCTGACCTTCTTCTGTCCAGGATGGGATCACTCGGCTGTGAGTTTCTCAGACGTGCCTTGTTTTTGATGACCTTGACCATTTTGCGGAGTGTTGGCAATGTATTTTGTGGAAGGATCCTTCATGGAGCTGTTTGATGTTTTTCTCATGATGAGACTGAGGTTATGGTTTGGGGGAGGAGGTGAAGGGCCCCAGAGGTGAAGGGCCTTCTCATCCCATCATCGCGGTGCTTGCTACGCACGTGACTTATCACCGGGCTGAGGCTGTACTGGTCTGGCTCCTGTGCTGAGACCTTACTCTTCTTACCCCTTCCAGGCTGCACGTGGAAGCCATTAAGACAGCCCACACTTAAGGATGGGGAGTTATGTTCCACCTCCTTGAGGGGGCAGCACGTACATGAATTATTTGGAAAATTCTGTACGGGACACTTGGGGGGACTATGTATGGGGGACATAGTTGCCCCCATTTATTTATTTACTCGTTTATTTATATCAGTAGGGACTCTTGTATATTTACTTTCTACATTAGACTCCAATAGTAGTCAGCTGTTTCTTAGTCACCTACAAACTCTTAGGTATAAAATAAGCTACACGAATACATTGTACAACATGGGGAATATAGCAAATATTTTATAATAAGTGTAAATGGAATATAACCTTTCAAAATTGTGAATCACTATATTGTACACCTGTAACTTATATAATATTGTACATCAACTATACGTCAATCAAAATAAAGTAACAGAAGCAAAGCCCATAAAGGAAGGGGAAAAGTATGTAAAGATTAAAAAAAAAGTACTAGACTGAAGTCTATAGATACAGCTAAGGGGTGGAGTTGCAATGTGTTGCCAGTGGTAGCAACAGGCACAAATCAAAGGCTTGTCATTACCTGTGCAAAGTGGTTAAATTCTGGCCGGACACTGCAAGTCCTAACAAAGCATTCACATTCTTGACCAGCAAGAGTAGAATTTTTTTCCAAATGGCAGATAACTGCATGTGCACGCATACCGACTAAGGGTATCGGGGACATTCAATTGCTGAATCAAACGGACATCTTTGTTTCTTTGTCTTTCTTGGTCACTGATTTATGTGACATTTATGTGACACTCCTTCTTTGCAATGTTCCTTGCACGGCTCTCTGGCCTCTTAAGGGTCTCTTTATCTTTGACTTCAAACTACCTTGGATGAATCCACCTCTTCTGGTCACTGCTCAGAAGCTGATGCTATCCTAGGATCCTGCCCTCAGTTCTCTGGTCTTCTGCACCCTCTCATCTCTTCATCTGCTCCCAAGGAGACCACCGTGACTTTGTCCTCCTACTGCCAGCTCTAAAGGGCCAAGTGCATCTCTGTACTGTGGTTTCCCGGAGGCTAGAGCCCACATTTTATGTCAATGGGCATCTTGAGAATCTAGTCAAATGCCTGGCATAGAATAACCACACAGTAAATGTTTGTTGAGCAAATAAGTTCATCTCCACTTGGACGTGCCTCCACCTTGATGTGCCCCAAACCAGGTCCCACTACCTCCCCACCTAAAATCCAACACTCACTGCTGAATTCTGTATCCACCTGGTCACCTGCACATGGTTTCTGACTTCCCTTCTCTCCTCCTTACGGACAACAAAACTCCTAGAGGTGTCTGTCCAATTTCTTCAGCTTTCTCTTGAACCCATCTTTCTTTATCCCTTATCATACCCTCACCCCTTCCCACACTCCAGTTCTCACTGTAATAGCTTATTCACTCCCTCCTCTCTCCAGTCCTTCCTCCAGATTCTATTTCCCACCGTGCTTCTGCCCATCTAAAATCTAAGATCATGGTGCCTGCTGCTTCCTAAGGCACACAAGCCTCCCCACGGCCTGGCCTCAGCTCACTGCAGTTGCCCCCCTGTCCTAGCCCTTGAACTCAGTTCTGGAACAGCGCAAACTATTTATGGTTCTGCTTCTCTGAATGTCAGCCAGGGCTTCTCCTCCTGCCTTAAGTGCCCTTCTTTCTGCTCCCTGTTCTCATCTATTACCTTTCAAAGGCCACCCCAGAGGGCACACCTTGACGCTCAGTGACCTTAACTAATTACCCTCTTCTGTACACATGTCTATCAGTGCATTTGCCACCCTATATTGTAAGTATTTGTCTTCAAGTCTGTCTCACCTACCTGAATCATGGGCTCCTTGAGGGAAATGTCTGGCCTCACTCCTTTCTGTGTCACCAGTGTCTGGGGGCACAGGTATGTTCATAACTGAAAAAACATAAGCACCCACCCCTTCAAAATAAGAGACAAGACCTGTAACTGTGCACAGAAAAACTTGATCCTTGTCCCCAAATGGGGTGGAATACACTTACAGTATACCTATATACCTTTAGTGAGCTGAAAGACAATGAGCTCCAATTAAGTTATATAAAAGCTTATTAAAAAAAAAAACACTGGATAACAATTATACATTTTAAAGCTCACTGCCTTTTACTTCAAAAAGTGCACATCTGTCTGCTCTAGAGTCAGACCAACAATGGGAAGAGCTCACACAGAAACTGCTGAGAACCCTGGGCCTCCTCCGGCTGTGTCGCCGCTTATGCAATAAAAGTCGCAAGACTGGACGCCCACATGCTGCTGTCGGAGCTCCTGTAGGAGATGACGAGATAGCGTATGCTACTTTTTATCCAGATCTTTTCCAAGTAAGAGTTTGGCATTTGACAAATATATTTTGGTCGAGGTATCCTACTACAATATCCTTTTTTTTTTTTTTAAAAAAAAAGGAAAATTCATTTGTGTTTTGAAGGGTTTCTCCGCAGGTGTGGTGCACTTCCTTTCGGTTTTCTTGGTGGAGAGGCAGGAGCTGGGAGGGCCAGGAGGGTTGATCGGGGAAAGATGCAGACGCTGGCCGCTGTGCGGTGTCAAGCAAACTGGGTGTGTTTCCAGCTGAATGTCCAGGCTGTGGTGCCCAGGAGGCAGGCACAAAGGCAGGTGTTAACAGGACTCACCCCTACTTTGCCCTGACCTTGTCTGCGGCCCAGAGGACCAGGCCCTCAGAAAGCTGAGGCCAAGCAGGTGCTACCGAGCCCTGTGAGAGCCCCCTCACTGCCCTTTCTCCCTCCTCACCAGACCATCTTAACCAGATTTTCCTCCCTCTCACCTGCACTGCACTCCCTGTTTCAGAGAAATCTCAACCTGCTGGATTCCCAAGGCTGATCTCCAACCCAGACTGTGACCCGTCACTGCTCCGTCCTCCCAGCTGAGTCTGGGTTCCCGGGAGATTTAGTCTCACGGGTACTCTGAGAGCTCCGTGTGGGATCTTTCAATATATCTGCACCCAAATGATCTTCATGAAAGATACAGACACCATCACAAAGCTCCACCTGAGACGCGTGTGCCCTCGGAACTCCTGCGGCCTGCGGTCCGGGGCAGGGTGTCATTTTGGAGCATCTGGTGATGCAACACCCTTGTGCCCTTGCCCCCAGTCCCCCCACCGTGTCCAAACCAGAGCGTTTCCCTGCTTCCTCTGAGCTGCCTTCCCCAAAGACCTTCACCCAAAACCACAGTCAAAAGGACTCAGGCCGTGAATGAGCTCGTGCACCAGAGAAATCCTCTGGAAAGGGATTTGAGAGGCTTTGGTGACGATGGAGGCCGGTGGTTGATAAACTGCGATTGCTGCTGGCATCCCAACCCTTTCTGCAGAGGAGAGCCTGTGCAGGAGGGCAGGGGCCTCAGACGTCTCACCAGCCACTCCGTCCTCCACAGGGAAATAGCACTGTGACCGCGCCCGCGGGACAGTCCTGCAAGGTTCGGAGAAAACGGAACTTAAGGGAAACGCTCCCCAGAACAAGGGCTGTTAGATAAAAGGTAGAAATTCATTCTGAGAGAGGTCATGTTTCAGGAGGATATTGTCTTAGGGATCAGGGCCCAAGGAAGGGCTAAGTTCATGAAATTAACTTAGTAATTAACATGGAATTAATGTTATCTAAAATTCAGACTCCTTTAAGGATGTTTCGGAAGAGCCTTCTCGCCTTCTCCTTGGGAGCAGCGACTGGTCATCATTCCCCAAGGCTCTGGCTGAGCTGGCCGGAGTGGCAAGGTCAGAACAGCTTTGCTGAAGGCCACGGAGGGTGCAGCTGCTGCTTCCCTGGCCCATGTCCTCCCAGTCTGGGCTGAGGCCGCCTCCCGCCAAATCCAGAGCACTGTTAACTCTTTCCCCGGCAGGACTGAGGCCCAAGGCACAAAAAAGCCCCAGCTGCTACATCTGGTGTTGGCCTCTGCAGAGGTCGCCCATCAGCCCGGGCGGCCCCTGTGGTCAGGGGAACAGGACAGTGACTTCTGCTGGTCCCTTGGTCCTGGTCCCTTCTTCAGCAGCACTGTTCTTTATTCTTGCTCAACTGTCTTGTTAACAGCAGCAAGGGTTGGGCAAAGGTTATCAGCTTCTGGTGGTTGGAGGTGAGGGCTGTGCCTGGGAGGCGCAGGTAGCAGCAGGAGGGTGGGCTGATGAAGGCCCCGGAGGAGTTTTCGAAGAGAGGAGAAGCAGCAAGCCAGATCCTGCAGTGCCGGGCGCTGCGTCCTCACCTGCAGCCTGGCCTCCTTCCTCTGCAATTTGAATCATACACACCTTGGAGTATGTCCATCCCCAGAACTGCTCCTCTAGGAAGCCCACCAGAATATCCACCTTCTCTGATCTCCGCTCTTCTCTGAGCCCCATCATGGACCCAATGCCTTGGCTGGGCGCCAGGGGTCTCCTTCCTCCTCTAGACTCTGAAGGACCGAGATGATGCATGAAACTCCTCTGGCGTCCTTTGGACCAGTCAGGTGGTTGGGTACCAGGTTAAATGCAGCGTGAGGAGACTCAACGTCAAAGCTTCCTGAGGCTGGAGCTGCTGCTCTCACGTGGGGCTCTGAGCCCCTCCGGATACACCCCTCTCCGTTCCACCCCACTCCCGCAGGGTCAATGTCATTTGAGCAGAGGCCGTGCCATTTTCCCAGATTTATTTTGTCACGTCCAGTGCTGAGGGTGGGGCCCCCAGCAGAGGAGGAAATTAACAAATGAACAGATTCCCAACTGAACCAAATGGAAAGGAACAGACTGCTGTGTGGTTACAGAGGAAAGAGCCGGGTGATGGAATAAGAGAAGGGGGATAAAATGATGTTGAGATGAGCATTCCATTCTAACTTCAACTCAAGTCAGTATTAATTGATAGGAACGTTAAGATTATTACCCCAAATGGGTATCTTTAAATGTGATTCTGGAAGAAAATTTTATTTTTCTCTGTGTATATTTCAGTCAGATTCTTGGAAATAAACCTTCCTTCTACTCTCAGATATTGCGAAAACCAGCTGTGCCCAAATCTAATTTTCATATGGAAAGATTTCTTACCTGGGAATTATGGTAATCCTAAATTTTTTCTATTAAAGGAAAACACTTATGCTTTTTATTATTTTTTTTGGAAGCCAGGGCGACTTCAACCAAAGAAAAATTAAAAGAGTGAGTGGATATTACAGAAATGGCATTGCCTCCTGGATCCTGCACTTTATAAGTCCTAGGTTTATTGCTCGTTCCTTGATAACAGGGAAATGACTTTTTTTTTTATCCTGTGACACCAAGTACTTCCTTCTACCTTTCCCTTATTACTCAAAAATAAAGCCATTATTTTTTTTCTTAAAGAATGAACATGAAAGCCAGCGATTTTTGGTGCCTTATTTATATTCAGGTTGGTAATAAGTAAAACACTCAAAACACTTCTTTCTTTTCCCATCATTATTTCCAGTGTTAAGGTATCCTACATAAAATCTCTAGCCTTTTCACTGTGTAAATACATGCCTTTCAGAACTCTCCAGCCAAGAAATGAGAGATGGGTACTTTAGGCTTTCAAAGGATTTTGTGGCCTCAAGGTCAAGTTCTGAAGGATGACCCATTTGGCTGCTCTTATCACACTGGTCAGGCAGCAGGTGTAAAGAGAGGGGTGCCTGTGGCGTCAGTGTGGGCCCTGGGCAGACAGTCACATTGGCAGCCCAGAGGAAGTCAGGGGCTCTGAGTCTGAGTGGGTGAGTTTCCAGCTCTACCTGCTAGTGTTCTTTACCAGCTGGGTGATCTGGTGGTGATACTGACTGTCCATTTCCTCCTCTGTAAAGGAGAAAATAAAATACTCTCTCAGGATGGTGTATTTGAAAAACGCTATGTTGAACTAAGGCTTCTGTACTCCCAGAAATAAAACATCATCAAGCCGTAAAAAGGAACGAAATAGTGCCATTTGCAGAGATGTGGATGGACCTAGAGACTGTCGAGTGAAGTAAGTCAGAAAGAGAAAAACAAATATTGTATAATATCGCTTATTGGCAAAGCAGAAATAGAGTCACAGATGTAGAAAACAAACTTACGGTTGCCAAGGTTGGGGGGTGGGACGAATTGGGAGATTGGGACTAACGTATATACACTATTGATACTATGTATAAAATAGATAAGGAGAACCTACTGTGTAGCACAGGGAACTCTATTCAGTGCTCTGTGGTGACCTAAATGGGAAGGAGATCTAAAAAAGAGGGGATATATGTATATGTATAGCTGATTCACTTTGCTGTACAGCAGAAGCTAACACAACATTGTAAAGCAACTATACTCCAATAAAAACTAATTTAAAAAAGTCTGTCACTTCGTTATGAGATATACTGCAATTTCATATCTCGGGGATTTATCTACCAAAGCCTTGCATCCCCCTTTCATATCCCTACAAGACAGCAGCTCTTTTCACTGAGCCAGCACCCTGGGTCGTTTCTGCTACCGCTTCTCATAATTTATTTGCTGCCCCCCCCCCTCCCCCGGCTCCATTCTGCCATTTCGCATGGTTGGGTCAACCTTTCCTTCACAAGTCTGGGGTATTGTTTAGATTTTTAGCCTAACTGTCAAGATGCATTAGGGAAAGAGGCTGAATGTTGCCAACATTGCTTCGGCAAATACTAAGAAAAGTCACATTTCTGGACTAGCAGTGGGCAGGCCTCCATACCTCCTCAATGACCTTCAAACGTCCAACACGCGTACTCACAATATGTACGGCATGAACAGGAAGTGGCTGACACCTGTATGGGAAGAAGTGCTGGGTCTGGAGTTAATTTTTGACTTCTAACTTTGTCACTAACTAGCGCTATGGCCCTGAGTAAATTATTCAGCCTTTTCGGGTCTCCACTTCTCAATGTAAATTGAGAATGAATAGTACATATCCTCTCAACTTTAAAGGATTATTGGGGAATTGAATAAGAGAATGTAGACAGAAGTATTCTGCAAATTTTACAGCACAGAATAAATATGAGGGCTTGTATCAGTGTAGGCTCAGACTCCTGTATACAGTAGGGCTTCAATAAATAGGAACCGAATTGCAGGGTACGAAAGAGCCACCGTGAACTCTTCTGGCAACTTGACATGTAAACCAGGAGTGAGGGAGGGCAGGAAATCTAGTTGGCAGATTAAACTTGGGCTCAGTACGCTCCAATCAGCTTTCTTAACTGACACAGGGATGGAAGTAACGAACTTCAACGTCTGGTGATGTGGCTCTAAGGAATCAGTTCAAACGACAAAACACAGGGAACTCATTCAATTCTAGAAGGCGGCATCCTTAGGGTGTCCCCTGGGCCTCCTGGAAAGGCAGGCAACAGGCCAAGCCTCATTAAGTATCTGGAGAGGACAGACATCCAGGTGAGGGACCGGGAAACTGCACCCCCCTTCCTTCCCTCTCCTGCCCCCTCTCCTGCATCCTGCACCTGCCCAGCCCCGCCTGCCTCTTCCGCATGCCCCGGACCCGGGAGCCTGTGCTAGCTGCTCTGCTCTCTTGCTTCTCTTATCCTGCCTGCACGTGGAGCCAGTTTCATTCACCTGTGCACTTAATCTTTCTGCTGTTCACCGTGGTTCCTGGGGCTTCACCTCCCCTGCTTTGAGGTCACAGACTGTATTTCAAGTGTCTTGTGAGTCCCCTCAGTCCCTGTCTGAGGACCAAGCCTGTAGCAGGTGATAAATACCAGCTGATGAGGAGCCTGGACACCTGTGAAGGCGCTGGAACCTGGTCCTGGAGGCTGTGGGCATCCTTCAGAGGACTAAAAGCAGGACAATGACCTGCTTAGATCCATCTTTCAGGAAGATGACCTTTAAGGTAGACTTGATGGAAGACAGGGAGAGCCAAGCCAGGTTTCAAGGGAGGGAAAAATTGCTTCAGGTCCACAGTCCTTACCTGAAACCCTCAGGTCTGGATGTGTTTTGGGATTCAGAACTTTTGTATTTTAGGAAGGCAAACCGATGCCTACACCACACGCCATACACCACGCCAGGCAGGGTCTGGGCAGTCAAATGAACAGACAATCACGGGAAGTGGCATCAAAGCTATATATCACTTTCAGTCAGTTCTACCAAATGAGTTCTTAAACACTTCAGGCGTTCAGAGCTTTCACAATTTATGAATTGAGGGAGAGAGACTGTTGGGTTGATATTTTAAGGAAAGCCTTCTAAGGAGGATGGGTCTTGCTGACCAAAGACTCTTACGTTTTGCTGATGGCCTGGAGAGGAGTCCGGGGAGGGGTCAGACAGAGGGACTGCTCAGCTCCATGGAAGGCAAGGTGTCGTAACTGTGGGGCAATCCCAGAGACGGGCAGAGGGCGAGGAGGGGGCCCAGCAGGCTGGTGCGGGACGCAGGCTGAAGCTACGCCACGAAGCCGGGGGGAGGAAGCCGGTGGGGCAGCCAAGGGCCTGCAAGAACAGGAACGCCTAGCCAGCCAGTCTGAATCTGTTTGCACTGTTTTCCGTAAGTCCCCCCCCCCCCTTGGCCACCCCACGTGCCGGTCCGTTCTCTATCTACAACAGCGCTGTCTAATAGAAATATCATGCGAGCCACCTGGGTAACTAAAAGATTTCTAGCAGTTGTGCTAAAAAAGTAAAAAGAAATGGTGTGATTTTAATAATATGTTTTATTTGAGCCAATACACCCTAAATATTGTCATGTAATCAATAAAAAGTTACTAATGAGACCTTTTACTTTTTTTCCCCTTGGTGTGAAGCGTTTGAAATCCGGTGTGTATCTTACACTAACAGCCATCTCGGTCCAGACTCTCCACACCTCGACAGCCGCCTGTGCCTGGTGGCTCCTGGATTGGGCAGTGCAGCGCTAGATTCCCCAGTGGGGCCTTGGGGGGCTCAGGTCCCACCCTCAGCTCTTTGTTGGGTGCGTCTCCCAGGTGGGACCCTCGTAGACTGAATGCTTACAGCTCTGGACAAACTGACTCAGGTGATTCATTAGCCTCCCAACAACGAGGGGATTTAGACCAGGTGCCTGCTTCTATGAGCATAAACATGTTCTTCTCCAGCTAGATCTTTTGAGAGAGGCTGGAAGTCTGTCCTGAGACTGCAAGGGAAAATCTGGGATGCGGGCTTTCCTGTAAAAACTCTGATTTTACATGCCTGCCTGTAGCTACACAGGATGGAGTAGGTAGGGTTATCTCTGCCCCCACTTTTTTTTCATTATAAGTGAACATGTTTAGTTCCAACAACCGTAAGAAACAGATTTCTCAAACTAACAACACAGCCCTACATTTTCACTTTTTTTTTTATTGGTAAGAGATGGGATTTCATTTGTAATGATTAATCCTGAGACTTGGTGAGCACTTATAAGCGCTTGAATGCCATAAAATAAGGGAGCTGATGGAGAAGTCGAAATAAAATATCTGCAAAAATAAAGATCCATCACAGAGTCGTTTTATCTGGCTAAAGAACTTTCCAGAATCTGTGAAAAGATTACTCGTGTGTGTGGAGACACCCCAAACCATGCCCACAGGGCACTTACCAAACATGAGTCATCCTAATACTTGCTCAGCTTTCCCAAGGAGGCACCCACTCCTCACGGACTGACGGCCCCCAAAGCAGCTAGCCATCCAAACCCATTCAAACAAAACCGATTTTTTTTTTTTTTTTTTTTTTTTTTTTGGTGAGGGGTGTAGATAAAATTCTCAGATGAATTGCCTGAGAAGTCAATTTGACATACGATCACCTAAAATCTTGGCTGTTCGGAAAAGTTATAAAAAGTTTCACTGATATCCCTTCATTTTCCTCCAACGCCCTCTCACCGGCATCCCATCATCTTATAGAATCAAGGCTCGGGTGGTTTACATGCAGGAAGCTAAAATCACTGCATCTCAGCCAAAGACTATGCAATTTCAAGCCAAGTTTATCCTGTGCTGTTGTTATTTAAACTTTTAGTTGCATTTCATAGAAAAGGTCTAAGAATCCAGAGTGTCAGCAACCTGCACAGTTATATCTACCTCCACTTTGTTTTCTACAAGAGAAAGAGAATCAAGTCATGCTTATTACTGTTCCATATTGTTCTTCCTTCTTCTGCACTGGACACACAGTCTCTGGAAGCCCAGAACTTGGACTAACGAAAAGTCTGCACATCTTATGACACAGCATGTGATTTCTATGTTCTGGTGGGATTACTGACGGCCGTGGAGAAGGAGCTGGCCAGCCTCTCTGCTACCTTTGTTCTCCTCTTCCACCATCTATTTCTTCCGAGATCCCTGCCATGCCATGAAGATTTGAAAGCATCAGGTCTCTCAACTCAACTTTTCTTCCCATCCCAAGGAAATAAAGCCCACCTGGCTCTTCCTAAGCAGAAACTATTTAGAAGAAGGAACGGAAAGCTGGTGAGAGAGGGCATTTCACAAGAGTTCAGATCAGGTTCCTGCAGATTTGAGAATTCTCAGTGCCATGTGGGGTCCTGCCACCTACTTAGCTAGGTGGCCCTGCCTGTGGTATGAGATGGCCTTCTGCCCATTCCTGACCTGGATGTGGGGAGTGGTGCGTGCATGTGTGTGTGTGTTTGGGATTGTGGATATTCTACCTTGAAAAAGACTTTCCAACTCAAAGACCAACTGTTAAGAGCTCAGAGTTTTTTTTTCAGAGAAATAAAATATGCAAGTTTCAGGTCTACAGAGAAAATGTAGTAAGAAAGCAGTGACTAAGATGACAAGTTAGGTTTCTGGACATACTTCTACTGTAAAGGCTATTTTTGTTTTAAATAAGCAAGGCATTCTCTTCTGGAAGAAAGGCCCTTGGGATGAAAAGAAGAGAAAAATAGGTCCTAGTAAGGACCCAGGTCCCAGTAACTGTTTTCAGGGTCTGACAGCTCTGCCAGGTGTTCAGAGCTGAGGACCGGAAGATCCGAGGATCTGACTTCTCCTGGTTCTGATGTTAACTATTTAGCCATAAACTTTCCGGTGGCTTCTTTATAATGGGAATAAAGAACCCAATTCTGCCTTCTTTATAAGTTGTTGTTGAAGACAATGTGATATAGTAGAATCGAAAGTGCTTTGAAAAACATTTTTTAATGTACATAAATACAGTAGTAAACAAATACCTGACTGAATTTGCATGCTGCTAATGTATCTACTGCCTGTATCACAAACTCTCATCTATAATGTTCTATATCTGGGTGTTTTTTTTTTTTTTTCTCTAAAACTTCTCTGTATATTCCCAGCCTGTTCAAAATAGAATTCCAAGTGTGTATCATCTGCAGGATTGGGCAATGGCAGAGCGCTATGCTGTTCCTGTACCTAATCCAAAGTTCCAAGAACCAGACAATCTTTAAACTTCTTTCCAGCTTAAAAACTCATCTAATCTAAGCAACAACAATCTCTAGCCAGGCATCTCTCCTCCTTGCCTTTGGACTACTATTTTAGCAGCTTATTATTTTTTTTTAGCTCATTTCCCCACCCCATGGCTACGTGTCTTCTGACACTGCTAACGATGGAGTGCTGGGGCCAAGCTGGGCATCTCTTCATTGCTGACTGTCCAAGAATCTGCCTGTGACTCATGCCTTGGACTGCCCAGCGTTCGGATGCTGGGTGGCTGTCACCATAATGTTTGTAGGATTTGGAAATTCTACCTCAAGCTCTACCCCAAGGGTGTTGATCCTGGCTAGCTGCATTCATGCAAAACAATCCAAGCACTCTGACTCACTTTGGGAATCTGGCATTCTTGGGCTTTTGATATTGAGACAGTGGAAAACTTTTATATCAGTATCCATGCTGCCAATAATTTTTATCCATTTAAGCACTTAATCTTTTACATATTTACCCAGCAATTTCCAAGGCTCACTATAGATCAGAGTTAGCACTCTTCTGCTAGGACAGACTTCCCCATGGTGCTGATAGAGACATATTTGTAGATATCTCATGGGAACATTTTAGGCATTTAGGCATCAGCATTTTATAATTTTCATCATAGAGCCCCTGTACATGTTTTGTTAGATTTACACCTCAGTATTTCATTTTCTTTGAAGCAACTGTATTGAATTTTTAAATTTGGTTTCTACTTGTCAGCATATAGAAATCCAACTGATTTTTGTGTGTTGATCTTCTATCCTATAATACTTCAGAACTTGTTTATTAGTTCTATTTGGTAGATTCTTTGGGATTTTCTATATAGTCAAGTATGTTGTCTTCAATTAGAGACAGTTTTATTTCTTCTTTTCCAACATGTATGCCTTATATTTCTTTTTCTTGCCATATTGCAGTGGCTAGAACTTCCAGTACGACACTGAATCAGAGTGGTGACAGTGAACATCCTTATCTTGCTTTCAATCTTAGAGGGAAAGCATCCACTCTTTCACTATTAAGTATGATGTTAGCTGTTAGCTGTGTTTTGCAGATGTTCTTTACAAGGTTGAGGAAGTTCCCCTCTATTCCTAGTGTACTGAGAGTTTTTATAATGCACGTGTGTTAAATTTTGTCAAATGCCTTTACTGCATCAATTGATATGATCATATGCCTTTTCTTCTTTAGCCTGTTGCTATAGTAGATTACAATGGTTGATTTTCAAATACTGAACCAGCCATGCACACCTGGAATAAATAGTCTTTTTATACATTGTAAGATTCAACTTGAACTTTCTTGAACTTTTTTTTTAATGTCTAAGTTCATGAGGGGATATTGGTCTGTTATTTTCTTTTTTGTTTTGTCTTTGTCTGGTTTTGGCATCAGGAAAATGGTCTCACATGATTTGGGAAGTGTTCCCTCCTTTTTTTTCTGGAAGAGATTGTATAAAATTAATGTTAATTCTTCTTTAAATATATGGTAAAATTCTGCAGTGAAACCATCAGTGCCTAGAGATTTTTTTTTGGTGGGGGAAGGAACTTTTAAACTACAAAGTAAATTTCTTTAATAATTACAGGGCTATTCAGGTTAAGTATTTCAACTTGGCTGAGTTTTGGTAATTTGTTGTTTTAAAGGAATTGGTCCATTTCACATAAGTCATCAACTTTATGTGTGTACAGTTGTTCATAGCATTACCTTATCCTTTTGACATCTGCAGGGTCTATAGTGTTATCCCTCAATTCACTCTTGATTTGTGTTTTCTCTCTTGTTATCTTCAACTTTGCTAGAACTTTATTAATTTCTTCAAAGAATCAGCTTTTTGTTTATTAATTTCTCTATTGTTTTCACGTTTTCGATTTCACTGATTTCTGCTCTTAGCTGTATTATTTCCTTTCTTCTGTTTGCCTTGGCTTTATTTTGCTCTGTTTTTTCTAGTTTCTTGAAGTAGGATTTAGCTAACTGATTTCAGATCTTTACTCAAGTATAATGTAAGCATTTAGTGCTGTAAATTTCCATCTTGGTGCTGTTAGCTGTATCCCACAAATTTTGATATGCTGTGCTGTCTCTTTTTTTTTTGCTGTGTTGTCATTTCTTTCTACGTATATTATAAATTTCCTTTTTGACCTATGGGTTATTTAGAAGTGTGCTGTTTAATTTCCAAGTGTTTGGAAATTTTCCTGTTATCTTTCCATTACTGATTTTTAGTTTGATTCTGTTATGGTGAGAGAACATACTGTATATGATTTCAATTCTTTTAAATTTGTTAGGGTTTGTTTTATGTCCCACAATAAGGCTCATCTTGGTGAATGTTTCATGGGAGATTGAAAAGAATGTGTATTCTACTGTTGTTGGGTTAAGTGTTCTATTAATATCAATTAGATCCTGTTTGATGGTATTTTCAGTTCATCTATATCCTTGCTGATTTCCTGTCTAGTAGTCTATTAATTGCTGAACGTAGGGTTTTGAAGTCCCTAACTATAATTGTGGATTTGTCTATTTATCTTTTCAGGTCTATCAGTTTTTGATTCATTTATTTTTAAGCGCTGTTGTTTCTCCACACACGTTTCTGATTGGTATATCTTCTTGCTGGGTTGATCCTTTTATCTTTATGTAATTTCCCTCTTTGTCCCTAGTAATTTTATTTGCTGTAAAATCTACTTTTTAATATTAATATAGCCACTCTTGATTTTTTAATTACTTTTTGCATGATGTATTTTCTGACATTTTTACTTTTAACCTACCCATGTCATTATGTTTGAAGTGAGTTTCTTGTAGACAGTAAATAGTTGGGTCATTAAAAAAAAATTCACTCTACCAATTTCTATCTTTTAGTTGCTGTATTTAGACCATTTACGTTGAATGTAATTATTGATAATATTAGGGTATAAGTCTGCCATATTATCCATTGTATACTTTTTTTTTCCTTCTGCTTCTTATTCCTCTTTTTTTTTGGCCTTCATATGGCTTACTAGTACCTTTCTCAGAGCTCTGTTTTAATTTATTTATAGTGTTTTTGAGTATGTTGCTTTGTATAGATTCCTTAGGGGTTGCTTTAGGTAATGCCATACACATAGATAACTTATCACAGCCTAATGGTATCCACTTTGAAGTATAGAAAAGTTACCTCCATTTAAGTCCCTTTATCCTCTCCATTATGAAAACTGCAACAGTTCACCTGGGATTAGAATAGAGTTTTAGAAGGTCGGGTCCAAAATATAAAGCCCTGTGGTTCCTGAACTTCAGGTATGACCTTGAGGTCTCAAGCCATTCTTGTACTAGTAATACCCTACTTGTACAGGCAACGGGCTTGCAGGTACCCCACATAACATACCCTCCCTTATGCCCATGAATGCAGTTTAAAGAAACATAAGAATATAACCATCCACTATAGTTCAGACCTCAGATGTCTGAACATCTGTCTAAAAGCCCTAGGCAGATGGTCAGTATCAATATATAGTATCGTATCTGTGGCTGTAATTGGGTAAAATGAAGTACTTGTCTCAGAAGGTGTGGATCCCACCATGGACAGCCACTCCACTTTCAGAATTTGGTTCCTATACTATCTCTGAATTCTGGAAATTAAAACCAACAAGCAACTAATCATGTTTCTTGCCCTTTATTGCTTTTCTAGCCCTGGGATCATCTAGTTAGTGGATTAAAGCATACAGTTCTGTATCATGGAATGTATTATGTTCCTAGGTCAGTGTGCTAATACCTGGCTCACTCACATTTTGGCATGATCAGAACTGTACTCTAGATACATTAATCATATAGTTGGAATGAAGAAACGGGTAACAGGGAGATCAGGCTTCTATAGAGGGCTGGGAATGAAGCAGGGAAGGCCTGAACAAAGGTGTGGCCATGGAGATGTAAAGGAATAGAATGATGTAGGAGAGGCTGCAAAAATAGAATGTGATAGGATACAGCAAGTGATTGGGCTCTGGAGCTAAGGAAGGAGAGAAAGTCCATGGTTTTGAGTCTGTGAGGCAGCACTAAAAAAAGTAGGTGAATAAGAGAAAGAGCTGGGGGTAGGGTGGAGAGGAATGTGAGATTCTGAACATGTAGGATCTAAGGCCTCAGTGCCTGGCTGTAAAGACTGGTTAGGAGCTCAAGGAAGACATCACACTTAGGGATCTCAATTTGGTAGGCTCCTGGACAGAGATGAGAGTGAAAGCTGCAGGAGTGGATGAGCTCACCATGAGGAGGATGCAGAGAAAAAGAAACAGACCAAAGATTGAACCCTGGTCAAAAACAAAACGAAACAACCAAGGGAGTGCCGTCAGATGGCAGGCAAAGAGTAGACGGTTCAAAGAGGGCATGACTGACAGGTCACAGGCCGCCAAGGCGTCAAGGAAGTTAAGGACTGGGAGAGGGCCACTGGTTTGGCCCGATGACAAATAGATCATGGTGGCCCACATGTACAGATGCCCGAAACCAGATGCAGTGGACAGGTGGCCAGAAAGCCTGGCCCACAAGAGGTTCAAGGACTGGGAGAGAGAGAACGAGCTCGAGAGCTCAGCAGATACAATGGTTGACGGGTGTGGGTATTTTGTTTAGTTTGGGAAAATAGGAGTATGCTGTAGGAGGAAGAGTACCTAAGGAAAGAACAAGCCAGGCCTGGAGAAGGATGGAGGGAGGAGATGAGGTCAGGGAACCAGAGGGGAAAAGGAGCAGGCGTTTCTTCCTCCGTGATGGGAGAGAAGCAGGGAGGCACGAAGCTAGGGAAAAATTTAAGGTGAAAAGAATGAAAGTGTAGGATGCTGCTCCAAAGGCTCTGTACACATGATTAATTTTCTTTTTAACCCAAAATGCTTTTCTCAATGAAATTTATGTAATTCGGTTGGGGCAAAGGGGGTTTCCAAATCTGACTAATCAGCAACACTAATTGGGAAACTTAAAAAAAATACAGATTCCTAGGCCTCAACCCAGCCACACTGAATAAGAATTTCTGGCGGAGGGAGCCCAGGAACCTGAATTTTACAGCCTCCTCAGTGATTCTGATGGTTAGCTGGGTTTGAGACCTCCTAGTATGTTTTCAACCAAAGACGTGTATCAAAATCACGGGGGGCAGACGTTGACTCTGCAGAGCACAGCTATTAATATTTTTAAAAGCTCCCCAGGTGATCTGATGTGCACCCGGGTTAAGAAACACAGTGAAGAAATGGGACTGAAAAAGCAACCTGGTTGGAAAGGATACTGAAGTCGCCATACAGATGGGTTCTCTGTTGTTGATATCACCTGGCAATTTCCTTTGGACATCTTTCCTATCGAAACAGCACCTGCTCCTCGCCTGGCTGTCACAGGTGGACTGATATGATTCCCTGTGGCTTCTCAGTGCATTTCCACAGGCGGCCAGGCTGGTGGGGAGGTCATCTCTGCTCTTTGGAGAGACACTGAAATTTTCTGAAGTCTCTTTAAGGGAAAGCATATAGAATAACATTGTTCTTTCTCTGAACTAACGACACACTGTACCTTATGAAAGAAACGGTAAGATGCAGAATGGAGGAGACAAGGTGGTAGAAAGAGCAATGATGGTTCATGTTTCATTCATTTGAAAGAAGATCTGATCAAGCAGATTCATAATTAATTTGGTCTGAAAATTCCTTGCCCTCTTCTGTCGATTTTTCTTTTTTTTTTTAAGCAGCAGCAACAATACAACAACAACTACAGAAACGAGAGCCTGACACATAATTGTTTGGCTTTGAGGGAGGCTGCAAGCCCAGCTCTTTTAATGCCTCCCAGAGAAATACAACATTTTCTTTTATCCAAAATGGTGGTGTGATCCAATTCCTGCTCCAGCAGCCCCAGTACCTCATCTGTTGGAGTCTTTAAGTTTACGGCACAGACGGAAGCAGTTTCTCTCTCTTTTTATAGGACATTCACATTTGCATTCTCAACAGACAGTACAAGCCTCAAAGGCCATATTCCCCCCAAGGTAATAATCCTACACTTGAAATACGAACGATATAATAGCAGCATGAAAATATTCTTACCCCGATGAAGGCTGGCTCCAGCTGTGGCTTAGTAAGTCAAAAACTAGTAAACTTTCTTGTAATAACATCCTAAAAATTCCAAAGGTTATTTTCCCTCATCCACAGTTAAAAAGCCATCTCCTACAGAACACTGTCACATCTGTGACGTGTCCAGGATTAAGGCAAGAGGGTTCTTGCTTATAGTAATTTGTCTGGTTAGAGATTAAAGAAAAAAACCTGTCTTGAGCTGTCAGTTAATATTTTTTCACTTAAAAAAAAAATCCATCTTCATGCTTCACAGCAGAACTGTGTGATTTTTAAACAGAGGTAAATTCTCCTCCTATCAGGCATCTGATAGTTTTTTGCATGTCAGCACAAGGCAAGCAAACAAAATACGACCCGCGAAGTTTCAAATACATCTTAGTAACGTAAACGGAAATTAGTTAGCTTTCTTTGATATCGAATTACCGAAGCATCTCACTGAAAAAACAAAATCCTCCTTGCAATTAATAAAGAATTGGGGTATTCTAACCAAGCTGAAAGCTAAGAACCTTCAAATTCCAAATCTTTCCATTCCTGGATGAGCTTTGGTATTCAGATGTTAATAGGATGCCTTTTTTTTTTTTTTTTTTTTTTTTTGGCCAATGTTCAGGCCAAAGAGTCTGTGAAACAGACTTTTTCCATCCTATGACCTGTTTTAGAATTTCTTTCTTGCAAAATGTTAGTTATTTTGCTTGGCGGATTGCCCGAATTCATTCTTACTTTCTTTCTCCTCCTATTACTTTATCTCCTCTCCCTTCTCTTTTCTCTCCCTTCTTCACCCCGTCTCTCTTCTATTCTTTGATAAATCATGGATTTAAAAGATAGTCCACTTGGACCTACAGTCTATGTGAGATTTGGCAGGGTTGCTGGAGTTAGCAAATAAAAATACAGAATCCCGGGGCTCCCTGGTGGCGCAGTGGTTAAGAACCCGCCTGCCAGTGCAGGGGACACAGGTTCAAGCCTTGGTCTGGGAAGATCCCACATGCAACAGAGCAACTAAGCCCGTGCGCCACAACTACTGAGCCTGCGCTCTAGAGCCCGCAAGCCACAGCTACTGAGCCCACATGCCCCGACTACTGAAGCCCGCGTGCCTGGAGCCTGTGCTCCGCAACAAGAGAAGCCACCGCAATGAGAAGCCCGCGCACCGCGACGAAGAGTAGCCCCCGCTCGCTGCAGCTAGAGAAAGCCCGAGCGCAGCAACAAAGACCCAACACAGCCAAAAATAAAAAAATTAATTAATTAATAATAATTAAAAAAAAATACAGGATCGCCAGTGAAATTCAAATTTCGGGTAAAAAACGTTTTTTTTAGTGTATGTCCCAAATACTGCATGAGACATACTTACACTCAAAAACTATTCCTTGTTCATCTGAAATTCAAATGGAACTGGGTGTCTGGTATTTAATCTGGCAGTCCTACTTTGGAGGTTAAACAGAGGGACATGAAACAACAAAGACATCTATTTACAACAACCGGAAGAAGAGACATTTCCATGCCCGTCCTCCTGAATGCTTTTGGTCTAGGTGTAACATTTTCTGTGGCATTACTTCAATTTATTTTTGATCAATCAAGTTTTACTAAAAGCTCCACAGAGGATATCACATCTTGATACTGAAGAAGTCCAGCCAGGGTTTCAGGGCTAACCCAGCACCACCCGAATCCAGAACTTGCAAAATCGGTCCCTCAGGAAACATGCGATTTTAGTCCAAGCCACAAAAACCGTACAAATATTCAAGTTTTAATGGCTCACTTTTCTTCAAAATTTGAGTCTCAAATTTAGTACTTTCAAAGGCACTGAACTCTCTGCCATTCTTACTCTGAGGCTGTGTAGCATGATTGGTAACAGTATTATTAAAAAAACAACAGAATTCAAACATACTTCAAAATGTAATGAAATGATCACCTCTTGGACATTTTAAGGGGAAGATAAAAATAATGATATGCTACAGACATTTAAAGATAAGATTAAAATCTTAATTATGCCAATTATTAATTCAAGTGTATTTTTCAACATCTTGAGTATACCCAGGGGTATCACACAATTCAGAAATGCTGTTCTCTTGTTCAGAGACACATTAATATTCAGTATTTGGAAGTAATTTGAAGTCTAATAGCTGAAATGCAGGCTGTATAGAAGCGTAGTTAAAAGCATGGGCTCAGGAGGCAAAATGAGTTCAAATCCCAGCTCTGTCACACACTAGCTGTGTGACTCTGGGCCAGTTACTTACCCTCTCAGTGCATCATTTCCCTTATCAGTAAATGGGGATAACCATCCCAGAGAGCTGTGAGAATAATATGAGTAAAATGCTTAGAATAGTGCCTAGCACATAATAAATGCTCAGTAAATTTAAGGAGCGAGAGTCATACGACCTAGTCAAAACTGTCAATAGGAAAACAAAACTCACAAAATTAGAGAATGTCTCCATTTTTACAATTGGCTCATGAGAAAAAAGATTTTTTTTTCTTGTGGTCAAATGGATAATATCTATTTTTTTCAAAATTAAAAACAATGCTATTTTACGTATTTAACCATTAAAAAATTCTCTGTTTTCAGAGTAATCTGCTTCTGGGGTTAAGTGAAAGTAACATCATCCTGTTTCAAGAAGTGAGGCTATACGATTACCAGTTCTTCCCAACTACTGCTTGTTTTTCTTGTCTCACCCTGCTTATTATTTTCCTTACTTGCCAAAACTCCAAAAGCAAATTAATAATACTCTCTCCCCCATCCCTACAAGCCAATTCATCTAACTCAATCCTCTAGCTTTAGTGTTAAACAGACTTTCAAATGAAATAGTCTCCAGTCGCTGGGTTTCCTGCCATCTGGCCACTCGGAACTTTGTCTGTGTTTTGAGCCCAGCACTGCTTAGATCCACACGACGGTGCAGTGCACGTGTCTGCAGTTTAAGGCGGCATCGAAGAAAGGGGGCTTTCGAGTCAGACACCTGTAGGGGAATATCCTGGCTGGGCCACACCACCTGTGTGAGCTCTTGGAGCCTCGGTTTCTTTATCTATAAAAAGGGAGGTTCTAATGCTGTCGACGTTTCCCAGTTGCTATGAGGATGCAAAGAACTGATTCATCTGCAGGGTGATCCTGTGTTCCGTTTACACTGGCTGTCCCTGCATTACTGTTATATTATACAGCTCTCCTATTTTTAGAAAGCATTTAGTACACAGTCTGGCTTAGAGTTAGTATTTGCTACCTCTTCATCATGATATACCGACACTGGTACTATTCGGAAGAAATGCCTTAAATCCCACGGAGCCCTCATATTTAAAGCAGGAATGGCCTTCTTAACACAGAAGGGTGAGTGCGTGCATGTGTGTGAATGTTTGGTCATCTGCCCGTTATTCCTACAGCCTCTGCCCCTTTGTATATTTCAGTTACTTAAGAAGCTCAGAGTGGACATGGAATTCTCTGTGGCAGAACCCTGAGGGCAGAGGCTTAAATATTTCACATGCTTTTGGGGGGATCATGTGAGCACTGCTTTACCAAAATACACTCTGCCAACAGCAGAAGGCCCTTTGAGGTGAGCAGGTGGGCCGGGGCTGGGGAGCTGCTCTTTGACTGCTGCCAGCTACTCGGACTGTCAGATCAATTCCCGACTCCAGCCTCTGCTACTTCCAAGACCTCCATCACCGGGCAGAAATACCACCCTGACTCATCGCCTGTAACCTTCCTCCTGTCTCCTTCCGCAAGCTTCCTCACAGGCTCTGTGGGCTGCAATTCTCTCGACACTATGGAAGGAGAGCAGATATTCAGGGCTTGAAGGGAGATGCCCGCCCTCTGCTCAGAAACAGGATTTCTTCCTTAGTGTCTCTTCTAGTTCGTGCGCCCTCCGCACCAGACCTAAGGCAGCGCCTCCAAGTGGCTCTGACCCAGCTGGGATCTCAGCTCTGCCACTGCCAACTGTGAGGTCTCACTCACTGAGACCTCCATGATCCCTTCTGGAATATGAGGCGTAGTAATGTCACCTCACTGGATTGTTGTGAGACTGAAATAAGACAACGTGTCCGGCAGAGCGCCTGGCACAAGATAGACATTGAATGCATGGGGAGTATCATTTTGGTACCAGGCTGCCTGAGAAGGGACCAGCATTAGAGGCATAGGGGTGCAAAGAGAATCTGTGATCTGGGGGTGGGAGGGACGGGGGAGAACTCAGTTTGTAAATATACAAGCTCTGCATTTTGCAGATTTATATCTAATTAAAATCCATAGAAAAGAAAGCACAGGTCAAGCTAACGGTATTTCTGAAAGAAGATACACGAAATGCACAGCGGATATATTCCAACCATCCTCTGTGTTATCCTGCATTCATTCATTTACTCATATTAATAATCTTTTACTGAATAAGTATTATGTTCTAAATGCTGGGCCAGGCTTCAACACAAGAGTGTGAAGCAGCTTTATGAAAGAATACACTTGGAGGAAGCATAATCAGCCAGTTAATGTCAGGCAATATTTATTGATTACACACTGCAATCAATACATATGGTAATATTTATTGATTTACCACAGTCTCCCTTGGCCAGAGTGACTCAGAAAAACACTGCCATCTGCTACAGTCACGCTGAATACAGAGGAGCTCCAGTTTATTAGTGAATGTCTCTTTGGACTGAAAGAGCTCTTTGCAAAGGTGCCAAACTCACTTTCAGATACTGTCCACCTGAATCATTAAGTGAAGGAAGCAGTTGCTTCTGTGGTCTAGTTAGGGGTTGGTGAAAACTAACCCTTCCTGCATGGCATACACCCCAAATACCTACTTCTTGAGCCTGTGAATGGGTCCTGAAATTTTCTGAGTTGTCACTCCCTTGAGCTAAAGCTTTCCTTGGCCCTAATAGAATGCCTTGGGTTCTCTGAGGGGAGTCCTGCCAGGCGCCCTATAAACTAGCCTGTCAGGCAGTGTGGGCCAGAGAGACGGCCCGTGGCAGATGGGAGAGGCGACAGACTCAATGGGGGCAAATCTTTGGACAAGCTTCTTATACTCTTTCAGCCGTGATTTCCTCATCTGTAAAATAGGAAAGAAGAACTTCCTTTCCAGGCTATTGGGAGGACAGAAGAAATCATCTCCATCAGGTGACCAAGCCGGGGTTAGAAACACTGCAGGGCCCCTACAGGTGGTTTCCTTTTCGTTCCTCACTCCCGTGGCACAAACTATCTCGTTAGTTGGTCAGTAACCTCTAGTGTGTTTCGTGAACATGGGTTGACCAAAAATGAATTTGTGTAGTTTGACCTGCATTTAAAAAATATTAACAAAAAAAAGAAAATGTCAGCGTCATGGTGGGTCCTGTTTCGTGACACTGTTGTTTGAAACATACACTCTCATAGGATGTGACATATGGCTGACTGGGTAGGTTATGTTTGAAAATTTGAGATGGGTGTGTACTCCAAAGAATGAAAGCTGGAACTTGAAGGGATATTTGTATACTCATGTTCATAGCAGTGTAATTCACAACAGCCAAAAGGTAGAAGCAACTCAAATGTCCATTGATGGATGAATGGATAAAGAAAACGTCTATACACACAATGGAATATTATTCAGTTTTAAAAAGAAAGAAAATGCCTTTTTAAAGAGGAAGGAAATTCTGACACCTGCTACGACATGGATGAACCTTGAAAACATAATGCTAAGTGAAATAAGCCAGACACGAAAGGACAAATACTGTCTGATTCCACTTATATGAGGTTCCTAGAGTAGTCAAAATTAGAGAGACAGAAAGCAGAGTAGTGGTTGCCAGGGGCTGGAGAGAGGAGGAAATGGAGAGTTACTAGCTATGGCAATTTATTAATTTGGCCTATTAATGGGGACAGAGTTTCAGTTTCAGAAGATCAAGAGTTCTGGGAATACTTCATGGTGATGGTAGACACAACAATGTGAATGTACTTAATGCCCCTGAACTGCACACTTAGAGATGGTTAAGACTATACATTTTATGCTATGCATATTTTATCACAATTAAAATTAAAACCCTTTAAATTACCCCCCAAAAAGCCTGAGAAACGCTAACCTAGATGACACCTTGAGGAGAGGTATGTTTAGATGGAGTCCAGGTGTAGAGGAAAGAGAAAGCATCAGTCTAGGGAAACAAAACAAGAGAGGGCAACAGACTTCCTAGTTTTGCTGAAGAATTTTCTTCTATGGGACCTCTGGGACCATGGGCCTTCCAGTCTGGTGTACGAACATGGAAGATAAGGTTTGCAGTCTTGTTCTGTGATGGCATAATTTCCAATCTACATTCCTGGATTTGTTTGCTGTTTCAATCTGACGGTATAACCAACACAACAGCAACATCTAATTTCCTTTTCAGGTAAAACTTACAGCCTCCTCACCTCTCTTTTCCTTCAGCAATGGTGCCCAGCCCCAGCTGGACTTGTTGGTCTTTGAAGGCTGGGTCAAGGCCTTCCCTCCTTATCCACTGGACAAGCCATACCTCTCAAAGGCCTTCGGTCTAATTTATTCATCTACATAACAAGGGGGCCCAAGGAGCCCTAGAGACCCTTCCTATGTTATTTTTTATTCTTAGTGTCTAAGAGTTGGAGAAATGGGATCTGGCCAATTTTCTCTAGGCCAAGTGTCTATACTAGATTTCTCATTTTCCTAGCAGACAGGAGCCTGGCGAATTACTTAAACAGATACGGAAAGGAAGTCTCTGGGGAAGGTACCTCGTGGGCTAAAAGAACAGTCAGAGTTCATCATTTTAGACACGCATCGGTATGGCCAAAATAAATATCAGGAAGGTTTTAAACTTCTCTGAAAAAAAAAAATCTTTTGGTAACAGTTCTCAAGTCGACTTTGATCTCTCAAATTCCAAAACCTATTATATGATCAGTTTGTATAATCTTATTATTAAAAGCACATGCATAAGTGATAGATTTCTTTATATGTTTAGCACATTATTGTTCCTCTGTATATTTTTCCTCCATATTTAACATTTTCTAAGATAATTCTACAATGGGCATAAGATATTTTTAATAAATAACTATGGACTGAATGTTTGTGTTCCCCTCCCCCCAGACTTATATGTTGAAATTCTAACCCCCCATTGTGATGGTATTAGGAGCTGGGTCTTTGGGAGGTAATTAGTCATGAGGGTAGAACCGTCACGAATGGGATTAATGCCCGTATAAGAAGAGACACGAAAGAACTTGCTTCTCCCCTCTCCACTCTTTGCCATGTGAGGACACAGCGAGAAGATGGCCATCTGCAAACCAGGAAGTGGGCCAGACACTGAATCTGCCAGCACCTTGATCCGAGACTTCCTAGGCTCCAAAACTATGAGAGAGAAATTTCTGCTGTTTATAAGCCACCTAGTCTATAGTGGCTTGTTACAGCAGCCTGAACTGATGGAGGTAAATACTTTTCATTGATATAAACACGCTTCACCTTTCACCTTTGTAAATGACTCACAGGTGCACATCAGACACCTGGAAAGGAGCTTTGGGCATCACCTAGACCCACTCTGTTCCATCAGTCAGTGATATCCAAGTCTTCCAAGACATTTAAAATTAGAAGTCAGTGGTGGAGGTGAATTCTCCAGCCACCTCCTGGCTATGCATTCTCCTTCGGGGAGAGGTAAAGCCATGCACTACTGGCCTCTGGTCCTATCGTCTGAAGGCTGGGAGAAGAGCTCATTCCGACTGACATTTCTGGAGAAGACTGACCACTCTGCCTTCTTCTTCACAGCTCCGGCTTCACTAGAAGACCTTTGTAAACTTAACCCTTTCTAAGCATGTCACCTTTTTTAAAGGAGAGATGAAAATTCTCATTAAGCTCTGATCTGTACCAACTGCAGAGATAGGGTTGTTTTCTATCTTTTCTAAATCATGAATCCTATTAAATAGCAGTAATAAGTATTTACTGAGTGCCTACTAGGTAATGGGCACTTTCCATATATTACTTCCAACTACTACATTAACTTGGGAGAAATAAGATTTCATGGGTTGCTCTAATTCAGTTTGAGCTTATAGCAGTTTCCAAGTCTTTTACTGCACAATGTGCACACCTGGTAGACCATTTCCTTCTGCTTCATTTTGTTAATTTCTTTTTCTTCTAGAAGTTTAACTATTTGTGTTTAATCCAATTTCCTTAATTTATGAAGGTCATTTTTGAATCTTCATTTATTCTTTAAAGTAATAGTTACTTTGTTCAAATGCGGACAGGTCCTCTGTTAGGAGTTTTCTACAAGCCTATGCTTTTGACCTCTGACTTAAGCGTGGATTTGCCAGTGGTGGGCAAACCTGGATTAAGCAAGCACAGTGACCCTGCGAAATTGCGGTCTTCGTTGTATCTTGGAAATCTCCATTTGCTCCTTATTCCTAGAACTTTCCTAGTGAAGATGACAGTCTAACAGGATCTCAGTCTGCTCTTCCTCTGCAGGCACTACCTTAGTCACTTGCTCTAAAAAGTCATCACCATAGTCAAGGTCATGTAGGTTTTCTCTACGTTATCTTTTAGGAGTTTTATAGTTTTGTGTTTTACATTTAGGTCTGTGATCCATTTTGGGTTAATTTTAGTGAGGGGTGTAAGGTCTGTGTCTAGATTCATTTTTTTGCATGTGGATATGCAGTGTTCTACCACCATTTGTTGAAAAGACCATCTTTGTCCATTGTATTGTCCTTGATCCTTTGTCAGAGATCAGTTGACTATATTTATGTGGGTCTATTTCTGGGCTCTCTATTCTGTTCCACTGATCTACTTATCTATTCTTTCACCAACACCGTAGCTTTATAGTAAGTCTTGAAGTCGGGTAGAGTCAGTCCTCCAACTTTGTTCTTCTCCTTCAATACTGTATTGGCTATTCTATGTCTTTTGTTTTTCCACTGAGACTTTAAAATCAGTTTGTTGATATCCACAAAATACCTTGCTGGAATTTTGATTCAGATTGCATTGAATCTATAGATCAAGTTGGGGAATTTGTTTTTTATTAAAAGTATTCCATTATGTTTCCAATATATTGGAAAGTATTCCAGTATACCAAGATTGTTTATCCATTTACCAGCTGATGTATATTGGGGTTGTTTCCAGTTTTCGACTATCAAGAATAAAGCCGCTATTAAAATTCTTGTACTAATCTTTTAAAGGACATATGTTTCTCTTTTTTCCCATGCTAATAATTACAAATGGAATTGCTGGATCTAGTAATAAGTGTGTGCCTAATTGCTGGGGAATGCAATAAATGTGTGTAAAAGGAACAGTTTTTAAAAATGGTTATGCAATTTTATGCTCCCATCAGCAATGCACTAGGGTTCCAATTGCTTCATATCTCCTGACTATTTGGTGGTGTTGGTCTTTTCAATTTTAGTCATTCTAGTGGGTGTATAGTGGTATCTCATTGTGGCTTTAATCTGCATTTCCCTGAAGATGAATATTATTAGTAAAATGCACGTTTTCAATATCTTACTGGACATTTGTATATCTTCTTTGTCTTTTCGAGGCTTTGCCCATTTAAAAAATTTGTGTCTTTATCATTTTGTTATTGAATTGTCAGAGTTCCTTATACATTCTGGATACAAAGTATTTGTCAGATATATGTACTGCAAGTATATTCTCCCAGTTTGTGTCTTGCCTTGTCATTTTGATGACCAGATGTTTTGAATTTTGATGAAATCCAGTTCATCGGGGTTTTCTTTTCTTTTCTGTGGTTTTGTGATCTCTGTAAGAAGTCACTGCAGGTTGTGAAGATATTGTCCAATGTTTTCCTTTAGAAGCTTTATAGTTTTGGCCTTTATAGGGAGGTCTGTGATCCATCTCAATTGTGTCTTGAGTGAGATTCAGATTTTCCCCCAGTAGTTCCTCCAGCACCATTTGTTGAAGACTTGTCTTTGTCAAAAATCAGTTGACCATATATATGTGGGTCTATTTCTAGACTCTGTTTTGTTCCATTGATTTATTTGTCTGTCCATGTCAATGCCACACTACCTTAATTACTTTAGTTTTACAGTAAGCCTTGAAATCAGGTACTGTAAGGCCTCCAACCCTCCTCTTCTTCAAGACTGTTTTGGTGACCTAGGACCCTTGTTTTTCTATAAAAATTTTAGAATCAACTTGTCATTTTCTGGAAAAGTGCCCTGTTGGCCTTCTGATCAACACTGTGTTTTGGCCTTCTGATCAACACTGTGTTGTATCTCATTGTATACATTGAAATTGTTGTATCTCTTCTCATTATGAGAAGAACTGACATATTAACATTATGAGCCTTCCAATTTATGAACATCTCTCCATTTAAGACTAAAATTTCTCTCATCAAGGTTTAATAGCTTTCAGTGTATAAGTGTTATATGTCTTTTGCTAAATTTATTAAGTATTTTATATCATTGTAAATGGGACTGCTTTTTAAATTTCATTTTGCAATTGTTTACTGCTATTAGAAACACAACTGATTTTTGCAAACTGACCCTGATAAATTCATTTATTGGTTCTAGTAGTTGTTTATTAAATTTCTTAGGATTTTCTCTATAAACGATCATTCATAAAGATTTTTCCCAAAGATTTTTCAATCTTTATGCCTGTTATTTCTTTTTCTTGCCTTATTGTACTGACTAGAACTACAACACTGAATAGAAGTGATAAATGCAGACATTACTGCTATGTTCTTGATCTTAGGAGGAAAGTGTTTGGTATTTCACCATTAAATATGACGTTAGCAGTAGGTTTGGGGGTAGATGCCCTTTGTCAGATTAAATAAGTTCCCTTCTTGTACTAGTTTGCTGAGAGTTTTAAAAATCATGGATGGGTGTTGAATCATGTCAAACACTTTGCCTTCATTTATTTAGAGGATCATATGGTTTTTCTCTTTCATTCTATTAATACGGTGGATTACGTTAATTTTTCTTCTAACATTAAGCCAACCATTCATTCCTGTGATAAACCCTACTTAGTTATAATGAATAATGTCTTTTTCATATATCACTGGAACATATATGCTAATGTTTTGTTAAGGATTTTTTAGTGTTTATAAGAGATATTGGATTACAATTTTCTTTTCTTATAAGGTTTATGTCAGATTTTGGTATCAAGGTTATACTGGCCTTATACAATGAATTGGGTAGTTTTTCTTCCTCTTCTATTTTCTGAAGGAGTTTGTATAAGACTAGCAGTTCATTTATCGGTGTTTCATTGGTAAAAATATTTCTTATTTAAGTTTTGATGGAATTTACCAGTGAAACCACCTGGCTCTGGAGGAATTTTCTTTGTGGAAAAGTTTTGATTACAAATTCAATTTCTTTAATAGCAATAGGGTCATTCAGATATTCTATTTCTTCATGTGGCAGTTACGGTAAGTTACTTATGGTAACTGTATTTTTCAAGGAAATTGACTGTTTCATCTAAGTTGTCAAATTAATTAGCAGAAAGTAGTTCACAATATCCAGTTACTATTGTTTAAACTTCTGTAGGCTATATAGTGATACCCACTCTTTCTTTGCTAATGTTGGTGATTTATGTTTCCCTCCTCTCTTCCGTGATTAGACTTGTTAGTGTTTTGTTAATTTTACTAAATTTTTAAAAGAACTAAATTTTGGCTTTATTAATTTTCTCTATTGTTTAAAAATTTGTATTCCTATCTTTATTATGTACTTCTTCCTAATGATTTGGGTTTAATTTATTCTTCCTTTCTAGCTTCGTAAAGTGGAAACATAAATTACTGATGTTCAACTTTGTTCTTTTCTAGTCATGTAAAGCTATACATTTCTTTTTTGTTGTGTGTATTGTTTTAGCAAAGCCTATAAATTTTCATAAACTGTACATGCATTTTCATTCAGTTAAAATTATTTTCTAATTTCCTTTGTGATTTATTTTAACTCAAAAACTATTTAGAAATGTTATTTAACTTTCAAATATTAGGCATTTTCTAGAATTTCATTGCTATTGACTTATAATATAACCATGCTGTGATCACAGAACACATTCTGCAAGATTTTAATCATATGGAATTTATCGATATGTCTTTTATTGTGCACAGTAAGGTCTTGCTTCATGTGTACTTGATAAGATTGCATATCTTGCACCAGTTGGGTGTAGTGTTTTATAAATGTCAATTAGGTCAAAGTGGTTGATAATGTTCAAATATTCTATATACTTCCTAATATTTTGTTTAATTTTTCTACTGATTACTGAAGAAATGGATGTTAAAAATCTCTATTATTGTTGTTCTGTCAGTTTTTGTTTCACGTATTTTGATGATCTCTTAGTAAATAAGTACATATTTATGACTGGTCTGTTTTCCTCATTAACTGACCTTTTTAGCATGATAAAATGTTCTTTTTACCTTTTCTAATACTCTTTGTCTAGAAGTCTGGTTGGGGCTTCCCTGGTGGCGCAGTGGTTGAGAGTCTGCCTGCCAATGCAGGGGACAGGGGTTCGAGCCCTGGTCTGGGAAGATCCCACATGTCGTGGAGCAGCTGGGCCCGTGAGCCACCATTACTGAGCCTGCACATCTGGAGCCTGTGCTCTGCAACAAGAGAGGCCGTAGTGAGAGGCCCACGCACCGCGATGAAGAGTGGCCCCTGCTCACCGCAACTAGAGAAAGCCCTCGCACAGAAACGAAGACCCAACACAGCCATAAATAAATAAATAAATTAATTAATTAAAAAAAATACATATATAGAAGTCTGTTTGGTAGTTTAATAGTGTCACACTAGCTTTCTTATGCTTACTGTTTACACAGTCTATCTTTTCCTCTTCTGGCTTCAACCTATTGTGTTTTTATACTTAAATTGTATATCTTATAGACAGTAGGCAGTCTTTCAAATCTAATTTATTTTGGTATTTTATTTTAATCCCTCCAATGACATTTATGCTTTTTTTGGTTTTTTTTTTGTGGTTTTTCTGGTTATTATACTATGCATCCTTAACTTATTGCCAGTCTACTTGGATTTAATATTATATCACTTCACATAAAATGTTAAGAATCTTAGAGTCATGCAATTCCATTTGCCCTCTCTTATCCTTTGTGGTATCTTTGTCATACATTTTACATCTACATACATCATAAGTCCCATAAAAGAGTATCTTGTTTTTTACATTACATAATCTTTTATATTTACATATATATTTATCATTTCCTGTAAATACTTCCTTCGTGTAGGTCTGAACTTCCTCCTGATATTATTCCCCTTCAGCTTGACAAATTTCCTTTATCACTGATTGTAGTGCAGGCCTTCTGGAAATAAATTCTCTCAGATTTTGAAAAACCAAAAATGTCTTTATTTCACCTTGTTTTGAAGGATATTTTTGCTAGATTTAGAATTCTAGCTTGATAAAGTTCTTTATTTTTTTTTTAATTTATTGTTTTTATTTTGTCTTCCAGCACTTTAAAGATGTCTTTGCATTATATTCTAGCCTCCATAGTTGGTGGTGGGAATCCTTTGATTAACTGCGTCACTGTTACCTTTTACATAATATGTCATTTATCTCTGGCAATGTTCAAGATTTTTCTCTTTATCTTTAATATAGGTTTTAGCAATTTTACTGTAATGTTTCAAGGTGTGGTTTTATTTTTATTTATCCTGCTTAGGATTTGTTGAGCTTCTTGCATTTTTAAGTTAATGTGTTCAGCCAGTTTGGGATGCTTTCAGCCATTATTTCTTTGAATATTTTTTTCTGATCTGTTTTTTCTGTCCTCTCCTTCTCAGACCCCAATTACATGTATATTATACTACTTGATATTGTCCTATAATTCACTGAGGTTCTGTTTATTGTTTTTAATCTTCATTCTCACTGTTCTTCATATTGGATAATGCTTATTGATCTGACTTTAAGTTTACTTACCCTTTATTTGGTCATTTCCATTCTTCACTAAGTCTATCCAGTGAAATTTTCGTTTCAGATATTTCACTTTTCAGTTCCAGAATTTTCACTTGGTTCTTCTTAATCATTTCCATTTCCCTGCTGAGAGTCTTCTTCTTTCAATTATTATGACCATGTTTTCCTTTATATTCTTGAATATATTTTAATACCTGCTTTAAAGTTATTGTCTGAAAATTCCAACATTTAGGTTACTTCAAGTTCTATTATAGCAATTACTTTTTTTCTTGATTATGGATAACAATTTCCTATTTCTATACATATCTGTTAATTTTTGATTAGATAATAAATATTATGAATGACATGTAATAGAGGCTCTAGATCTGTTTTATTCCTTTAAAGAGTGTTAATATTTTTTGTTTCAGACAAATTACTAGCTGAACTTGTGAATGCTTAGGATTACACTTTGTTATGATCTACTTTGGTTTTGTCCTTAGTTTTAGGATGAATCCTTTATTCTTAAGGCGAGGCCTTTCTGAGCGTTCAGACAAAAACCTAAGTGTTTGCCAAGTCCCTATAACTTGGGTGAGATTCAAATTCCAAACTCTACAGGCAATCTTTGTAGGCAGTAGGCAGCTATTGAAATCTCTGCTCAGCTTTTCAGCTCTCTAGCTATTGTTTTCCACTGGGCTCATTGGCCTTTCTCCCATACCTATGCAGTTTAGAAGTCACCCAAGCATGGAGGAGAATTTATATACAGAAGTGGAACTCTCTTCTCTATGGCTGCCTCCTTTCTGGAATTTCTTCCCTTAAATCCCAGCCACTCTGGCAGCCTTCAACTCCATCCTCATACACTTCAAGAATATATGACTGTGGCCTTGAGTTGTAGTTACTCTTTGTGGAATGGGGAGTGCCCTCAGGAGAGAAGCTGTATAAATGTAGGTCTCATGCATTCCAATTCTTCCTCTCAAGGATCAAATTGCCAACATTTCTGCCTTCTTTTTATCAGCCTCTAGTGTCTTCAAATAGTTTTGCTTTTTAGAAAATATTTCATCCAGAGTTTTTAATAGTTATCTGCAGGAGATTTAATCCAATATAAGCTTCTCTATCATTGAGACAACTGGAACTCTATCACAAAATTTTTAATTTATGTGTGTGTGTGTGTGTGTGTGTGTATGTGTGTGTGTGTGAAGAATAAATTGCACCTCTCATCTTTATGAATACTCATAGGACCATTAAATAATATATCCTGAAGGGATCCTCAGGTGTTACCCAGACTACTCTTTCTTACCAGGCAATTGCTATCTAAAATGTATCATGATTAACCTCCTGCTTTTATTTATTTATCTATTAGCATCAGGTGTACAACATAATGATTCCATATATGTATATATTGCAAAACATAAGTCTGGTTGACTTCTATCACCACACATAGTTACAAATTTTTTTTCTCGTGATGAGAACTTTTAAGATTTACTCTTAGCAACCTTCACATATTTAATACAGTATTATTAACTATAGTCACCATGATGTATATTACATCCCCAGGACTTATTTATTTTATAACTAGAAGTCTGTACATTTTGACCACCTTCACCCATTTTGCCCCTCCCCACCCCCAGCCTCTGGAGGCTACCAATCTGTTCTCTGTATCTATGAGCTCTTTTTTTTTTTTTTTAAGATGTTACATACAAATGAGGTCATATGGTATTTGTTTTTCTCTGTCTGACTTATTTCACTTAGGATGATGCCCTCAAGGTCAATCCATGTTGTCGCAAGTAGCAGGATTTCCCTCTATGGCTGAATAATATTCCACTGCATACAGATACCACATTTTCTTTATCCATTCATCCATCAGTGAACCCTTAGGTTGCTTCCATGTCTTGGCCATTGCAAATAATGTTAATCTCTCGTTTTTAAAAGAGGCTAGTGAGGAAAGATGCTTTTTCAGAAAATGAGCTGTCTGGATACTCTCAATTTTATACTACAATTTAAAACCAAAAAATGGCTTTAAATGACTCACAGATCATGGAACTATACAGACAGAGGGATGAATAGGCATTACTGAAGCCAAGTCTGTCCCACCAAACCACAAATGTGGAAGAGGTATCTTTCCTAGTGCCTGTGTGTATGTTATTTACAGTTTTCAGCTCCCCTTCACCTCTTTGGTTTCCATGGAGTTCATAATTTTTGGTCTGTTTTATCACCTTGTTCCATCTTCTGGCATCTGTATATTCCTGATTCACCTGACCTGGCTTCTAAATCATTTTGATTGCTCTGACCCTTAATGTTGAGTGTCCTCTCAAAATCCATATGTTGAAGTCCTAACCTCCAGTACTTCAGAATGTGATTTTATTTTGAGATAGCATCTTCACGGGGTAATCAAGTTAAAATGAGAACATTAGGGTGGGCCATAATCCGACATAACTAGTATTTTTATAAAAAGGGGAAATTTGGACACAGAGACATGCAGAGAAGGAAGATGATGTGAAGAAACACAGGGAGAAGATGTTTATCTACAAAACAATGAACAAGGTCTGGAATTGATCCTTCTTTCACAGAAGAAACAAACCCTAATGACTGATCTTGGGCTTCTAGCCTCCAGAACTGAGACAATAAATTTCTGTTGTTTAAGGGACCCAGTCTATGCTACTTTGTTACAGCAGCCCTAGCAAACTAATACACTTACCACTTAACAAATAAATGGGTCCCCATTTTTCTCCTTGGTTCTGACTCATGACTTTGTTTTGTCTCCTAAGATCCACTGACCCCTCAGTATGGTAAACGGCCAAAAAAGCTCAATATCCAAAGATGTGTGTCCCAATTTTTTCACTTAAGCTGAATGACTTTTCTGATCCTTAGATTCCTTATATATGAAATAAGGATATTGTCTTACCTATCTGTCTGCATAGATAAAGCTCAGATAGGATACCAGAGACTGTAAAATGCCACCCAAGTCTAAGGCATCCTGAGGCCCTGCCCTTTATTCATAATGAGCTGCTCCTCTTGCCTAATTATAACAGACCACGGTTAGAAGGTTCTTTGGCAGGATCAAGTTTAGAATTCTCCACTTTAAGAGGGATACTTGCAGCCTCAGGCTTTATTTCTGCTATTTCTAGTTCAAGAGGCAGGATATGAGATGGATGACTAAGTCTGCTTTGCTCAAAGAGACAAGAATGTGGGGTGATGCTTCAAACTTTCACTGTTTGCAAATCTCCAGAGGGTTTAAAAATAATTCCTCGGACAACATATTTATTTTGATAAGGTAATGAGTTATGGAAACCAGTTCTTTTAGAGAATGGACTTTTCGGAGATGTATAAGGGGAGGAGAACTTTAGCGGCACATCAAACTGTATTAACAAAATCGGAGGCCACTGAATGTGATTTTAAATTTGAAAAAAGTAAATGCAGGATGCTAGCAGCTTTCCAAAATATTTTGTACGCTCCTTTGCCTGTTTTTAAGATGATCTGTTAATGAGAATTTGAAAAATTGTTGTTTCTACAGTAATTAACACTTTTATAAAATTATTTATAAAAAATATAACTTACTCCCAAATAGTTGACATTCTAGTTGCATAAATTCTTATCTAGTCTCAAACACTGCTCAAAAGAACTACATATTTAAATGATTCTACCCTTTTCAGTTCTCTAGAATGCCTCCAGATGGCATTAAAACCCTTCTCCTACTATATTTTACAATCAAAAATTTAAAAATTAGTAATATTTTAACCATTTAAAACCAGTCACATTCATTATATCATTAGAAATCATGATAATGGAACTATTTTGAACTTTTAGGGTAACATCTTAAGAAACATGTAATCATAACCTTTATGAAACAAATAGCCATCCTATGTAAGCCAAAGGCTCTTCCTAGATTGAGAAACAGATCTTGGACAAATACACTCAATAATGTTATGTCGTAAGCTGTCATTTCTAATGGATAGCACTTTAAATGCTTAGTAATAAGACCACTGGTCCAAATATAGATACATGCACAAAACTGTCTTATAATAAGAAAACACATTTAACTCCTCAGAAATGATAAAAAAATAATGATTTTTAAGGAGTAAACCTGTTACTAATTCCTATGGAGCGAAAATAATTTGTTAGCTTGTGAATTATGTAAACTTTGGCGTATAAATTTGGCATCGAATTAATCATCAAAACATTTTTTGGATTGCTTGAGTATTGAGAGGAAAAAGACAAAACGTAGAGTGAAGAACATGTTTTAAAAGAGCCTTTTCTTATCTTTTTAAAACTGCATTTGTTAACTCAAAAATATGAACCAACCCTTGAGGGTCCAGAGATATCTATAATTGTATATTTCACATAATTCAGAGGTGTGGTTGCAAAGGGCAGGCTTTAAAATGACACTGGTACTTCCCAGGTGTGCAGGACAGACTATCTCCTAGTATGTGTGAAAAGTTCTCTAATTATTTATGACGGTGATGGAAGTTGCCAAGCAAATTCCAAAAGCTTTCCTCCCCTCCCCCTGCCAAAGTAATACCGTCAAATCTCACTACATTTGTACTTTCTGAAGAGGAGCCTTGTGTTTGCAAGATGACTCTTACTGGGCTAAAGCATAAGAAAGACCTCAAAATGCATCTGCACCCAAAAGCATTTAAAAACGCATTATCATGAGAAAGAGAACCACAGGCTTCTTTCCATTATTATTGTTACTATAACAAGATATTTGCGCTGTTTCATATTATAAGCATATTAAAGAACAGTCATCTCGGGATAGAAACAGGAAACAGACTTACGATGTATTCGATGTGCCATTGTCTGGACTCCCTGTCTCAGCATCACCTTTCTCTTAAAAAGGAAGAAAATACCAACATGTGAGTGTTACAGCCTGTAAGATTTAAGAGAGATTCAATATATTTCCACACTCCTACTAACAATCATTCAAAATGTGCAGCAGGAGGTTTTTAAAACATCTTTTTTATTGTCCAAGAACCGGATTTGCAAAATAATTTCTTCTTTGTAATACAATGGCCCGGGCAAGGATCTGTGAATAGGTACTAAGGAGCTGTTTGCAAACAACCAGAGGTTCAGAGTGGAGACCCTGCCAAAAGATGAATACCTTACAGATGGAACCTGTTTCCTTCTACTTCTTTTACAGAAAACTTAAGGAAATTAACCCCATTAGCATTCTAGATGCAAGGCGTTTTGAATTCTGATCCCTTCTGCTAGAACTTGGGGGAGAGAATTTTACACAACACTGAGGTTGCACCCTAGCTTACAAGATTCCCAAGAATTACACCCCACAGAGAGCCCCAGCAGCAGGTTCTGGGGTCACCCTGTTAATGCAGAATAAGATATAAATCAGAAATCCTTCCTGGCCATCTGAGAGACTAGTTAAAGAAATGTTTCTGCCGTCTGTGGTCACCGAGGATTGAATGGGTTTTAATGAAGGGAGCCTGGAACCAGTTCGTTTTTTGTAGTTTTAAAGGGCAAATTCCTCTTGCAATTGACATAATGTAATTCTTAGATCCTCGACCATTGATGGTTTGAAACCATACATCCTTGTATTGTAAGGCACTTCTTTTTATTTTCTTGAGGCTAGGGGATGGAGGAAGGGTCATGACTGCCATTGTGAGTTAGCTGTGGTTAGTTAGGCTGGTTATGTAGTGCTAATAGTTTAACATACCCCAGAGAAGGTTATGAGTTGCAAGAGATGGGCCTGATGGTGGCAACTTGCTTTGCTTTGCTCTTTCAAGTCAGGCCTGGAGACCTCACAGAATCCCCCAGTCTGCTGTTTAGGGCTTCAGGCCTATGTCCTGTACCAAGCCCCTTCTGTCAGCTGTAGCCATTAGCTTATTGACACCGAGGCTTGGGAATGACCCCCTAAATTACATGATGAACACATTCTGAAGATATTGTCCAAACTGAACTCAAAAGTAAACTTTATAATTTCTTTTCCTTTTTGTTCTTTCAAACAAAACAGTTGCGAGAGAAAGAAGACAGTGATATATAGTGCATACATCTATCTCAGATGTCACTCTGTGCTAATGTGTGTCTACACACTGCCGGGACATCCGTGAGGGACAGTCACCTTGTGAAAAAGTCACAACGTCTATTTTAACTGCCTGAATAGCAAACACTGACAGAGTCCCAGCACGTGGGAAACCATGCTGAAGTAAAAATAGAGGCAGAGAATTAATAAACTTGCTTTAAAGCGTGTATGTTCATAATATATTTTGTCTTCCAGGCCAGGTTTGTTGTAAACTCACTTAGGAGACATGCAAGACCTTGTCAACTGGCTTTTGTGCTAGAAAATAAGCTTAGTACTTTCCAAAATCACTTTTCCAGTGAGAAACCACAATTCCTGCCAGAATCCTGAAGTACAGAGTTGTAACACCTGCATTACCTAAGATAAAACTAAATGGAGGTTTAATTTTTCCCAAACATAGCGATCTTTTTTTTCCCCTTTACTTTGGAGAAATTGGTTACGTTCCCTGGTCTGTAGCTGCCAGAAGTTACCCCACATCCAATCACCATCAGCAATGTAAGCAGCAGGCTCAGAAGCCCAGGCAACAGTAAACATTTCTAAACAACTTACGTCACTAAAAAAGAGGAAATCAATATGATACATGAAGACGTTGTTTGGATGTCTGAATAAATATGTTTTACCATGACCAACAATGCTGCCAGATAACCCATGGGCTGAGAGGACAGAGGCCTTATTGCACATGGGATCTGGGGGCTGCAGGGATCGGGAGCCGGATCGGCACAGGGGCAAAGCTGCAGCTGATTATCTCTGCTCTTAGCAGCACTTATGTTGTGGCAACAGGGAAAACAGAATAGGTTCTGGCAAACAGGAAGGACGCAGTGGAGCCAAACTGGGCATTTATGAACAGTCGGGGAATGAGTGCTCTCAGCTGATCATGAATTAACCTTTTTGGGGACAAGTAAACGCAGGATGGAGTCAGGAAGTAAAACTATGTTTGCCCTTCAGAAAGAACGAAACACAAAATTCTCCCCGATATCTGGGAATTTTAGGTGATGTAATTTCTGACGTTAACTTGAAGTGTCTATGCGCACAAGCCATGGAGAATCACAGGCTCTTTATCAGGACCCGAGGGAAAATGATGAATGAGAGCTGGAAGAAATTCTCAGTAAGGGATTTTTCAGTTGGGTGCTCAGGAGATGTTTCCTTTCTGCCGCCAATGAGGAGTGTTGGGGGTTCGTCCTGATTATTCCAGCTGTTTTCATGATAGATTCAACACCGCTCTCCTAGGGAAGGAACCTGCACTGATCTTTAAGACAATGGGCATAAGAGATAGGCTCAGGTGCAGTGTGGTCATTTTGCAGGTGGAAATATAATTAAAGAGAGAAAGAGAGAAAAAATGAGCCATAGAAAGAAAATGTATATATTCATACTCACATATAAATACATATGTATGTGTATATGTATATTACATGTACACTTTCAACCTGACACTCCATATTTGTCTACCTGAGTCTTCCACAGTACCAAACATATATTACATGCTCAGTATATGTCTTCTGTCTGATGACCTATCATTAATGCAGTGTCCCACACTACAGTGGGAAAAGAGGAGAAAGGTACACATACCACTGAGATGGTATACAAGTTAAGGTATGAAACAGCTTGATGCCTCCAATAGGTCACTTAAAAAATTACAGTAGCTACACGTTTAATCCTATAAATCTACCAAGGACTTTTATGTCGAGTAGTCTGTCTGGAAACATAGATAATATCTAATTCACACCCCTTCAACTGAAAATGACTGCACTGCTGGAGTACCATAAGTAGCGCTATGAAAAGGAAATCAAAATAGACCTAGGCTGTATTCTGCTTCGAAGGCAAGTTTCGCTGTGCTACCACTTTATAATAAAAGTAATCTGTGCTCATGGTAAAGAAAAAAAAACTGAACAGTAGAGAAAAGGTAACAGTAGAGAAAAGGTAACGACTCTGCTTACTTTCGTCATTCGTCCTTTTAGCCCTGCAACTATTACGCTAAGTAATATGCTTATTTCTAGATGATTCAACTTCAGACAGTATGTAATAATTTCTGATATGAAAAATGAGAGATAAGATATTTAATATACTTATACTACCACCTCCCTTCCGCTTAAAATTTTTGTTAGTTCTATTATACTTTAGGGTCTAGTGGGTATTTTAACTTTGAATAAATTTAACCTATTTTTTGATAAAACAACTTCTGACAGTACCTTTTCTTTTATACTATGCAAAGTGAGGCAACTCACATCCCACTATGCACAGCTATACCTTTCCTCCTGCATAGCCAAGATTTAAAATATTTATATTCTGTCCAGTAACTATTAATGAGTCATCCTCATTAATATTAATTTAATCAATAATTTAATTTTGGGAATTGCCCGTAGGCCATGAGAAAAATTATACATGAATAACGGAATTTACAATATTATAACAACATAAATATTAGTCTCTAAGGAACAGAAGAGGGACTGGACCTGTACAGAGGGACCGCCACTACACTTGAGTGAAGGCAAGGGTTCCCAGTATTTATGTCAAATGGATTCTCATTCTTATATCTCATCATGGCCCAGGTTCAAGTAAAGGCTACGCTTTTCCTAAAGAGAAATTCAATAGAGCATGCATGTAATGTGTACAAAAATGTTTACACACAGTTTTTAAAAAGTAAAATGAGTTAACTGTAAAAACACCTTCCAGGCCCAGAAATGGGACATTGACAAGAAATAACCCAGAAGCCTCCTGAGCTTGTGTCCTATTCCAGCCAAGCTAGCTAGCAATGGATTTTTATGTTAATCATTTTCCTTTTCTTGACAGTTTCTGCCACCATGAATTTGTAAATAAAGCAGTCTTTAGTTTTTCCTGATTTTGAATTTCATATGAATGCAATCATAGTGTAGGCATTCTTCTGGGATTACTTCTGTCATTCAATGATATGACTTTTAGATTCAGCCAGTGTGATGTGCATAGCTTTGGTTCATTCACCCTCACTGCTGTGCAGGATCTCCTCATAAAAATCTGCCATTTTCCTTTATTTGACACTTTTTTGGTGTTCTACTTAAGAAATACATCAGACAGATGTTCTCTATTACCTTTTGAAAGTGTATAATTTTACTGTTCACATTTAGGTCTTCTACAAATACCTGGAATAGTTTCTGTATATGATGTCAGGTAGGAGTTAGTTTCCTTTTTTTCCCCTATAGATAACCAATTATTCTGGTACTATCTATTAAGAAGCCCATTCTTTCCCCATTGATCTACATTGTTAGCTCTGTCACGAATCTAGTTTTCATAAATCTGTGGTCTGTTTCTGGGTCCTTTATATCTGTTTCATTGCTCAATTTATTATTATCTTCATTACTTAGCTAAAACATTTATTCATTCATTCACTCATTCATTCATTCATATAATAATATTAGTAAGGCAAGGCTCCAACCTGGTTCTTCTTAAGGAGTGTCTGAGTTATTTTTGGTCCCTTGTTCTATCAAATAAATTTGAGAATCACCTTGTCAATTTCCAGATACACGGCTGCTGTTGAGAAGGCAACTGGAAGTTTAATTGTTACTTCTTTGAAGTTATTAAGGGTATTTTAAGAATTTTTTCTTTACCTGTGTGGCTTGCAGTTTAACTATAATATGTCTAGGGTGGACTTCTTTTTATTTATCCTGCTTAAGATTCATTGGGTTTCTTGAATCTATGGGTTAGTGTCTTTCAATTCTGGAATATTTTCAGCCATCATCTCCTTTAATATTCCCTCTGTTTCTTTATCTTTTTCTGGAATTCTAGTTAAATATATGTTAGCCCTTCTCACTTTATACTCCAGGTTTGTTAACTTCCTTTTCATATTTTCCATTTCTATCTCCGTAGGCTGCATTCTAGAAAATTTCTTAAGTTCAGTTTCCTGATTCATTACTTTTTCTTCACCTATGTCTTATCTGCTGTTAAACCTGACCAAAGAAATTTTAACTTGTTATTATTTTCTAACTTCTAGAGGTTCTGATTAGTACATTTTCAAATGTTTTTGTTCTTTATCATATTTTCAATTCTCTCATTTCTGTAAATTAAAGTAAGCCCTCTTACTTTATATTCTGGGCTTGGTAATTCCAATATCTGAAGTCCTTGGAGGTCTCTCTAATTCTCTGCTGTCTGTTCTTTTTCCTTGCTCTTGTTTCATTGTACATAAGTGTTTTTGACAATGAGTGCTCATTTCCTTAGGAATTCTATTTCTATTATTATTAATTCTTATCCATTTTCTTTTTCTGGTATTCCTACTAGCTGGATTTGACCTTTCCACCCTAACTAATCTTCCATGTAACTTAACTTCCTTTCATATTTTCCATCTGACTTTTGCTTTATATTCAGAAAAAAAGTTTTCAACCTTATATTCCAGACTTCAGACTTCAGCTATTATCTATTAAGTTTTTAAATTGTGTCAACCCTATTTTTAATTCCAGAGTGCTCATTTGTTCTGTAACTCCTTCTTTTTCATACCAATCTGGTCTTTTTATTTGATGCAAATAATTTCAAACCCTTCTGAAGACTGTAATTACGTTTGAAATTTTTTTCTTCTGTTCCTTGAATTAAGTAGATTTCCTCTGGGTCAGTCCTTCTCTTTGGTGCTCCTGGGTTATGTATTCACATCTTTGAATGACAACAGGCTGGTTAACAAAGGTGCCGGCGTGGATTCCCTATAGTAGTATATTGATCCATTTTGCTAACATATGTCTCCCCTGTAGGGAAGGGCTGATTTAGGGCTCTTTCTAAGTGGACAGGGTTTGTTAACTGGAAGGCTTCATTTAGGGTTCAGGAGAAAAGAGGCCTCAAGACAAGCTGGGAGCCCTGACTGCTCTCTCACTCCCCAACAAAAATAGGAAGTACTTTACTCTGGGTGTATATATAGCATTTCGGTTTATTTCCTTCTTGAGAAAAGTTGGCTCTCCCTCCGCCCATCAGAGATATCTATGTTTAAGGTGTGGTATTATCTCAGAATCTATTCTGCTTCTCTCTTAGGTACTAGCTCCCAGCTAGAAGTTCTAGTTAGCTGTCCATTTTCTTAGCAAATATTACTATGTTTTTTTTTTGTAGTTTGGTTTTTTGAGGGAGGAAAGCCAGACTGAAAGCTCTGTATGAAAACCCGCTAGGATAGCGGTGGAGGAGTAATGCGTGGAAGAATGGCCATGTTCCCATCACTATGCACAGCCCACGCGCCTCTTCTCTGTTGGGGTTGAGAGGAAATCAAGTCTCTCCTGGCGCTCCCAAGGACATTCCCTCTACCACCACAGCTTGTTCCTGTTTGGTTCATTATCTTCCTTTTTTCTTTTTCTGGGTCATGACCGTCCCTGCCCAGGATTATCTATCTAACAGTAGGGTCCTATCCAGTCTCCATTTTCCAGACACTCAGCTGAATTTCTGGTTCTCAGGGATGTTACGGATTTATTTCCATCACTATTGCTTTATGGTAAGTTCAATGGAGATTCTGAAGGGAGGGAAAGAAGTGCTTACGCTCAGGCTGTCACCTGAACAGCACAGTCTCACACTTTTAAAAAACTGTAGACATACATCACCTGTTTTAATATTTAAGTTTCTCAATACTTAATTAGCTTCTATTTTATAATATTAAATTAAATTAATTGGTAATCAGCAAACTGGCTAAAGTAGCTCTCTTTAAAAAGATTTGGATTAAAAAATAATTTTCTGTTTAATTTATACACTCTTTTCTCTTAGTACCTATTCAATTTAGTTTTTCTAATTTCAAAAAGATAAAAATGACTGACCTAAAGTGGAGAAGGTCAGTCCATCACTACACATTTTGTTTCTCTGAAGTACAGTTTTTTCCTATTTTCTACATATTTACTGGAGTCATGATTCCCAAAACTGTAATGATTCCAAACCAAATACAAGAAACAGCACGGGAAATGCTGGTGGGACCAGCTCTCCTAAAATTTCCAATGTGCTATAATCTACAGAGGACACTCTGATTTTTATTTTTATTTTTTTATTTTCCATTATGGTTTATTACAAGATATTGAATATAGTTCCCTGTGCTATATACAGTAGGAGCTAGCTGTTTAACTATTTTATACATAGTAGTTTGTATCTGCTAATCCCAAACTCCTAATTTATCCCCCCTTCCCCTTTGGTAACCGTAAGTTTGTTTTCTATGTCTGTGAGTCTGTTTCTGTTTTGTAAGTAAGTTCATTTGTGTCATATTTTAGATTCCACACGTAAGTGATAACATATGATATTTGTCTGACATTTCACTTTGTATGATAATCTCTAGGTCCATCCATGTTGCTGCAAATGGCATTATTTCATTCTTTTTTATGGCTGAGTAGTATTCCATTGTATATATATACCACATCACTACGATTTTTAAATAGTGATATTACCTTTTTATAGATGTGCTTGGTTTTGAGGGGGGGGATTTATTTGAAAAAAAAATCCCCTTACCCCTAGAAAAGAGAAAACCAATTACAAATGTCCTTAGATGATGAAATGCCAGAGGGATTTATACCATACCATGCAATGCTGCTCACAATTCCACAGAAGACAGGTCTGCTTTTACATAATCTCAATTGTAGTATCAGCGAGTGAAAGTTATGGCATGCTGTAAAAATATGCCAGATGCAAACAGAAATCTTGGACAAGAATTCAATCTCACACTGAAGGGACAGAAGCAACATTTTGGGGGTCAAGGTAATGGGTTAGTTATTAACTGCAGAATCTCATTTTCATCATGTGCAGAATGGAGATGTAATGCCTACTTCACACAGCTATGGTTAGGATTAAATAAAATAGCATACATAAAGAAGAGACTGAACACAGATGGGACTGAACAGCTGTTTCCTTTGTTCTTCTTTATGTCAAAGACTCCAAGCTGAGAGAAGGTACATTTATTCTATCATATCTATTTTCTCCTCCCTTTACCCTGAACGGTTTAAATTCAAATGGAAAGAAATGGTGAGGAAAGCAATGGCAATTCTTCCGTACGCTCTAGCCTTTGGCATATGATGCTGATGCCTGCACACCTCGTGGACCTAACCATGCATCTCCTGATTCCTTTCCTTACTATTACATTTATTAGTTTCTATAGATTTCAAGTCCCTTGGCATTTCACCTCTTCCCTGGTGCTAATGCTCACAGCAAATTCCAACAGAGGGTGGGATAACTAAGGGATATTGCCTATGGATCATTATGCCATCATCCCCCTACCCTGACCTTTCTCTAGCTGTGCATTAAAAGTCTGGGGCTTCCCATTGCATCTGTCTGGATGTCTTTTCTCCATAATCCTCCTGCCCTCACAGATGCTCAGTAGGTGAGCCTCAGTTCCTAAGACACATCTACTGGCTCAGAGTGATTTTCATGTTCCAACAGAGCTTTGAAATTTGCAAGGGATGCTCTCAGCCGACCGGATGGTCAGGAGACTAACAAAGCCCAGTCTTCGTGGGTGTGCTTTCACGACATGAATGGGGTAGCTTATGCATATTTAATGCTCAAGAAAACATTAATACCAATTAACAGTGCCAAAGAAGAGAATTAAAACAATACTTCATGGAATGATATTCTCTCTTCGATGATGAAGCCCACATGTTTTATTAGACACTGGGTTCAGTAACGAAATTCCTTCCTGGACCCTTTAGTCTGTTTCTCCCTGGAAGAGGGCATGGTTTCTTCATGGATTCTAAGGACATTTATCATGAGGTCTTCTGATCTCTTTACCTATCTATTTTCTTTCAATTTAGGTAACTCATTAGCTGCCTTAAAAAATTTTTCCCCTCACACATACCAGAGGCCAACTATAAGAAAGGATGGTGTTCCTTCCTCCTAGGGTTGGTTTGAAATTCACCATTTTATGTTTTGGCCCTCCTTCCCTTGAATAAAAAGAGAGAGGAGCATTCAAGGTCACCACGCATCTTATCCGTTTTGGGTAGCACTTAAACAAATGGCCCTCCTTTCCCCACTTGATTTTGTCTTTTAGTGAAATTCTTTTAAACCTACTATCTATTGCATGCATCTCCCCTCCTCACCCGCTCCACCCCACATATGAAGCTATAGTGAGAAACTTTTCTTACTTGGATTACTGTGTCCCGAGGAAGTGAGCTGAGAGTCCTAAAAAAAAAAAAAGAAAAGAAAAAAGAAAAACAAGAAATATCAATTAATTTTCTTATTTTGACTTTCAAAATGTAAGTTGAATATGAGATGTATTACTGGTCATTCAGAACCTAATCACGGATCATAATCTCTACCAGCTACCGTAATGAGAAACATTTACATGTTTGTTAAGCAGTTCTGGTAATAGAGCTCACCATCACTTCTATGTTGTATTACAGACTTTTTGTTTTGTTTATTGAGGTGAAACTCACATAACATAAAATTAACCACTTTGAATTGAACAATTCAGTGGCATTTCATACAGTCACAATGTACTAAACCACCACCTCTATCAGGTTGCAAAACACTTCTATCATTCCAAAGTAAAATTCCTTACCCTTTCGACAGTGTTTCCCCATTTCCCCCTCTCCTCAGTATCTGGTAACCATGCACACATGCACATGTACTTGTTTGAGTCCTTCTTTTCAATCCTTTTTTAAAAAATTAATTAATTAATCTATTTTTGGTTGCACTGGGTCTTCGTTGCTACACATGGGCTTTCTCTAGTTGAGGCGAGCGGGGGCTACTCTTCGTTGCGGTGCGTGGGCTTCTCATTGCAGTGGCTTCTCTCGCTGTGGAGCACGGGCTCTAGGCACGTGGGCTTCAGGAGTTGTGGCATGTGGGCTTCCGCAGTTGTGGCACGTGAGCTCAGTAGTTGTGGCACGTGGGCTTCAGTAGTTGTGGCATGTGGGCTCAGTAGTTGGGACGAGCGCAGGCTCAGTAGTTGTGGCGCACGGGCTTAGTTGCTCCGCGGCACGTGGGATCTTCCCAGACCAGGGATTGAACCCGTGTGCCCTGCACTGGCAGGCGGATTCTTAACCTCTGCACCACCAGGGAAGTGTCCTATATTATTGACTTTTAATCTAACCCACTTCCCTTTGAATGTACCTTCACTCTCACCACCTTTCTGCAGACGAGGCTGGCAACCATCCCAGCAGGGACACTCCACTGAACAACTGCTGTCAATCTCACATTGGTGGATAGAAAGATTATTACAGATTTCCACTTACCTGAAATGGCAGAAAGCCAGTACCATGTGGTATTTGAGTTCAGTTACTGATCAGGTAAACAGTGATTGAACCTGATTTTATTTCCATTAAAGCGAAATGCTAAATTTTGTCTTGGGAATTCACATCCTCTTTCCTTGCAAAAGTCCTATTTAATATGAAATATACAGGAGAGTTATAGAAGAATGAATGGAGACAGGGCCCACGAAGGACCACTGCCCTGCCCAGCTGGCTGCAAAACCCTCGGGGCCGCACAGAGTGTGCAGATCCTTCATCCTTCACCGAGCCAGAGCCAGGCTGGGTTCAGAGCAGAGGGCCACAAGCCCCAGGCACTGAAGCCCTTTCCGCTTCTGTGTCTCCTGCTGCCCCATCCAGACAGACACCCTTACACCTACAGCTTCTGTCTCAAAGGCCTTCTCTCCCTTTGTGAACATCGCCCCTGAGTAGATGCCTGGGGGGCGTGGCTCAACACATCTGCGCACTGTCATTTCAGCCTCCTCTGGGAGCATTCAAGGAGGCCTGCTAGGTTCTCTGTTGGGTCCTCAAGGGTTACAGAAGTGAGGGTACAAAGCCCTTGCCTTCCGGGCCTGGGAGCCCAGTGAGTCAGCAGAGGAGGTGATGTGTATGCAAATTATGAGAACCCAGGGCTGAAAGGCATTTCACCACTGCTGTGTGGGAGTGCTTCAAGCCTCGATAGCCTGTCCTCATCCCTGGGATGTGTGTCCTGCCATTTTCTGTTTTCTGCCTGGCAAACTTCATTCTTCCTTCCAGGCTCAGAACAGAAAAGCTCAAGGGTTACCTGTTCTTTGAAATATTCCTGAATCTCAGAAGGACTTATTTGCTTTCTTTATGTCTACACCACACTGTGTCAAATTTCCATTACAGGAATTGTCTTTTCAACTACAACTCCTTAAAAAAAAAGCTTTATCAAGGTATACATGATATAACATAAACTGTACATATTAAAGTATACAACTAGATAATAAATATAATAAAAAGAACGCTACTATGATTAATTGTCTTGACCCAAGGATGGCTCCATCCTGTTAAGTAGCATTTGCTATTTAAACAACAAAAAGTAACATTTATTTATAAAAAAAAAAATTCAGAAAAATAGGAAAGTATAAGAAAAAGTTGCCTGTAATCCCTAACAGGGCATTTCTGAGGTTACTCTACTGCTTTTAGTTTCCCACATTCACTCAGCAAGTGCGTGTCATTCTGACGGTCACATGCACAAAGAGGAGAACCAATTCTTAGTTACTTAGAAGAATATCTGCAGTTGGAAACTTGTTCTTCTCCTTTTTTAAATCCTGCATTCCCAACACCTAATCTATTGTTGGGTACACAGGAATCCCAAAACTTCTTCAAAGGTGGTATTTAGCTGGGAAGTAAAGTTTTACAAATCATTGTACTGAAGGCAGAAACAACCAAGCACACTGGTAGCTAAGAAAGCCATTCAAGGAAGCACTATAATAAATACCATATTTCATCAAACGTAACGAAACTGTATAAGGCTGCATTACTTCACGTATTACTATGGAAGAAAATGGCTGCCAATTAATTGTAAAATGCTATCAGCTGTAAAACAAATCCTGATTTGGGGGATCTTAAAATGTGAAAAAAATATGCACCTTAAACCAATAAAATATAGTTGTTCTTAAGCCATGTTGCTGATGGAGGGCAGTCTTTATCCTGTGAGAACACTCCTTAAAAATGGCTTTTTGGGGCTTCCCTGGTGGCGCAGTGGTTGAGAATCTGCCTGCCAATGCAGGGGACATGGGTTCGAGCCCTGGTCTGGGAAGATCCCACATGCCGTGGAGCAACTAGGCCCGTGAGCCACAACTACTGAGCTGTGCGTCTGGAGCTTGTGCTCCGCAACAAGAGAGGCCGTGATAGTGAGAGGCCCACGCACCGCGATGAAGAGTGGCCCCTGCTTGCCGCAACTAGAGAAAAGCCCTTGCACAGAAACGAAGACCCAACACAGCCAAAAATAAATAAATAAATAAAAAATAATAATAAAAATAAAGGAATTCCTTTTAAAAAAAATGGCTTTTCGGAACCATCTGAGGACTACTGTACTTATATCTCCTCTTGCTTGTCTGTCAATACATCATTAGAATTACAAAAGGCAAGAAATGGAAATATATCTTCTTTGATTTTCAGACCTCCACATAAAGCTAATTACTCTAGGAAAAAGCACCACTTGATGTGGTTTGGTCTTCCTTCTTCCCCATCTATCACTTTCTTTTCTCTAAAGCTCAAAACAATTGAAATAATATAAATGACAGTAAATTTAAATGTTTACTTTGAGGTAATGAAGTAAACATAAAGTTTTAGCCCAAGCATTTTGTGGTCATTTCTGAAGCATGCTAGGAACCCAAAGAGGGAGACATATCATAAACTTCCCAACTTCAAAGCACTTTCCTTCACACTTGCTGGCTTTCATTCTCCTTGTACCATATAAAGAGGAAGGCAATAGGATTCTCATTTCTGTAATCATGCTAGAACTCTTCTGCCTAATGCTTTAGAAACTGATCAGCAAGAATAGTTTCAAACCAGGTCTGATCCCATCAGATCTGGCATTCATTGCTACGTGAAATGCTTGTGAAATGCCATTAGATCCGCACAGATGCCTTCTGAGTATGGAAAAAGTTCTACAATTTTAGTTCTCTATTTGCATTTCAGAACTTATGAGACTGCTACAGAAATCGAGGGAAAAGGACAAAGCAAATTCATTTTTTTTTCTTGGTTGAAATACCTCATAATGGCATGCATTCTTTTCTTTACCAAATTCAATAACTTTTGAGATTTGAAGAATAAGGCAGGCACGTCTGGTAGTGTTTGTCTAGGAAATTGTGACTCTAAATTAAGCCTTCAGAGAATAGAAAAAAAATCCAAGTTCAGTATCAACTGACTTTATTATATATTATGTCCTTCAATACCCGGACAAATTGGGGAAATTCTCGGAAGTATGTAGCTAATTAATTTAGTGGTACTGGTAACTCAGAAAGCACATTTAAATTGACTTTGTGAGGTCAAACTGCCCCTTTAATCTCAGTAAGGGCTTAATTTCATTATTTATTAGTCATTTTGGAGATTCTGCCCTGCAAATTCCATAAACAATTCTAGCTCCTACATACTAGCAACTGTGATCATCTCAAACATTAATAGTCTAATTAATGAACTGCAAGCCTCCAGCTGTCAGAATACTAAATAGTTGAGACACAGGTTAAAAGAGGTGCACTATGGGTGAGAAATAGTGATGTCTTTGCAGTAGGCACAATCAGGGCTCCTCCAAAGATGTCTGTATCTTAATTCCCAGGTCCTGTGAATATGTTACCTCTCGTGGCAAAAGGGACTTTGCAGATGTGATTCAATTAACTATTTTGAGATGAGAGATTATCCTGGATTATCCAGGTGGGCCCAGTATCATCACAAAGTTCCTTATAAGGGAAAGGAGGAGGCAGGAGAGTCAGAGAAGATGTGACAAGGAGGTCAGAGGTCAGCATGATGAGGGCCACAAGCTAAGTAAGAAGGGCAGCCTCTAGAAGCCGAGAAAGACAAGAGAACAAATTCTTCCCTAAAACATTCAGAAGAAATGTAGCCCTGACGACACCTCAATTTTAGCTCCGTGAAACTGATTTCAGACTTCTGTCTTCCAGAGTTGTAAGATAATAAATTTATGTTGTCGTGAGTCACTAAGTTTATGGTGATTCGTTAGAGTAGAAATGACACTAATGAAGTCTTATTTCATTGATACAAGATAAATTTTTTTAAAAAATATTTATTTATTTATTTGTCTGTGCCAGATCTTAGTTGTGGGATCTTTTAGTTGCAGCTTGTGAACTCTTAGTTGCGGCATGTGGGATCTAGTTCCCCGACCAGGGATCAAACCTGGGCCCCCTGCATTGGGAGCACAGAGTCTCAGCCACTGGACTGCCAGGGAAGTCTGATACAAGATAAATTACCAGCACTTATTGTGAACTTTTTGAAAGAAAAGCAGTATTAAAATCATGTAATGTCCCCACACTCTGTAAAGTCACCTATTTTTTTTTTTTTTTTTTTGGCCGCATTGGGTCTTCATTGCTGTGTGCAGGCTTTCTCTAGTTGTGGCGAGCGGTGGTACTCTTTGTTGCGGTGTGCAGGCTTCTCAATGCGGTGGCTTTCTTGTTGTTCATCACAGGCTCTAGGCATGCAGGCTTCGGTAGTTGTGGTGCATGGGCTCAGTAGTTGTGGCACACGGGCTTAGTTGCTCCGAGGCATGTGGGATCTTCCTGGACCAGGGCTTGAACCCATGTCCCCTGCATTGGCAGGTGGATTCTTAACCACTGTGCCACCAGGGAAGTGCCTGTTTGTAAATTATACCTTAATTTTTTTTAATGGAAAGAAAATTCAAACCTTTAAAATATTCAGAAAGCTAGAAAAATAGAAGGAAGTACCCTCAGCTGGACACAGAATAAGAAATTATTATATTTAATAACACATTGGAATCATTCTTATTAAGGGACTTTGGGACATTTTCATCACTTCAAAAAGAAAGCTTTTATCCTTTAGCTGTCACTCCACCCTCTCTCCCTACCCCTAAGCTGTAAGCAACCACTAATCTATTTTCTTTCTCTCTGTATTTGCCTCTTCTGGACATTTCAAATATATGAAATCATATAAAATGTTATCATTTGTGACTGGTCTTTCACCTTTGCTCAGCATATTTTCAAGGTTCATCCATGTTGAATCATGTATCAGTGCTTCATTCCTTTTTATGCCTGCATAATATTTCATTATAAAGATATATCACTTTTGTTTATCTATTCATCAGTTGATGGACATTTGTATTGCTTCCACTTTTTGGCTGTTATGAACAATGCTGCTGTGAACATGTGTGTAAAAGATTTTTTGCAGATGTGTGTTTTCAGTTCTCTTGGGGATATACCTAGGCGTGGAATTGCTGGGTCATACTACAATGCAATGTTTAACCTTTGAGGAAATGTTGAAACTTTTTCGAAGAGGCTGCACCATTTAAGATCCCACCAGCAACTGACATCAGGGTTCCAACTTTTCCACACTCTTGCAAACACTGGGTATTGTCTGTCTTTGATTTTAGCCCTTTAAGTAGGTGTGAAGGAGTACCTCATACTAGTTCTGATCTGCATTTCCTAAATGATAGCAATAGTGTCTTTTCATATGCTTATTAGCTATCTGTAGATCACCTTTGGAGAAATGTCTATTTAAATCCTTTGCCTATTATTCTTAAAACGAGTTCTCTTTCTATTATTGAGTTGTAAGACTTCTTTACTAATTGTGTTTCTATAAATAAAATTTTATTTGAACATAGTCACATTCATTCATTCAGATATTGTCTGCAAAGCCTAAACCATTTACTATCTGATCCTTTAAATAAAAAGTTATTTGACCTCTGACTTAAACAATGAGTTATTGGGAAAGAATGAGATGAATATATCAAAAGAACAGAATAGAAAGAAAACTGTGTATTTATGAGACTTTCAGTTGTTGACGTACGTGGTATTTCAAACCAGTGGGGGGAAGATGGGCTAATTTGTTGATAGTGTTATCATAATTTACTCAACCAATGAAAAGGCTAGAATCCTATGACACACCAATGCAAACAAAAATTTTTTTAAACCTAAAAACAAAAATTATAAAAGAATTACAATAAAATAGAGAACGTTGTTAGAATGTTGGTCCAGGAAAGACCTTTTTTCTCTGACATGAAAATTAAACACTTTGCTAATATAAAAGGTACATAAGTACGGTTGCAAGAAAATAGTTGCATCATATAGAACAGGCAAATGAGTAAGATATAAGGAATTCCTACAAATCATTTTTTTAAAGTGGCAATGGACATGAATGGGCAATTTGCAAAGGAAAAACAGTCAATGCTCAAACTCAGAAATTACTGGAGAAGTGCAAATTAACGAAATAACAGTTTTTCATCCATACTACAGACACAATGAGAAAAAACCAGATAATATTAAACATTGGCAAAAATTCATAAAAAAATACTCTTGAAACATAGTCAAGGGTAAATAAGGCTTCTGATGCCTCCAGCACCCCAGTTCCTGTTCTAGGTGTCTGGACAAGAGACATTGAATAAAAGGGACACACAGAGGCACTTAGAAAAACTGTGTGTTGTAATAGTGTTTGTGTTAACAGCAAACCATTAACAGTCTCAATGTCCATTAAAGGAGCTTGAGCAAATAAATTACAGCAAATTCATACTACGAGATATTTTGCTGCTGCTAAGAAAAAGTAAGAAAATCTCTACATATTCACTTGGGAAGACCTCTAAGGTTAAGGGAAATAAAAACCGACTCTTAGAATGGAATTTACCATTGTGATAATAATGAACAATTATTTCAATAGTTTAGAACGTTGCGATGTTAATATTTAGCAATGATATTTACGTACTGTGTGTATCTGGAAAAAAGTCAACTCTTAGAAAAAGTACTTTTAGTACTATACCATTTAGGATTTTTAAAAAACTGCATAGCACATATGTGTATATAACGCACGGGGAAAATGACTGAAATGGTATACACCAAACTCTTGATAGTAATCAGTGGGTAGGGAAGTAAAATCTGGACAAGGGCATGAGAAACTTTCATATTTTACTTCTTCTATGTGCATAATTTCATCTTTATAATGAATATGTAATTACGTGTTGGTTGGATGGTTAAGAAAAATCGAAACTTATTAGACTCATGTATAATTTAAATATATTTTGTAGCTGATATTTTGTGTATGCTGGTTCTTAGAAAATATGGAAATCATTTTTTTTAAAGTCCTAGAAAATATTTTCAGCTTTATAAAAGATAACCGAGAAATTATATACTTAATGTCCTCAGTTCTAAGACATTGATTTTAAAATACAACATTAATTTAATAACAGCTTTTCAGGAAAAAACAAGACATACAATCACTCTGGGTGTATAAAATGATTGTAAGATGCATTTCAACTTCACAAGTGTTTTTAGATAACATGATAATTGTAATATTCATCATATTTTGCAGGAAGTATGGAAGTGGAGGTAGGTAGGACTGCAAGTTTGATTTCCTCCCTTGGAATGAATAGACCTATGCTTGCAAACTGTTGAAAATCAGATCCATGTGCCTGTAGCAGTAATATTTACAGAGGAAAAGACAATCAAGGGAAAACCCACTGTCCACTAAAAATCTCTGTGTGAGTAAAGCCTATTCAACCTGGGCGACGCAGGATCTCACCTTATTTGGAAATGGAAATTTGCTCGGTTCCACTTTTCCAGGTGCTGGAATAGCTGAAAGTGGTGGAAGCCAGGTCATCTCCTAAAGGGAGGGAAAAACAAACAACATTGTAATACAAAGAGTATTTAAACTCAGTAGCATACAAAGCAGTTTCACAAGTCTGCCTTAATAAGGCATAGACGGGATAAGGAATGAACAAGAGATGAGTAGAAATGAAAGGGATTTTTTTTAAAAAGGATTTAAAACCCACTTTTATAATTTCTTTCCCTAATCTTACCAATTCTTGGTTCAATGGCTATTGCCATCAACCCTTTATACCTTAAAAAGATCTATAAGCCTGTCCTATTTTCATTTCATTTAAGCTCCTAAGTAAAGGGACAACCCAGTAGTAAAAGTTCTATGGGAAATGCCACACAAAGGGAGCTGCTTCCCACAAAATTTACAGGAAGTTTCTGAAGTAATGAACAAAGTACTTTTAACATTAGGGATCATTATTAGAGGGGCTATTTATTTTATTAGAAACTCCTATCAGTGTAAGTTTCCAACAGGTCCCACACATCATTTTGGTCTTCATAAAAATGTCATTCATGGAGAAGTGAAAAAACCAATTACACGTATGAAATAAAGAGAGAGTGCTGTGATTTTTATAACAGTATTAAGAACACAACTTAAGCTCAGCATGTAATACTTCATGTGCTTTTTGACATACACTCTCACTAAACTGTGAGAGAGAGCAAGGTGGGGAGGGGTTTGTTGCATTCACGTCCAGTATTTTTCTCCAGTTCCTTCTCCTGGAAGATACCTGCATTTACTAAATAAGTGTGGAATTAAATCAAATCCATTTCTGATTACCAGGAAAGTGACTTGGAATTACGAATCAGTTCTGAAGCCTATTTCTTGATTCTTTCCATTTCCAAATCTAAGCAAGTACAGAGGCAGGAGTTGATCCACTTTGAGAAAAGTAAGAAATTCTCTCGTTAGGCGAAGACAATTTCTGACTTCCCTTGGTTGTGGGGCGAGAGGTTGAAAAGGGATTCTGTGAGGTGTCTGAAGGGAGAGTTTCTTGAGGCTGCTCTTGTGCCTTCTTTTCTTGAGTAACTCTTCCCCCAGCACCAGAGAGAGCGTGGACCCACACGGAGAGCAAGGACAGTGTGTGTTCAAACCCAACGGGGAAGGATTTACTGACCCTATATCACCTCTCACCTACCGTGACACATGTGCCATTGGGTGGTCAAACTCCTAGGCACTCGAGGTGTCCCTTCTCCATCCTGATGTTACCAAGGTTTCTCCAATGGAAAGCAAAGGAAGAACCAGTGTCCCTTTATGACCCTCGCTCCTCTGCTCCCCAAGTACCTGCCTGTTCTGTCCTGTATCTGTCCCTGTTATCTTGTTCCTTCATCTGGTACATAGTCCTTAAAAGGACGCTAAGCAGCACTGCTGAATTTGTGTCCAGGAAGACAGGGGGTGCTCAGTACGTTTTTGAATTAGTATCTCTGCAATGTCTCTACCTTTCTTTCTGGTTACCTGAACTACCACCCTAATCAAACCTTCATTATTTTTAACCAGAGGACATTAATGGTTTCTTTTCTTTATTTTTTAAATTTTATTTTATTTATTTATTGTTTTATACAGCAGGTTCTTATTAGTTATCTATTTTATACATATTAGTGTATATATGTCTCCCACCACCACTTTCCACCCTTGGTGTCCATATGCTTCGTTCTCTACATCTGTGTCTCTATTTCTGCCTTGCAAACCGGTTCACATCTGTACCACTTTTCTAGATTCTACATATATGTGTTAATATACGATATTTGTTTCTCTCTTTCTGACTTACTTCACTCTATATGACAGTCCCTAGGTCCATCCGCAACTCTACAAAAGACCCAATTTCATCCCTTTTTATGGCTGAGTAATATTCCATTGTATATATGTACCACATCTTCTTTATCCATTCATCTGTTGATGGGCATTTAGGTTGCTTCCATGATCTGGCTATTGTAAATAGTGCTGCAGTGAACACTGGGGTGCATGTGTCTTTTTGAATTATGGTTTTCTCTGGGTGTATGCCCAGTAGTGGGACTGCTGGGTCATATGGTAATTCTATTTTTTGTTTAAGGAACATCCATACTGTTCTCCATAGTGGCTGCATCAATTTACATTCCCACCAACAGTGCAAGAGGGTTCCCTCTTCTCCACACCCACTCCAGTATTTGTTGTTTGTAGATTTTCTTATGATGCCCATTCTAGCCGGTGTGAGGTGATACTTCACTGTAGTTTTGATTGGCACTTCTCTATTAATTAGTGATGTTCAGCAGCTTTTCATGTGCCTCTTGGCCATCTGTATGTCTCCTTTGGAGAAATGTCTATTTAGGTCGTAGGCCCATTTTTTGATTGGGTTGTTTTTTAATATTGAGCTGCATAAGCTGTTTACATATTTTGGAGATTAACCCTTTCTTGATTTGTTTGCAAACATTTTCTCCCATTCTTAGGGTTGTCTTTTCATCTTGTTTATAGTTTCCTTTGCTGTGCAAAAGCTTTGAAGTTTCATTAGGTCCCATTTGTTTATTTTTGTTTTTATTTCCATTACTCTAGGAGGTGGGTCAAAGAAGATCTTGGTGTGACTTATGTCAAAGAGTGTTCTTCCTTTGTTTTCTTCTAAGAGTTTTATAGTGTTCCGTCTTACATTTAGGTCTTTAATCCATTTTGAGTTTATTTTTGTGTATGGTGTTAGGGAGTGTTCTAATTTCATTCTTTTACATGTAGCTGACCAGTTTTCCCAGCACCACTTATTGAAGAGACTGTCTTTTCTCCATTGTGTATCCTTGCCTCCTTTGTCATAGATTACTTGACCACAGGTGCGTGGGTTTATCTCTGGGTTTTCTATCCTGTTCCATTGATCTATATTTCTATTTTTGTGCCAGTACCATACTGTCTTGATTACTGTAGCTTTGTAGTATAGTCTGAAGGCAGGGAGTCTGATTCTTCCAGCTCCATTTTTTTCCCTCGAGATTGCTTTGGCTATTCGGGGTCCTCTGTGTCTCCATACAAATTTTAAGATCTTTTGTTCTAGTTCTGTAAAAAGTGCCATTGGTAATTTGATAGGGATTACACTGAATCTGTAGATTGCTTTGGGCAGTATAGTCATTTTCACAATATTGATTCTTCCAATCCAAGAACATGGTATATCTCTCCAGCTGTTTGTGTCATCTTTGATTTCTCTCATCAGTGTCGTATAGTTTCCTGAGTACAGGTCTTTTACCTCCTTAGGTAGGGTTATTCCTAAGTATTTTATTCCTTTTGTTGCAATGGGGAATGGGATTGTTTTCTTAATTTCTCTTTCTGATCTTTCGTTGTTAGTGCATAGGAATGCAAGAGATTTCTGTGCATTAATTTTGTATCCTGCAACTTTACCATATTCATTGATTAGTTCTAGTAGTTTCTGGTGGAATCTTTAGGATTATCAATGTATAGTACCATGTCATCTGCAAACAGTGACAGTTTCACTTCTTCTTTTCCAATTTGTATTCCTTTTATTTCTTTTTCTTCTCTGATTGCCATGGTTAGGACTTGCAAAACTATGTTGAATAACAGTGGTGAAAGTGGACATCCTTGTCTTCTTCCTGATCTGAGAGGAAATGTTTTCAGTTTTCCACCACTGAGAATGATGTTTGCTGTGGGTTTGTCATATACGGCCTTTATTATGTGGAGGTAGGTTCTCTCTATGCTCACTTTCTGGAGAGTTTTTTATCATAAATGGGTGTTGAATTTTGTCAAAATCTTTTTCTGCATCTATTGAGATGACCACATGGTTTTTATTCTTCTATTTGTTATTATGATGTATCACATTGATTGATTTGCATATATTGAAGAATCCTTGCATCCCTGGGATAAATCCCACTTGATCATGGTGTGTGATCCTTTTAATGTGTTGTTGGATTCTGTCTGCTAGTATTTTGTTGAGGATTTTTGCATCTATATTCATCAGTGATATTGGTCTGTAATTTTCTTTTTTTCTACTATCTTTGTCTTGTTTTGGTATCAGGGTGATGGTGGTCTCATAGAATGAGTTTGGGAGTGTTCCTTCCTCTGCAAGTTTTTGGAAGAGTTTGAGAAGGATGGGTGTTAGCTCTTCTCTAAATGTTTGATAGAATTCACTTGTGAAGCCATCTGGTCCTGGACTTTTGTTGGTTGGAAGATTTTTAATCACTGTTTCAACTTCATTAATTGTGATTGGTCTGTTCATATTTTCTATTTCTTCCTGGTTCAGTCTTAGAAGGTAATACCTTTCTAAGAATGTGTCCACTTTTTCCAGGTTGTCCATTTTACTGGCATAGAGTTGCTTGTAGTAGTCTCTTACGATGCTTTGTATTTCTGTGGTGTCTGTTGTAACTTCTCCTTTTTCATTTCTAATTTTATTGATTTAAGTCCTCGCCCTCTTTTTTTTGATGAGTCTAGCTAAAGGTTTATCAATTTTGTTTATCTTCTCAAAGAACTAGCTTGTAGTTTTATTGATCTTTGCTATTGTTTTCTTTGTTTCTATTTCATTTATTTCTGCTCTGATCTTTATGATTTCTTTCCTTCTACTAACTTTGGGTTTTGTTTGTTCTTCTTTCTCTAGTTGCTTTAGGTGTAAGGTTAGAATGTTTATTTGAGATTTCTCTTGTTTCTTGAGGTAGGATTGTATTGCTATAAACTTTGCTCTCAGAACTGCTTTTGCTGCATCCCATAGGTTTTGGATCATCGTGTTTTCATTGTCACTTGTCTCTACACATTTTTTTACTTCCTCTTTGATTTCTTCAGTGGTCTCTTGGTTATTTAGTAACATATTGTTTAGCCTCCGTGTATTTATGTTTTTTACATTTTTCCCCTGTAACTGATTTCTAATCTCACAGTGCTGTGGATGGAAAACATGCTTGATTGATTTCAATTTTCTTAAATTTACCGAGGCTTGATTTGTGACCCAAGATGTGATCTATCCTGGAGAATGTTCTGTGTGCACTTGAGAAGAAAGTGTAGTCTGCTGTTTTCGGATGGAATGTCCTATAAATATTAATTAAATATATCTGATCTATTGTGTCATTTAAAGCTTGTGTTTCCTGATTAATTTTCTGTCTGCATGATCTGACCAGTGGTGTAAGTGAGGTGTTAAAGTCCCCCACTATTATTGTGTTACTATCAATTTCCTCTTTTATAGCTGTTAGCATTTGCCTTATGTACTGAGGTGCTCCTATGTTGGGTGCAGATATATTTAACATCGTTATATCTTCTTCTTGGATTGATCCATTGATCATATGTAGTGTCCTTCCTTGTCTCTTGTAACATTCTTTACTTTAAAGTCTATTTTATCTGATATGAGTATTGCTTCTCCAGCTTCCTTTGATTTCCACTGGCATGGAATATCTTTTTCAATCCCCTCACTTTCAGTCTGTATGTGTCCCTAGGTCTGAAATGGGTGTCTTGTAGACAGCATATATACGGGTCTTGTTTCTGTATGCACTCACAGTGAGCCTGTGTCTTTTGGTTGGAGCAGTTAATCCATTCATATTTAAGGTAATTATCGATATGTATGTTCCTATGACCAATTTCTTAATTGTTTTGGGTTTGTTTTTGTAGGTCCTTTTCTTCTCTTGTGTTTCCCACTTAGAGAAGCTCCTTTAGCATTTGTTGTAGAGCTGGTTTGGTGGTGCTGAATTCTCTTAGCTTTTGCTTGTCTGTTAAGCTTTTGATTTCTCCGTCGAATCTGAATGAGATCCTTACTGGGTAGAGTAATCTTGGTTGTAGGTTTTTCCCTTTCATCACTTTAAATATATCGTGCCACTCCCTTCTGGCTTGTAGAGTTTCTGCTGAGAAATCAGCTGTTAATCTTATGGGACTTCCCTTGTATGTTATTTGTCGTTTCCCCTTGCTGCTTTTAATAATTTTCCTTTGTCTTTAATTTTTGTCAGTTTGATTACTATGTGTGTCTGTCTGTTTCTCTTTGGGTTTATCCTGCCTGGGACTCTCTGCACTTCCTGGACTTGGGTGCCTATTTCCTTTCTCATGTTAGGGAAGTTTTCAACTATAATCTCTTCAAATATTTTCTCAGGTCCTTTCTCTCTCTCTTCTCCTTCTGGGACCCCTATATGAGAATGTTGGTGAGTTTAATGTTGTCCCAGAAGTCTCATAGGCTGTCCTCATTTTTTTTCATTCTTTTTTTCTTTATTCTGTCCCACGGCAGTGAATTCCACCATTCTTTCTTCCAGATCGCTTATCCGTTCTTCTGCCTCAGTTATTCTGCTATTGATTACTTTTAGTGTATTTTTCATTTCAGTTATTGTATTGGTCATCTCTGTTTGTTTGTTCTTTAATTCTTCTAGGTGTTTGTTCTTTAATTCTTCCAGGTGTTTGTTCTTTAGTTCTTCTACATCCTTGTTAAACATTTCTTTTTTTTTTTTTAAATAAATTATTTATTTATTTATTTATTTATTTTTGGCTGCATTGGGTCTTCATTGCTGTGCGCGGGCTTTCTCTAGTTGTGTTGAGCGGAGGATACTCTTTGCTGCGGTGCACGGGCTTCTCATTGCAGTGGCTTCTTTTGTTGTGGAGCACGGGCTCTAGGCATGTGGGCTTCAGTCATTGTGGCATTCAGGTGCAGTAGTTGTGGTTTGCGGGCTCTAGAGTGCAGGCTCAGTAGTTGTGGTGCACGAGCTTAGTTGCCCCGTGGCATGTGGGATCTTCCCAGACCAGGGATCGAACCCATGTCCCCTGCATTGGCAGGTGGATTATTAACCCTTGCATCACCAGAGAAGTCCGTGCTAAACATTTCTTGCACCTTCTCGATCTTTGCCTCCATTCTTTTTCTGAGGTCCTGGATCATCTTCACTATCATTATTCTAAATTCTTTTTCTGGAAGGTTGCCCATCTCCACTTCATTTAGTTGTTTTTCTGGGGTTTTATCTTGTTCCTTTATCTGGTACATAGTCCTCTGCCTTTTCATTTTGTCTATTTTTCTGTGAATGTGGTTTTCGTTCCATAGGCTGCAGCACCGTAGTTCTTCTTGCTTCTGCTGTCTACCCTCTGGTGGATGAGGCTATCTAAGAGGTTTGTGCAAGCTTCCTGATGGGAGGACTGGTGGTGCATAGAGCTGGGTGTTGTTCCGGTGGGCAGAGCTCAGTAAAACTTTAATCCGCTTGTCTGCAGATTGGTGGGGCTGGGTTCCCTCCCTGTTGGTTGTTTGGCTTGAGGCGACCCAGCACTGGCGCCTCCAGGCTCTTTGGTGGGGCTAATGGCAGACTCTGGGGGGGCTCACGCCAAGGAGTACTTCCCAGAACTTCTGCTCCCAGTGTCCTTGTCCCTGTGGTGAGCCACAGCCGCCCCCTGCCTCTGCAGCAGTCCCTCCAACACTAGCAGGTAGGTCCAACACTAGCAGGTATGGGGTCACTGCTCCTTCCCCTGGGACCTGATGTGCACACTACTTTGTGTGTGCCCTCCAAGAGTGGAGTCTCTGTTTCCCCCAGTCCTGTTGATGTCCTGCAATAAAATCCCGCTAGCCTTCAAAGTCTGATTCTCTAGGAATTCCTCCTCCTGTTGCCGGACCCCCAGGTTGGGAAGCCTGACGTGGGGCTCAGAACCTTCACTCCAGTTGGTGGACTTCTGTGGTATAAGTGTTCTCCAGTTTGTGAGTCACCCACCCAACAGTCATGGGATTTGATTTGATTGTGATTGTGCCCCTCCTACCATCTCACTGTGGCTTCTCCTTTGTCTTTGGATGTGGCGTATCTCTTTTGGTGAGTTCCAGTGTCTTCCTGTCAATGATTGTTCAGCAGTTAGTTGTGATTCCAGTGCTCTCGCAAGCGGGAGTGAGCACACGTCCTTGTACCTCGCCATCTTGAACCCATCTCCTCACGTTAATGGTTTCTGATGGTTCTCTTTTTTCCATTATTAATAAATCCTACACATCCCTTCCAACTTAATTCTCCTTAAGTGCAGATCCAAACAAAAAGCTCCCCTGCTCTACAATCTTCATATACCATCACGTACACAGCAATAACGATGGTGATGATGCCACTGGTTGTGTTTTATGGTTTTCAGAGTACTAGTTCCACACAAGTTTTCTCACTGACACCCAACCCTTAATGTGATTATTATCATCTCCATATTGCAGGTGAGGAAGTCAAAACTCAAAAAGATTAACTGCCACCACTGATACTTGCACAATCTATCGTGTTAGTACCAGTCCGGTATTCGTTTTTTACTCTACTGCATTCAAGACCTTCTACAACAAGGTCCTAGTTTTCAGCCTTGTGCCTTTTTGTTAAACTACACACACTACATGTAAGAGAAACTACCATCTCTGCTTTTACTTACAGCATCCCCTTTGTGTGTGAATGCCCTATCACCATGTGCCTTTTGGATTTCTAGCCATCCATGAAGGCTCATCTCAAATATCACATCTGTCTTGAAGCCTCTGCTGATTCCCCTTCTATTCCAATATGATATGAGAGCTCCCTTTTCATCCTCCTCCAAGGCACTTTCTTTTCCTTTCTTTTTCACAGTAACTGTTACATTCCTTTTTGTGTTGTAGTTTTATGAGTATATACCTCAATCTGCATTCAACCATTTCCTCCTCTTCTGATACCCTTCCCCCAATGTAGAATAAAAATCATGCTTAGGAATCCTAATAATCTCTTTCAAGAACAGTCCTCTAAAGAAGGACTGAACATTTCTTCCAAGAGGGATACTGTCTACTCATCTTTGTGTAGACTAAATAAAGCACCTTGCCCAAAATTAACTTGTTGAATTGAACTGAACGCCTATATTTCAATGCAAAATTGCTTGCTAACATTACTTTAATTATAGCTAAGTATTTCCAGGTGATTTTTCCATCTAATGAGTACTATTAAATACACAAAGGAATAGTAAAGACAGCTCGCTTAAAACAATTAAATCTATTAAAATTTCCCAAAACATAAGAATTATTTACAGCAACCATTTAAATATATTTGTTTTTATTTACTGTGCAATGAGTTTTTAAGACTGATTATTCATCGTATTAAAATTCTCTATTAGGGTTACATGGGAAAATTAAGGGAAAATAGACAATTTTTATTTCCTCTTCCATCACTTACTAGCTCAGTGAGCTTAGGTAAGTCACGTCTTCAGCCAATTGTAGTGATTTCAAACCAAAGACTCCGGAATCAATCAGATCTCAGTTTGTGGCATCATCTCTGAACCAGAGGAAATGTAGGTGTTAACTATATCATGGTTTAATCATGAGGACTAAATGATTAAATGAGAGCTCATATATATGAGCATGGTTCCCTTGCGTTTAATCATTCAATAAAAACCAGCTGATTAATACCAAGCTGATTTTCAGAATTCTCTCTAAAATGAGAAATAGAATTTCTCTCTGTGTTTCAGATGTTGGGAATCTGAGATGACAGAGTATCTGGGAAAGTGTTTTTATAAAAGAATGAAGTATTGTGCAAATGTAATCTGTAATTAAGCTAGTAATAATTAATACAAACTATATATTACTAAAACTGAAAATTATTTAAAGAGACTATTATGATTCTTAAGTATGATTTGTACTTTATCCTGGAAAAGACGTCCTTAAGTTTTCTCATCAGAGCAGATCTCTGACATAATAATAGCAGTCAGTGAGGGAAGATCTGATTTTTAAAAACGTATTTAATTTGTACCTTATTTCTGGCAGTGATTTAAAATAAAAGCAAAGGTAAAATTTTTCATAGCTGCTAAAACTTCACTTAGTTTGCTTCGGATTATTTTCTTCACAGGGAAAGGATGCTATGTCATTGCTAGGCCATGGATCCCACACCACCGCATCCACTGGTCCCCGCCCCCATCAGTGCTCCTGACCACCTAACCTCAACCATCCCCTCATCACTGCTTTGCTCCTCTTCCCTCCACTCGGCTGTCCTTTACCCACTTCCTGGACCACAGGTAAGACAGGAAGAGAAATATAATGTTTGAAGCTAATTACTCCAAAGTCTGGGTAGCTACCTTCTGATCTCGTAAACTCCCCTGCCACTGCTTGGATCTGTCTGCCTTTCTTTCTTTTTGATTTTCTTGTCACTTAGAAATGAGGGCACATCCTATTTCCCAGCACTGGGAGGTCCTCAGTTTTGAGTCTACATTCCTTAGCCAACTGACAGGATTAAGAATCTAAAAAAATGATACAAATGAACTTATTTACAAAACAGAAACAGACTCATAGACATAGAAAACAAACTTATGGTTACCAAAGGGAAGAGAGGGGGAGAGGGACAAATCAGGAGCTTGGGATTAGCAGATACACACTCCTATATATTTATCAATAAAATAAACAACAGGGACCTACTGTATAGCACAGGGAACTGTATTCAATATTTTGTAATAACCTGTAATGGAAAAGACTCTGAAAAAGAATATATATATATATATATATATATATATATATATATAGATGTACAACTGAATCACTTGGTGAATCACACCTGAAACACAACATTGTAAATCAACTATAATTCAGTAAAAAAAAAAAAAGAATCCATACATCTGTCTTAACACAGCCTTACTGTGTTAAGCTCCCTAAGCAAATGTCTAGTTACTCAAGGGACATATTTCAGAGTATCTTCTTATTTCTTAAATAGACTTAAAATGCCAAGTCTTTTTATAGTAAATACACTCACTTTTGTCCTAAATGAAAGAACAGATAAGGTTAAATGATAGGGGTAAAGAATACTGTCTTTCATTAACTGTCCAGCTTTCTCTCTCCTCCATATACCATCTTCAGAAGGCCACGGGGTACACGAGCCTGTTTCCATTTTCCTGTCTATTGAACAGCAAGACTGACCACAAGCCCCAAGAATCCACAGCTTCAAGGTGAGCAGACTCTTGTGTCCTCATTTTGCACCCCACCTCCACCCCGTGTAGCTACCCACTTGCTCTGATGTCACCTGCATCAGCCTGTCTCAGGACAAACAGCCGGAGGATTATGGTATCCATTCACTGAGCACCGTAGCTCTTTGTTAACAAAAAAGAGAAGAAACAAAAATTGAATTTTAGCCTGAAATCTAATCTTAGAGTTCAAAACATGCAGTTATGAAGAGCTGCAAAGTATACTGAGTTTGCAAAAAGATGAAACCAGAACAAATTTAAACTGTATGCTAACTTTCCTATTAGATTCAGTGAATAGAAAAACACTTCCCCTGGTCTCTCTCCCTGGCTACCATATCCCCAGTGCATTCTACCTTGGTCACAGCCACAGAGGGGTTTTATCTGAAACAGCTACCATGCTACGTGGCTTCCAGTGACCCTGCTCCGAACACTAAGGATGCTCTGTCATAGGGCGCCATCAAGGACCACTGCAGTGTTACTGGTCTGTTACGTTCCTATTACATTCCTCCTCCAAAACCAATGGCTTTGCTTCCTGCCCTGCCCGAGATTTTCCTGTCCTGACATCGTTCAGTTTTCCTTTCATGGGATTCCAGCTTCACTTACTTCTTCATTTTTTCTCACCCCCGGCCTCTCTCTGAATCAGGTCACTGACCAGTGCTGTCCTCAGCGAAGGGTGCCCACCCCCCTTCTCCCTTTCCCACAATTTGTGTCACTTTAATGTTTACAGGCTACCTGGGGCTGTGAGTTTTCATTTTATGGGTTACTGGTATTAGATTATAAATTTTTTGACCCCTACTAGATGATAACCTCTTTGAGGGAAGGGATCGTGTCTTATAACTCTCTCGTAACTCCTCAAAGGCCTACACAATGGGTAAAATAATAGGATCATTTAATCATTCATTTAATCTCTCTGGGATTCTCTTTTCTTGCCTGTAAAATGATGGCGACAATAAATTATACTTGTCCCACCAAACACATACGACTGCTGCCAGGATGGAGAGAGATTAAATTACTTCCTTCTCTCTCTCAGCAATGTCTCCACAACCACTGCCAACTCGGGGTCCACCTCCACTGGCCTGGCCCATGACCACAGTAAACTCCAGAATGCTCTGTGCTCAGAAACTCTTTTCAAAATAAAACACTGAATTAATCCTGTCAAGTGCAAAACGCCAGAGTTGATTATTATGTGTGGCAGTGGCGACTGCAGATCAGAGCATTATTTTATTTTCGGTTTCCATCTCAGAACCATCACTCAGCACTGTAGTTCTTTCACACGTATTGTTCATGTTATGACACTCCTATCAGATAAATGTCGCCAACAACAGAACGTGGTAATTTTTATTACACTGCATATCCTTTCAAGGCTGGAAGCTAACAGGAGCACCGTATCTGGCGAAAGGAAAACACTCCTGCAGGCCTGTACCTGGGAGGCAGAGTACCGGCTCTCGGGCGAGATAAAGTGGGAGAAAAATACTCCTCCCCTGACAGAACCAGAAAGTACATTCTAACTGTCAATCCGCTCCCGGACTATAAACACAGACTCCAGGTCAGACTTGAAGCCTAGGCAGACTTGGGCTTAGAACAAGGAGGTCACAGTCAAAATGTCTAATTTGGCCCCTAAATCCACAAAAATGTAAAAACATCCTCATTCTGTTACTACAGTAGAGGGACCTACACTTTGAAAATAATAGTAAGTATAGTGCATTCACAACCATTGATGGAAAGCTTTTGGAAAAACAGTAGCTGCTGAAAAATAAAAATATTTTCTTCACTAAGATTTTTTAAAACCTATTTTTCCTTTTTTAAAAAAAATTATTTTATTGAAGTATAGTTGATTTACAGTGTTATGTTAATTTCTGCCATGCAGCGAAGTGATTCAGTTACACATATACATACATTCTTTTTCATATACTTTTCCACTATGGTTTATCACAGGATATTGAATGTAGTTCCCTGTGCTCTACATAGGACCCTGTTGTTTATCCATTCTCTATATAATAGTTTGGCATCTGCTAATCCCAAACTCCCAATCCATCCCTCCCCCTACTCTCCTTCCCCTTTGGCAACCACAAGTCTGTTCTCTATGTCTGTGACTCCGTAAAAACCTATTTTTCTTAGTAACGCTTAGGCTGCTATAATTAAAAACATGCAAATAACCAATGGAAATCTGTAAAAATAGGGTTACCCAAAATCACAATGAAATCTTGTTTCTTTAACTGAAAACCCAGGCATATGTCCAATCTCAACTAAAATTGGCCTGAGAAGGGGATTCCCAGTTGCTGTATGTGTATTTTCTGGTCGCACGCATCCCGCTGGGTGAGAGAATCTCTGATTGGAACACTGACTACTCTAATTCACTGCAACACCCAAGCTGTTTAACTTGTCGCTCTCCTCCCTCTGCTCTCAATGAGGTTAATCACCAATGGATACAATGGAGGGTGCACCACATAGGTAAAGATGACTGGAATCAAACCGAGAAGCAGCTTTCAAATCAGGTTTTGCAGACTGGAGAACACACGCATCAGACAACAATACGACTCCAGGGGCTTACGGCAGGAAGGCAAGCATTGGGTGCTGACAAATACAAAGCAAACCTTCAAACCAGAAACTCCAAGGTCACCTTAAGACCTGTGCTGCCCATTCGCTCCTACAAATCGTCCGTACGATTTCCAGTTCTCACAAAGCTGAGGCCGTGCTGTGTCTGGCCTTTCCTTATTTCCCTCACGTTGTAAAGAGTGTGATTCATTGTAAGGAAATCAGTCCCATTTGCTGGAGACCCGGGCCTCTCACCTCCCTGACTTCAGTGGTCCCTGCAAACTCTGGACTCTTCATGGAAAGGATAAGATCCTTGACTTAAGTCGATATAACTGTCACTCTTAAAAAAATTATCTCATGCTGGATTTCTTCATTTTGGACTTTTCTGAAGACTTCTTGTTCTGGATGCAGTGTTGTTGTTTTCTAGTTTTCTTTAGGAGAAGGAAGATGGACGTGATCTGTCTTATTCTCTTGTCCCTCTGTGTTAAGTGCTTTCCCTCTTCTATCTATGTACTTGGGACCTTTTGGAACAATAAAAACCACACATTTCTAAGATTCATTTTAAATGAAGCTTATTCATTTAAAATGAATATATTTAAAGTGTACTATCATTCCCATGCTTTAATTTGGGGATTTTTTTCTAGAACAGAACGTTGTATTAAAATGTTAAAAGTAGTGGAATCTACACTGGGTTCTCAGAATGTAAAGGAGATGGTTTTGATGTTGAGGGTACAGCTGCAGGGACTTAATGACTCTTGTTAAACCCAGGTGACAACTTCACCCCTGAATTCCTTCTGCAACACACAGGCACCTGCTAGTTTCCTACACTCCTACAAACCCCATGCTCCCGATAAGAAGCACTCATTGGTCTAATCTTAAATTTTAAAAGATGCTTTAAAGAAAAGACTAAAGCATTTGAGGGGCATTAAGAGGTTTTCCCAAATTCTGAATCTTGGGCTGGTATTTTCCCGTATCATTTCTGAGAATAAATCATGCTAAGTCTACATTTACAAGAAGTGAGTCAAATTTCTGACCAGCTTGTAAAAAAGGTCATGTTATTAATGATGCCACTGTCACCTTATTTCTGATCTACACAACACCTCTTAGTGGTAGTGCAAACACTCAGAAATTTGCCCTGGTAAAGACATAAAGGTTGTAATTAATCTTTGAACTAGCTGTGGTTTGCAATAATCACTGCTCTTTCATAGGCATCTAAGGGGAAAGATGCTATAATTTGGGACAGAAAGGAAGACTATGGAGGCTAGAAGGAGTGGAGGTCATAATTACATTCTTGGCCATGCTTTCCACTTAACACATTACTGAACTGCTTTCCACACACAGACAACCTGGAAATGTGCATTTGATGAAACCCATGTTTCAATTACAGGGAAGCAGAATGGTGGAACAGAACAGGCTTGGAGTTGGAGTTTAATACTGGCCAACTTTGCCTAATACTGGCCCTGCCATGAACCAGCAGAATGACCTTGGGCAAGTTTCCTTTTCTGACTATTGGTGTCCTCATCTGTAAACTGGTGTTAATAATCCTATCTCGCAGGATTACTGAAAGGGTTAGCGATAAATACACAAGGTACCTAGCATAGGGTCTGGCACAAAGTAGGTGCTCCATAGAAGGTGATTATTGCTGTGTCACTACCTTTATAATTAGTGTTCCAGCTTTTGGCTTGGACCTTGTGAAAAGAGGGGATGAATACAGAAGACATTTATGAGTTTGTTGTTTAATCTGTTTCACTCAGTGAATTACTTAATATTTAACTGGTTAATTATTCATAGTCAAATAGAAGGCATAATGAAAGTGTGCTTATTAAACAATAATGTGCTTCCCTAATGCCCTTTGCCACTAAAGCATCATGCATACAGAGGGAAGGGGGGATGCTATCTCAGTGTCTGGTATTTTTCCTAAATGGAACAATTACGAGTAAGCAGGATGCATCCTCTTTCCAAAAGCTGGTTTTGGGTCCCAAAGAGTTTAGATGCTTTGCCTTTGTGCCTACAGACTTCTCCCGGGGCAACAGCGAGGGCCGTCTAGCTGGTACGCTGGCCTGAGAGCTCATCTCAGATGAGCTGAAGGAGGCAATGGGGAAATGGGACGTAAAGGAGGAAAGCTACTGTGTTAGCATCCAGGCAGGGCACACAGCAAGGTAGGCCAGCATGGACATAAACAGACCCTGAAAGCCACTGGGGCTGAGACAAAAGTCCCTGGTGTGGCAGGATTTCTGGTTCACCAGAAGGAATGAAAGTCTCAGCTTCTGTGCTGCTGTGGACCCAACCCTGCTGAAGGCACACATCTTTCTCTCCTTCAAGCCCTTTCCCAGCTAACTTCCTTCTGGATACAAGGTTTCTGTCTATTAAGTTTACCCAAATATTTCTTCTCAGTTTGAGAGGTGATTTATAAATCACTGGATGGCACTGCTCAAGTCCAGCCAGATGTTTCCCAGTCTTAAGGATGAATATGAAAAGCAGGATGACTTTATAGGAGATGGAAAATGTCTACTGAAGTACTCCAGATATGGACAGCCAAATCCAGAGGCTGGAGGAAAGCTGGTTAGCCCTGGAGAAATCTTTTTTTTTTTTTAACCATGAGGTTAAAATATCCTTAAAGAGGAGAAGCAAAAGATTAAAATGTTTTCCCTCAAAACTTCACAGGTCTTCAAGAAAAGAGGAGTTAGGGTCAAAATAATATATACTTTTTAAAGGCTGCATAGACCATTGCATTGCCTGGAAGTACTATAGTTTAATCAAGTGATGGAGAATTAAGTTGTGGCTATTTTTTCATTACCACTACCATGCTTCAGCAAAAATCCTTGTACATTGATTTTCTTTATGGTTCTGAATTTCCTCCATAGGATTAACCCCTGGTATAGAATTTCTTAGTCAAATGGTATTAAGTATTTTAAATTTTAATATAATGTCAAATTGTTCTCCAAAAATGGTCTATTAATTTACATCTCTCCAACAGAATATAAGAGTCCCTGTTCCTAAACACCTTTACTAATACTCTTTTTAAAAATCATATTTGAAGTGGATTCTGGACCAATATGGTGACACAGGAGCCTCCTGAACTTCTGTCCTCTCATGGACTCACTGAATATACACTACACATGGAGTAATTTCCTTTGAGAGAAATTCAGAAACTAGATGAGTGACTCCTACACATCAGCCAAGAGAGAAAATGCCCGTATCAAAATAGGTGGGAAAGGCTGAGACACACTGCTGCCATAAAGCCCACCCCTGGCATAGCACCACAGACTTGGGAAGGAGCTCCCCAACTCCCAGCTTCTCCTTGAGAGTGAACCATTTGGACCACAGACCACACATCTAGCACTCCAACTTTTAAGGATGCCACCTGAGGGATAGGCCCCCAAATCACGCAGCTATGATAACCAGTGGGGCTTGTATTCATGAGTCCCACAGGACTACAGAAAATAGGACTACAGAAGCAGTTGTTAAGAAGCACAGGAACACTCCCATGGCTACACACCTGGCTCAGTGCAGAGGCAGCAGGTAAAAACACCCAGTTTCACGTTTCTCCCCGGAAGGGGTTCAACTGCATACTTTCCCAGTTGCTGCCAGAGAGTCCAGTTTCTGATCAGCTTGCATCTAGGTACTATAAATCTCCCCTTTGGGACACTGACAGGTGTTGGCACACTCCCAACTACTGGGAGCCACTAAAAACAAAGACAGCAGCTTGGACAATCACAAAGATTTGAAAGATAACCAGGAGCTTCACCCAGGCTGATTGATGAGGTTCATCTACACAAGACAAGTCTGTCAAGACTGAGAGAAGTGGCTCTTCTATCTAGTGTGCAGAAATCAACAAAGGATGCATCAGAAAACAAAGACACATGGGAATACGTTCCAAACAAAAGAACAAGCTATTGATAAATCTCCAGAAACCAATGTTAATGAAAGAGGATTTACCCAACAGACAGTTCAAAATAACAGTCATAAAGATGCTCACCGAGGTTAGATCAGTGCATGAACAAAGTGAATATTTCAATAGAGAGACAGCAAATATTAAAAAGTATGAAAGAGAAATCAGAGACCTGAAGAATGTAATAACTGAACTGAAAAGTGCAATAGAGGGATTCAAAAACAGACTAGATCAAATGGAAGAAAGGATCAGTGAACTAGAAGAAAGGGCAGTGGAATTCATCCAATAAGAGGAGGAAAAAGAAAAAAAAGATTGAAAAAAAAGTGAAGATAGCTTAAGGAAGTTATGGGACACCATCAAATAGAACAATATGTGCATTGTGGGGGTCCCAAGAGGAGAGGAAAGAGAGAAAGAGGCAGAAAGCTTATTCAGAGAAATAATGGCTGAAAACTTCCCAAACCTGGGGAAAGAAACAGACATCCAGATCCAGGAATCCCAAACAGTACCAAATAAGATGAATCTAAAGAGACTCATACTGAGATGCATTATAATTAAATTGTCAAAAGTTGAGGACAAGGAGAGAATCTTAAAAGCAGCAAGAGAAAAGCAACTCGTTATGCACAAGGGAACCCTTATAGGACTATGAGCAGATTTTTTCAGCAGAAACCTTGCAGTCTAGAAGGGAGTAGGATGATACCCAAGAATAGTCTACCCAGCCAGGCTGTCCTTCAGAACGGAAGGAAATATAAAAAGTTTTCCAGTCAAACAAAAGCTGAAGGAGTTTATTACCACTAGATCAGCCTTACAACAAATGTTAAAGGGACTTCTATGAGCTGAAGTAAAAGGATGAAAATTACAATAGTAACAAAAAACACATGAAAGTATAAAAGTGACTGGTAAGGGTAAATACATAGTTAAATTTGTAATTCTCTAATATTATAATGATGGTGGGTATTAAAATGGTGATAAATTACTTATAACTCTAGTACAAAGGTTGAAAGACAAAATTACTTAAAATAACTATAATTAGTTAATGGATATACAATATAAAAAGATTTAACTTGTGACATCAAAAACATAAAATGTGGGAGAGGGAGTGTAAAAATGTAGAGCTTTTGTATGCGTTCTAAGTTAAGATGTTATCAGCTTAAAATAGACTGTTATACCTATAAGATGTTTTGTATAAGCCTCATGGTAACCACAAAGCAAAAACCTATAGTAGAAGCAAAAACAATAAAGGAATCAAAGCATATCATTACAGAAACTCTTCAAATCACAAAGGACGAGAGCAAGAGAGGAAACAAGGAAAAAAGGAACTAAAAAACAGCCAGAAAACAGTGGAGCAAATTGCAACAGTAAGTCCATACCTATCAATAATTATTTTAAATGTAAATGGACTAAATTCTCAAATCAAAAGACAGAGATTGACTGAATGGATAAAAAAACAAACCCAACTGTACGCTACCTACAAGACACTCACTTCAGCTTTAAGGACACACAGGCTAAAAGTAAAGAGATGGAAAAAGGTATTCCACACAAACAAAAACTAAAAGAAAGCAGGGTTAAATACACTTAGGTCAGACAAAATAGATGTTAACCAAAAATGTTAACAAGAGACAAAGAAGCTCATTACATAATGATGAAGGAATCAATTCATCAAGAGGATATGGCTTCACTGGTGAATTCTACCAGATATTTAAAGAAAAATTAGTATGAATCCTTCTCAAACTTTTCCAAAAACCTGAAGAAGACACACTTCCAGACTCATTTTACGAGGCCAGCATTACCCTGATAACAAAACCAGACACGGACATCACAAGAAAACTACAGGCTGATAGCCCTGATTAACATAGATGCAAAAGTCTTCAACAAATACTAGCAAACTGAACTCAACAGCACATTAAAAGGATCATATACCATAATCAAGTGGGATTTATTCCAGGGATGCAAGGATGATTCAACAAACACAAATTAATAAATGTGCTATATGATGTTAACAAAATGAAGGATAAAAACTATATGATCATCTTAATAGATGCAGAAAAATGCATTTAACAAAATTCAACATCCATTTATGATAAAAACTCTCAATAAATTGGGTATAGAAGACTTTACCTCAACATAATAAAGGCCAGATATGAGAAGCCCTCACCTAACATCATGTTCAATGGTGAAAGACTGAAGGCTTTTCTCTAAGATCATGAACAAGAAAATGGTGCCTACTCCAGCCCCTTTTGTTCAGCACAGTACTGGAAGTCCTACCCAGAGCAGTTAGGCTAGAAAAAGGGGAAAAAAGCACCTAAATTGCAAAGGAAAAAGTAAAATTATCTCTGTTTGCAGATGACATGGTATTATATATAGAAAACACTCAAGACTCCATCAAAAATATGTTAGAACTAATCAATGAATTCAGTAAAATTGAATACAAAATCAGTATATACAAATCAGTTGCATTTCCATACAGTAATGGCAAACTATTAGAAACAGAAATTAAGAAAATAATTCTATTTACAATGGCATCAAATAGAATGTATTACTTAGGAATAAATTTAACCAAGGAAGTAAAAGATCTGTATACTGAAAACTCTAAAACAGCGATGAAAGAAATTGAAGACACAAATAAATGGAAAGATATCCTGTGTTCATGGACTGTAAGAATTAATTTGTTAAAATATCCATATTATGCTATCAATGCAATCCCTATCAAAATTCCAATGGCATTTTTCAGAGATAGAATAAAGCAATTGCAAAATTTGTACAGAATCACAAATGACCCTGAATAGCCAAAGCAATTGTAAGAAAGATGATCAAAGCCAGAGGTATCACACTTCCTGATTTCAAACTATATTCCAAAGCCGTGGTAATTAAAACAGTATGGTACTGGCATTAAGAACAGACAGAGATCATTGGAATAGAATTAGAGCTCAGTATTAAACCCTGAGGCTTATATTGCCAATTAATTTTTGAGAAAGGAGCCAAGAATATACCATGAGAAAAGAATAGTATCTTTAAGAAATGGTGCTGGGAAAACTGAATATCCACTTGCAAACAAATGAAACTGGTCCCCTATCTTCATCATATGAAGTATCAAGTCAAAATGGATTAAAGATTTGAAGGTAAGATCTGATACTATAAAACTCCTAGAAGAAAATACAGGGCATAAGCTCCTTGACATTGGTGTTGGCAATGAGTTTTTGGGTTTGACACCAAAAGCAAAGGCAAATAAAGCAAAGTAAGCAAGTGGGATATCAGACTTAAAAGCTTCTGCACAGCAAAGGGAACATCAACAAAATGAAAAGGCAACCTATGGAATAGGAGATTTGCAAACCGATATCTGATAAAGGGTTAATATCCAAAACAGACAAGGAACTTATACAACTCAATAGCAAAAAGCCAAATAACCCGAATAAAAAGTGAGCAAAGGACCTGAAAAGACATTTTTCCAAAGAAGACACACAAATGGCCAACAGGTACATGAAAAGGTACTCAACGTCACTAGTCATAAGAGAAATGCAAATCAAAACCACGTATACCGTGTATTTATTCAGATATCTATTATCAAAAAGATAAGACAAATGCTGGCAAGGATGTGGGGAATAAAGGAATCCTTGTTCACTTTTGGTGGGAATGTAAACTGGTACAGCTACTATGGAGAACAGTGTGGAGGTTCCTCAAGAAATTAAAAATAGAACTGTTATCGAACGCAAGTCCGTGTGCCCAGGCACAGTGAGGCCAAACAATACCAAAATGTCGGAGTTTGCAGCAGAGAAAGGTTTATTGCAGGGCCATGCAAGGAGACGGGTGGCTCATGCCTTAAAAATCCTGAACTCCCGGAGAGCTTTCAGCAAAGCCCTTTTGTAGGAAAGGTGAGGGAGGGGCGTGGTTAGTTGTTGCTAACTTCTTGGTGTCCGATCCTTTGTTCTTGAGGTCGGGTCTCGGTCAGGTCAGGATGTTCCCCTAAATCTCCACCAAAAACAAATGTCTTTCTCTACTCTGACCAGAAAGGGCAAGGTCCCAAGGCTCAACTTCCGCCCTCCGAGGTCCAGGTCCTGCTAAGAGGAGCCCGTGCAGGCCGCTTACCCTGCCCGGGAGTGTCCATCCAGCGTCCCGTCTGGGTCCTCCCGCCACGGCCCAGGCTCCGCCGAGGAGGCGGATCTCAGCTGGCGGCGCCCTCGGGGCCAGGGCCCCAGACCCCGCCCAGCCGTCATCACTGAGGGAGCCAGGCACGCGCACCCAGTCGGCCCTCAGGCTTTTCATTTAAACTGGAGAGGATCATTTGTAGAGCATCAACAGGAGCACATGTTGTAGCAAATACCAATCAGGTGAATGCCCAGCTCACCACAACTGCCCTGCTTTGAGAACAGCCCCACCACAGAGGTGGACCTGCGGTCACGACGTGCAAGGTCCTTGCGATTTAACCCTGACCTCTGGCCACCTCCTAGCGGTGGACAACTGATCTAAGCTGGACCAAGGTTTGAAACTTGAACGGAGAGACTGAAGCTGGTTGAAGCTGTTACCTTCATGGCTGTGTCCATACACTCCCGTTGCCGAGGCCTCCAGGGACTGCGACCCGCGGAGACGGCCGCCGCCATGAAGTCGCGGAGGCGGGGATGGGGGAGGGGTTCGCTGCTGCCTCAAGGCCTGGGCCCGGCCAGTGGGCGGCTGGGGTGAGGGCCCTGGAGCTCTGGGGGACACGGCCCTCAGCCTGTCCCCGGGCCCCCCGCCCCCAGCTCACCCACCGGCCCCGAGGCCTGGAGGGCCCCGCGGAGAAGGCCACCATCGGCTCTCACCGCACTCTCTGCCGCAAGGACCACCATCAGGCCGACCACGGGTGGAGCGGGACTTCTTACCGCTGCGCACAGGGTCTTGCGAAAACTGTCGTGCTCTAAGAGCCGCGCGCCACCCTGCTCCTATTACAGAACTACCATATGAGCCAGCAATCCCACTTCTGGGTATATAGCCAAAGGAAACTAATCATTATCTCAAAGAAATATCTGCACTCCCAAGTTCACTGCAGCATTCTTCATAATAGCCAAGGTGTGCAAAGAACCTAAGTGTCCACTGACAGATAAATGGAAAACCAAAATGTGATATATACGAATATTTTTAAAAAAGAAGAAAATCCTGCCATTTTCAACAACATGGATGGACCCTGAGGACGTTCTGCTAAGTGAAATAGGTCAGACAGTAAAGGCAAATACTGTGTGGCATCACTTTATGTGGAGAAACAAAGTAGAATAGTGGTTGCCTGGGGCTGGGTGGTGGGGGAAATAGGGAGAGGTTGGTAAAAGGGTACAAACTTGCAGTCATAAGATCAATCAAGTCTGAGGATCTAATGTATAGCTGGTAATAATGCACTTATAGTTGTAATAATTATACTGTATTGTATAATTGAAATTTGCTGAGTAGAACTTAAGTGTTATCACCAAAAAAAAAAAAAAAGGTAAGTATGTGAGGCAATGGATGTGTTAATTACCTAATTATCTCAATGGTGCGAATCGTTTCACAATGTATACGTATATCAAATCATCATGTTGTACACTTTAAATGTATATAATTTTACTCATTATATCTCAATTAAAAATCATTTTACCTCATTGCCAATTTTATAGGAAAAATGCTTGAACTGTTGCTTGAACTGCATCTCTAATCATTACAGAGCATATTTATTAGACATATTCTTTTCCTATTCCCAGAATACCTATTTATGTCCTGGACCACTCTGATATCAGAATGTACATTTTTATTGTTGTTTAAAGAATGCTTTGGTTATTTGGGAAATCAGCTCTCTGTCCCACCTGTTAGGCTGTCCCACAAATATATTTTCCATATCACATCTCTACGGACAGAATTCCTAAAATAAATATGAATAAGGAAACTTGGAAGGAAAAGCAACTCTTGAGAAGAAAAGTTGAGCTACATAATTTTATTCTTGAAAAGTATTCAATATACTCACCAAAGTATGCGGCAGGCAAGTTTTATTGTAGAGCAGCAAACTATTCTAAATGTTGAAACCGGATTGCTAAAAATCCGTGTTGTAATAAAAGCCTAAATAGGGCAGGATATTAATATTCCAGTTGAACCATCAGGATGTGTGAGTGACTGTGTATGTGGGGGAGTGTTATGTCAGTGAGAGTGCATGTGTGTGTGTGTGTGAATGTCTTCTACACCATGGGTATGAGCGATCCTACCAGGTTGATGAAATCTTCTAAAACTATGTTATGGTGATGGTTGCACATATCTATAAATCTACTCCATATCACTGAATTGCACACTTGAAACGAGTGAGTTTTTTTTTTTTAATTAATTAATTAATTAATTTATGGCTGTGTTGGGTCTTCGTTTCTGTGCGAGGGCTTTCTCTAGTTGTGGCAAGTGGGGGCCACTCTTCATCGCGGTGCGCGGGCCTCTCACTATCGCGGCCTCTCCTGTTGCGGAGCACAGGCTCCAGACGCGCAGGCTCAGTAATTGTGGCTCACGGGCCCAGTTGCTCCGCGGCATGTGGGATCTTCCCAGACCAGGGCTCGAACCCATGTCCCCTGCACTGGCAGGCATTCTCAACCACTGCGCCACCAGGGAAGCCCACGAGTGAGTTTTTTGATATGTAAATTATGCCTCGATACAGTTGTAAAAAAAGGAGAGCCAGAGATCGCCCAACTGTGCCTGCAGATGGTGAGTGGCAGAGCAGTACTGGGATGATAGAGACGCTTTGGACTTAAGGAAGGAGTAGCACGTTTCTGACGAAGGGTCCAGACCCTCATCAGCATGGCCCTGACGGCACCCAACCCCAGCTAAATGTTCTTGTCACGATTTGACAAACTGAAGGAATACTGAAGGACGCAGAAGCCCCGGTTTCACATTCTAGCCAAGTCCCAGAACGACCGTGTGGCCTTGGGCAGATAACTTCTCTGGGCCGAGTCCTCTCATTTGAAAAACAGGAACATCGCTTGCTACGGTGGCCTTCGCCCCCAGATTCCATGGTTCCCCGTGGCTCTGGGACTAGACTCAATCTCCTCATTCTGAGTCCAGTGCTATTTCTACTTTTTTACACAGAGCTATTCTGTCTCTGGGGGCCCTGAAATACTGGGGGAAGCATAAATTTTTTAAATTCCAGGTGCCTCTGGCCTGTCTTACTGGACATGTTCCGATGCCCCTCCCAGGAGCCTGGGGTTCAGGCAAGCTGGGTTCCCACTGCTGCCCACAGGAAGGAGGCTCGTGCATCCCCCTTGCAGTCTGCTCAGGTGTCTGACCTCTGCCATCACACCCCCGACCACATGCTACCCTCCCATCACATCTTAGTTCATGACCCAAATGGTTCAGGAATGTCTGCTCACGGCCTCCTTTGCTTAACCTTTCCTTTCTTTGGCTGTCTAGAGCGCTAACCGTTTATAACGCTCAATCAACACCAACTGAGACCACCGTTAAGCCTTCTGAAGGCAGAGACCCCTCTTTTGTTCCCCGGGGTCTATCTTAGTGCAGTGCCCATGGCAGGTATTCAGAGACCGGTTACTTAAGCAAACGAGGTGCGATGCGGTCCTGAGGCTGTTGCTATGACCTTTGCCAGGAGAGACATCTTGTGTTGTCACTGTTGGGCAGATGAGTCTTTCTTTCCAACGGTGAAAGCTCAAGATCTTTCTGAAATTCCTCTTTGGGAACTAACTGCTCTACATCACAGGCCTTTGAATTCCTGGGGGATGAAGGGTGGGGAGTTTCAGTGTTAAGAGTGGATCTGAATTCAGAGACGGTCAGAAGTCATTCAGAGTCAAACCTCAATAAAGCGAGTGAGTAAGCTAAGGAGAGCTGTTGTGAGTCAAAACTCAACTCAGGATGTTGGTCCCTCAGAGCTCATCCACCTCATCCTCAGAAAGAAAGTACAGCTCTAGGGATGCTTCAGAGGTGACATCACTAGAATGAGTATTTGGCTTCTCAAAATAACTCTGTGAGGAACAATGAGTGATCCCTTTGAATGCATTAAAAATACACCAAGTGGGACTATTTCTTTTAAAAATGAACCTAGCAACTAAACACAAAATAGGAACTAAATAGACACCGACTGATCTCGTCTTACTTAGGGTTGTGGTAGAACACTAGCTTGGTTCTGTGCAAATACGGACTTTGAAATAAATTTGATGCCTAACAAATTCCAAGCTTCTCTAGTAGAACAATAAAATAATGTAACGGTAGGAGACACACGAAACTGAATAATGACCTCTCAGGAGGAAGGAAAGTGTGGGGAACTTGCAAATTACAATTCTCAGAGGGGTTTCAGATAACACTGGGCAAAAAAGGAATGCACTAGATGTTTCTGGAGTTCCTTATAATTGTGTCTTTTTGGCTCCTAACAAAGAATCAACAGCAGAGTCAGGATTATTTTGGACAAATTTCAAGAAATTAAAACAAAAGTTAAAAAAAGGAGAATAGAGGTCAGTCTGTTTACCTAGTACGGACAGATGGTTGTATTTATGTATGAGTAAGGCAGAGAGACTTCCAGAGTTCCACGAAGTACGTTTGCCAAGAAAATGCTTCAGGTTGGCAGAAGGTAGAAACCTAGTATCGGGTAAATATTTAGCAACACTGGCGAATTTTTAACACTAATATCTCATGTGCAGCAGAATATGCTTTATGGTCTGAAATCTCTCCATTCTGTTTTATAAGTGATGATACAAATCAAAACATAATAATCACCTGTCGAGGATGAATCCTGCACCTGTGAAGCTATGCTTCAAACAAGCCAACTTCCTAATTACAGTGGAGAGGAACTGGCCCGAGGAAGTGTGCTCTCTCCCTGTTCCAGCAGTAGGTTCCAGGCTCTCGGACGGAGGGCTGCTGGTACGACCACGAAAAAAACCCGCTGAAACATCTTTTATGATTCCTGTCGGCACAGCCAGCAGCTCTGTCTGGGGCTCCACGGCAGACTCGGACCAAGCTGGAGAGGCTCAGCTCTGAGATGTCCACAGCAGCCCTGCCTCGGGTAGAAACCAGACTTCCAGGCGCATCACGGACACCGTCTCTGGAAGTCAAGGGACAGGTGGCCTCGGGGGCCGCGGGGGGAATGGGCTGAGCGTGTCAAGGGGCACAGAGAACAGGAATCATGGACTCTGCCGTAAGGGAGCTTACAGGGCAGCTGCGGAGACAGGAATCCACAAACACATGCTAGGCAGGTGCAGAATGGTCTCCCAGGCATGGCTGTCAAACTCCCAATTCAGGGCCAGGCAATGATGCAGTGCTCACCGTAAGCCGGCGTGGTCAGGGCTGTGTGGATCTATTACCCAGAATTTGTAACAGAAGGTGAGATTTGGGGGACCCCAGGAACAGGCTGGAGGGACAGTCTGAGCCGGGGTGAGGGGATGAGTAGAGAGGTGAGGAGGGTAATGGGTGTGGTCCACACGGGGCTTTGGATGCCACATCGAGACGTGGAGGGTAGGGGCTGGCAGTGGGTGGGCAGTGAGGGTTTGAACATGGAGGGTCACACGTGCCAGGTGCTGCTTTAGGCGGAGCAACTTGGCAACAGTGTGCCAGACAGTCTGGATGGGGAGACAGTGGAAAAGAAGGTGGCCTTTTAAAGTGATGAGAAGTACAATTACAATTGGCTAGGAAGGAGGAAGTGGCAGGCTCTAGGAAACATCAGATGTTTCGGCCTCAGAGTGAGGAATTGCTTTTAGAGGACAGAGTCTGCTGGGCCCACTTCTGATCTCAGAACAGGTTTCTTCGAAGGCAGTTTGAAGAGCATGCGGTGCCCCAGGCCCGGAAGGATGACTTGATGGGGCGCTCCCACCCTAACTCCTGGATCCCTGCCCTGCCCGGGCACCACCAGGACACAGAGAGCCCCCTTCACTCTCCTGGATTCTCCTTTGGCTACTGCAGGGAGGCGTGGACCTGGTCAGTCTGCATGTGAGTGAATCAAACAAAAACTGCATATCAACCTGCCTGATTTATTCAAATGCACGCGGGGACTTCATCCAGTCTTTCCCCAGCTTCTGACCATACAGAAGAAATCCAAACCGCAGTCCTTCCCCTCAGGAGAATCGCGGTTAGAAGTGGAGACATGATGAATACAACATCAGTTAGTGACCAGCACAAAATGGCATGTAGTTTAGGGCAACATTATGTATTTTAGATCACAGGGGCTAGAGGACTTGACAGATGTTTAGAATCAATGACCAAATAATTTCAAAAAAGCGCAAGAGCCTAAAAATGAGCAGAGCAGCCTTGCTTAAAGGACACTTGCTCTTTCCTTACTGAGGATAAGACTTTAAGACAGAGGATATGTTGGGCTTCGAGGAAGAGGGAAAATATCTGAGTTGATGTGTGAAGATTAAACAATAAGGGGGACGACCAGTGTAATCACCAAGTCACCTTTAACTGGAAATTTCACATTTAAAATCACAATTCAAAAAAAAAAAAAAAATCACAATTCAAAAAAAAAAAATCACAATTCAAGTGTGAGACTAGCTGATTCAGTTCCTTGGGCTACCACTGATCAGAGCACGGACACCTAATATGTTTTCAAAGGCACAGAGTACTAGACGCTCGCGCAGGGCTCCCTCTTCACGGCTCCGGCAATCCTCAGAACAACCGCGAGGTAAGCACCACTGTCCAATTTACAGATGAGGAAACTGAGGACTGGAGAGGTTAAAGGACTTGCCCAAGGTCACACAACCAGGAAGTGAAGGAGCGACACCTCCACCCACCTCTGAACCACCCTGGCTCTGTGCCCACCTCCGCGGGAAGGCGCAGCCCGGTTCCCACCCGGTGGGACCAGCTGCTGACACTGCCCCCACCGCCCTCAGCAGATGCCTTCTGCTACTGACCAAGCCCTGGACGCAGCTGCAGAGCAGAATGAGGGTCTCCCAGGTTCCACGATGAACGCTTCCAGACGGGACGCAGGCCCTGCATAGCTGCTCAGTCTCTGAAACATGGAGAGTCTGACTCTTCAGGGGGAATCCACTTTGCACTAGTAACAACTTTATAGGCATAGCTACTTGCAGAGAACTAGGTATTTCCAGAGAGACTGTTGGTAAGGCTGGGGGTGTGATGGTAAAGGGGGAGTCCTGGCCTTAAAATAATCTCTGGCCCCAAGCAAGGGGCCTCTGATAAGGGGTCTATGTGTTTCTGGAAGAAAAAAAAAAAAAAATTCAGGCTTTCGAGTCAGTTGTGGCTTAGGTGCTTGGTTTTAAACTAGCATCTACTGAGAGCCTCCTGCCTCCGTGCTGAGTTCCTACACAGGTCCTCTCATTTGCCTGCTTCCTTCCCAGGCATGTCTGGGGAAAGTGCCACCAGGCATCTGCAGTGCTTTCTGCACCGAGGAAATCTCTATTCCTCCAAAAGCCTTGTCCTGACGCCAGGCCCAAACCCCTGCAACTCCTCTCTGTGGGCCTTAAAGCAGCTGACGGCAGACAGCGGCTGGGGGTGAGTCCGAGGCCGGCTGTGCAGAGCAGCGAGCCCTGGACCGTGGGCGTCTGCAGACTGACCACGCTGGGTCCCCGGCTCAAACGCTGAGTCCTGGGAGTGGCCTGCCAGGGAAGACGCCGCCCTGGATGGCCGTGCCCTTGCTTTGCAGTGCTGGGTTAAGCATCCCACTGCCTGGCCTTCTACGCTTCTCTCCCAGATTTCAGTACAAGGCTCCTCATTACAACTCTCTTAAACTGCCTCATTGTAACTCCTAAGGATGCTAGCTCAACACCTCCAGCACCTGGCAGGCCTGCTACTCTGTTCCTTTCCTTTCTGCGAACACAAAAATGCGCCGGAGAGCCGGTCTCTGCCAGGGAGAAGTCAGCCACCTTCAGCGGCTCTCCGGGCTGCCCAGAGGAGAGGTCCAGCGTTCCCGAAGCAGGCCCCAGGGTTACTTTACAAAACCCAAACCCCAAACCTGGGAAAATTAGTGCCGGCACTGGCAGTTCAAATGGGCAGCCTGCATGTGCCTACGGCCTGGTCCCTGCAGGTCTGACTGTGTAGTAAAGACCGGTTTCAGTTGGCTTGTCCCAGGCCTGAGGGCCCGAGGCAGAGCGGTCTCTGCAGCACCAAAAGCAGAGGGATGCCGGTACCTGCTTCATGGGTCAGAGCCGCCAGACGCTCCCTCTGCTTGATGCTCGGGGCACGCTTCCCCTTCCCCGGCCTCTGGTCTCCTCCTCTCCTTCCTCCCACAGGTCCAAGGCCGTTCCCTGTGGCTCACCACAGTACTGGCACTGAGCTCGCCTGTATTTGTTCGGGGATTGAAGGGATGGGACCGTTGATCTAAGGAAGGGGTGAAGCAGTGGGTATCTGAGACAGGCAGCTGCTGGGATGGAAGGTGGAGGAGACGGGGTGAAGAGCAGATGTAGAAAGCGGCAGAGGTATCACGTACACATATATACTCCAGCACGGCTCCCCCAGCTCTCAGCAATAACCAGCTGGGGCAGGACCGCAGCCTGTCTCTCTCCTGCTCCCACGTCCATCTCGCCTTTTACGTGAACATCCGTGGGATCCATACGGATGCCCATCTGTCTATGTATCTACGTATCCATCTATCAAGCGTGTTTTGTGAGGGCATCTCTGTGTGTATTAAACATGGGTGTGTCCTCTGCCGCCACCTCCCCCTACATATAAGTATAGAAATAAGGAGCTCAGAAGAGTCATCTCTATTTAAGTGGTTCCTCCTCAAACATTTCAATACAAGGATACCTTTCTGAAGTCAAAATTTTGTGGGCTTGTGGTTCTTAGGATATGTTGACTGTGAAATGACTAAAAAAATTATTCTAAATTCAGTAGCACCTTTAAATGAACACAACACATCTCATAATTGGGAGAAAAATGACATTTAAAAAGTATAGTCCCTCCTTTGGGATCATCTTAAATTTAGTGATGAGAAAAAGGGGCTCTGAGAAAAATGCTCATTGGACTCTCGTTGATGGAAGGGTACAGGTGGACCTCCAGATGTTCAGCTGTGACAATGTTAAGATCCTCAGTCACTTTCAATTCCAATGGCCACAGACAAACATGTTCATTCATGACTCCCAGAACTTGAAATTTAGATAGGCTTTGGGGAAAGAAAAAGATAATGGGAGGGGCTTCCCTGGTGGCGCAGTGGTTGAGAATCTGCCTGCCAATGCAGGGCACACGGGTTCGAGCCCTGGTCTGGGAAGATCCCACATGCCGCGGAGCAAATGGGCCCGTGAGCCACAACTACTGAGCCTGCGCGTCTGGAGCCTGTGCTCCGCAACAAGAAAGGCCGCGATAGTGAGAGGCCCGCACACCGCGACGAAGAGTGGCCCCCGCTTGCTGCAAATGGAGAAAGCCCTTGCACAGAAACGAAGACCCAACACAGCCAAAAAAAAAAAAAAGACTACATTGGCCACATATGTTAGGGTAATAGGCCTGCATCACAGAACTTCACTATATTTCCTATGTGAAAGCTCTTTTTGTTATTTTTGATCCAAACGGTCTACCTTCACACTGAAGAGAATAGCAGGAAAGGAAAGACCCTTGGGCCTGTGTGTGTGAACGTGTGTGGATGAGTGGCTATGTGCTAAGGAGATGCCTATCATGGAGAACCTGGCCACTTCCCAATAAAGCAGCGGTCCCCACCCTTTTTGGTACCAGGGACCGTGTTCGTGGAAGACAGTTCTGCCACGCACGGTGGGTGGGGTGGGGGGGATGGTGGGGGATGGTTCAGGCGGCAATGGGAGCGATGGGGAGTGATGGGGAGCGGCAGATGAAGCTTCGCTCACTCGCCCACCACTCACTTCCTGCCGTGCGGCCTGGGGGTTGGGGACCCCTGCAAGAAAGCATATTCTACAGTTGGATTTTTCTGGCACCTCAGAGCCTAAAATGGCCATTGTGTTATTTTTACTGGGAACTACAAAACAACTTTCTAAAAATTGAGGTAAAATTCACATACTATAAACGTCATCATTTTACCCATTTTAAAATGCACAACTCAGGGGGTTTTTAGTTATTCACCATGTTGTACAATCTTCATCCATCTCTAATTCTAGAACATTTCCATCATCCTCAAAAGAAACCCTGTACCTTCCAGTTTCACTCTCCTCCTATCCCTTGGCAACTACTGTCTACTTTCTGTCTCTATGGATTTACCTATTCTGGACATTTCATAGAAATGGAATCATACAGTGTTTGGCCTTTTGTGTCTGGCTTCTTTCACTTAGCATAATGTTTCCAAGGTTCATCCATGTTGTAGCCTATGTCAGTCAGTACTTCATTCCTATTTATGGCCAAAAAATACTTCACTGTACCACAATTTGTTTATCTACTCATCAGTTGATAAACATTTGGGTTGTTTCAACTTTTTGGCTATTATGGATAATGCTGCTATAAACATTCATGTACAAGTTTTTGTGTGAACATATGTTTTTAATTTTCTTGGATATATACCTCAGAGTGGAACTGCTGGGTCGCTGGTTACTTTGTGTTTAGCTTTTTGAGGAACTGCCAACAGTTCTCCACAGCCCCTGCACCATTTTATAGTCCCACCAGCGACGTATAAAGGTTCCAATTTCTATACATCGCCAATACTTGTTTTATTTTTAGTTACCCTAGTGGTGTGAAGTGGTATCTCATTGGAGTTTTGATCTGCATTCTCCTAATGACTAACGATAAGCACCTTTTCATGTGCTTATTGACCAATCATTTGTAATCTTCTTTGGAGAAATGTCTATTTAAATCCTTTGCCCATTTTTTTTTTTAGTTGTTTTTGTATTGTTGAATTCTAAGAGTTCTTTATAAATTCTGGATAATAGATCCTTTTTAGACATACAATTTGCAATTATTTTCTTCCATTCTGTGGGTTGTTTTTTCACTTTCTTGATAGTGTCCTTTGAATTACAAAACGTTTAGATTTCGATAAGGGCTAATATAGCTACTTTTCCTTTTTGTTGCTTGTACTTTTCATGTAATATTTAAGAAGTAATTGCCTAATCAGAGATCACAAATATTCAGACCTACGTTTTCTTCTAAGATTTTTATAGTTTTAGCTCTAAAATTCAGGTCTTTAATCCATCGTGAGTTAATTTTTATATATGGGGTGAGGTAACTGACTTCAGTCTTTTGCATGTGGTCATCCAGTTGTCCCAGCACCATTTATTGAAAAGACTCCTCTCTTCCCATTGAATGGGCTTGGCATCCTTGTCAAAGATCAACTGACCATAAAATGATGGGTTTAATTTTGAACTCTTAATTCTATTCCATTAATCTGTATGTCTATCCTAATCCCAGTGCCACAACACCTTGATTACTGTTGCTTTGTAGTAAGTTTTGAAATCATGAAGTGTGAGTCCTTCAACTTTGTTCTTTTCAAGGTATTTTTTGGGCTTTGGAGGTCTGTTATATCTCCATATGAATTTTAAGATCAGCTTGTCCACTTCTGCAAAAAAGGCAGTTGGAATTTTGATGGGGATTGCACTGAATCTGTAGGTCAATTTGGAGGAGTACTGCCATCTTAATATTATTCTTCCAATCCATGAACACAGGATATCTTTATATTTATTTAGGCCTTGAATTTCTTTCAACATTGTCTTCTAGTTTTCAGTGTACAAGTATTGCACTTCCTTGGTTAAATTTATTCCTAATTTTATTTTTTTGATGCTATTGCAAATGGACTTTTTTTTCTTAATTTCACTTTCAGATTGTCCAATGATTTTTGTATATTGATCTTGTATCCTGCAATGCTGCTCCTTGTTTATTAGTTATAATAGTTTTGTGTATGTGTGTGGGGGGGGTTCTTTAGGGCTTTCTATATAAAACATGATGTTTTCAGTGAATAGAAATAGTTTTACTTATTCCTTTCCAATCTGGATGTCTTTTCTTTTCTTTTTTCTTTCCTAATTGCCCTAGATAGTACTTCTAGTACAATGTTGAATGGAGCAGTGAAAGCAGACATTCTTGTCTAGTTCCTGACCTTAGGGAAAAGTTTTCAGTCTCTCACCATTAAATATGATGTTAGCTGTAGGTTTTCCATAGATGTATTTTTACTGGTTGAAGAAGTTCACCTCTGTTCCTAGTTTGTTGAGTGTTTTTATCATGAAAGGGTGTTAGTTTTGTCAAATGCTTTATTTTTGTATCTACTGAGATAATCACAGGTTTTTAAAAATCATTTATTCTATTAGTTATGGTGTATTACTTGATTTTCATATGTTGAATCAATTTTGAATTCTTGGGATAAATGCCTAAACAATAATTCTTAATAACAGCAGGAATATGATCATTATGCTTATAGCATGATATACCAGTGTGGTAATTCCATTTTCATGGAATTTTCACAAACAAAAAACCCTGGTCAAGTGACCACACAGTTATTATTATTAACCTTCATTTTACAAGTGAAGAAACTGAAACTTAGAAACTTGCCCAAGGATACAACAAAGGCAAATGGTGGAGCTGGGTCCAGGATTCGGATCTTCTCATTTCCAGTCTATATATTCAACCACCAATAAATAGAAAGTTTTAAAAATTCTACTGAAAAGATTGCCAAAGTATCATTATAAGAAAAGGTAAGGAACACATCTCATTAAAACTAGAATCCCAACATGCGAAGCCGCTGAAGCATTTAAAGGTCATCTGCTCATAATTCCTCTCTATGTATCATCCTATCTCTATAGCAACAGCAGGATTTATCTCCCATCTCCAAACACTCTCCCTTGACCTCACAGCACACTTGAACAACGATCCCGTTTTCTGCTCCCTTTATAACAAAACTCCTTGGAGTTAACTCCTACTCTCTGGCTCCATGCCCTCTCCTTAATCTCCCAATTCCAGTCATACTGAGCTGACACAGTATCCGGCTCTGATTCTCAATCTCCATCTTACTGGACCTCTCAGCAGTCTTTATTTCAGGTGAGAATCCTCTCCTCCACAAATCGCACTGCACTTGGCCAAGGAATCACCTTCTCTTAGTTTTTCTTCCTTAACAGCCACTCCTTCTGGTTTCCTTTGCAAGAGGATTGTGTGACCCTGGGCTCAGCCCTCAACCACTACTCTTCCAAACAGACTTATGTTCTAGGCGATCTCATCTCAGCCGAGTTTATCCTGATAACCTACATCTTTACCCGGAATTCCAAATTCATGTATCTAACTGCTTCCCATTTGCCTCCACTTTGATATCTGAAGAGTACCCCAGACTTAGTACATTTAAAACTGAGCTCTTGATTTCTACCACAGGTCTAACCGTAACCCCAAGCCTAAGAACACAAAACCAATCATGTCACTCCTCTGCTGAAAACCTTCCAACGGCGCCCTGTCTTACACAGAATAAAACCCAAGAGCCTTACGAAAGTCTGAAAGGTCCCATACAACCTGGCCTCTGGTTCCCTCTCTGACTCAGTTCCCATTATCCTCGTGTTACTCCCTGTAGTTTACCTGCAATGGTCTCCTTGCTATTTCTCCAAACAAGCTCCTGCCTCAGGACCTTTGTGCTTGCTGTTCCCTTAGCCCATCCGCTCCACTCCATGACAGCAACACCACTCACCCCCTCCTCGGTGAGGTCTCTGCTCAACTGTCACTTCAATAGAGAGGCCCTCCTGCCCGCGCCTTGTCTCAAATAACACTTGCCCACTCACTCTCCATACTCTCACGCTGCCTAATTTTCCCTCTTAGCATCTATGACCACTTGACATTTATATATTCACTGGTTCATTTGTTTCTTGTTTCCCTCCACTAATATGTAAACTTCAGGAAAACAGAGATCTTTCTCTGTTTAGTTCATTGTTCTATCACGGAGCAGGGGTCAGTATACAACGGCCTCCAGATCAACGTGTCCTGTCACTTGATTTTGTAAATAAAGTTTTATTGGGACACGGCTATACCCCATTATTCACTATGGTTCTCTCTGGCTGCTTTTGTGCTACGAGAGCAGAGCTGAGTAGTTGCAACAGAGACCATACGACCCACAAAGCCGAAAATATTTACCACCTGGCCCTTGACGGAGAAAGTTTGCTGACTCCTGTTTTGAGGCCTAGAAGACCGTGCTGGCATATGAAAGAGGCAGTGAACACACTTGTTCAATGAGTGAATGGATGAAAGGGAAAAAGAAAAAAAGCAAAGAAGTGGGGTGAAGAAATATCATATCAAAAGGGCATTTGCATTTATTAGCAGCTTAACTAAGTATAGCAGAATATAGAGAGTGATTTGAACTTAATAAAATCCAAACATATGTAAAAGATATTTTATAATTCTCTTTTCTGTAAACTGGAAATACAATGCGTTGTCTTTGATGCGAGGACAGAGAAATGCTGAATTGGATACTGTGAGCCGACGTGTCATTTAAGCTCATGGTGAGCTTTATTATCTGGGAGACTTCATTCCAGATAATCAAACACACAAACACACCCCCAAAACACTCCTGCTTCAGAAACCTAAAAGGAAAGTTTTTTTTTCTTTCTCTTCTTTAAATTATTCTGGCCAATGTTTTGACTTTCCGTTTCCCCTTGGGCATGAAGACTGTTGTCTTTGGGATTTAGGGTCCTCACATTGTAATAACTGTAAACAGAGTGCACTTGAAATGCTTAATGCAGACGTTACCAAAAGCCCTGTAGCCCAAACATCTGTAAATGCTAGTGAACATTATAAAATAAAGAAGCAGGATTCCAGGTTTATGATGCTATTCTTTTTTTTTTTTTTTAATTAATTATTTATTTATTTATTTATGGCTGTGTTGAGTCTTCGTTTCTGTGCGAGGGCTTTCTCTAGTTGTGGCAAGCGGGGGCCACCCTTCATCGCGGTGCGCGGGCCTCTCACTATCGCGGCCTCTCTTGTTGCGGAGCACAGGCTCCAGACGCGCAGGCTCAGTACTTGTGGCTCACGGGCCCAGCCGCTCTGCGGCACGTGGGATCCTCCCAGACCAGGGCTCGAACCTGCGTCCCCTGCATTAGCAGGCAGATTCTCAACCACTGCGCCACCAGGGAAGCCCCTATTCTTTTTAAAGGCACCAATTCTGCCAGCGAAAGGGAGAGAGACAGAAGGAGGGAGGGGGGAGGGGGAGAGAGAGAGAGGAAGAAACAGAACTCAAAAAGGGTAAGGTCAGCATTAGAATATTAAAAGGCAGTACAATGTCCCCACCGAACACTCAGGGGACATCCTGCCTGAGCCATGACCTTTGCTGTCGCCGTAGCATGAGGGGCCCACACTGACCTAGCCAAGGTTTTCCGAGTTAATCCATTTGAAGCTGCTCCTGAAACTTTTTAAACCTTGACCTGCAGTGATTGTTCTCAAGAGATCCAGCTTCAAATGCATCCGCTCAATTCCTTCTGGGTTTTACTTTCGGTGTAACATCCAAGGCCTGATCAGGCCTCTCCCGATGTTTGACCGTTCAAACTGGTAGTTAGGTTTGTGGACAAATACTCCTGCCCCAATGTGCACACACATACACACACGCACACACACACACATATGCACACACACCCCACTCACGGCGAACTCAGCGACGAGGCTTCTGAAGGTAAAATTAGTGCTCCAAAGCCCTATAAAAAGACCCAAAATATCAATACTTTAAACTAATGACATTTAGAGATCCAGAAGCAAAAAAGACACAAATGCTTATTCTGGCCCACGAGTGTGTAGAGGGTCTATTTTCTTAAATTTGAATATTTGCCAGACAAATCATTTTCAACATCCAAAAGTCCGTCTTGCTTTGCTGCTTTTAGGCAAGTGCCTCGGGTTTCAGGGAGTTAAGTGGGGGACAGAGAGAGCGAATGGCTGCGTGGAGCCTTGAGCCCAGGTTGGCCTTCTCTTCTCTTGGTATCTCTTTTACAGAAGACAGTGGTGGAGGGACTTCCCTGGTGGCGCAGTGGTTAAGAATCCGCCTGCCAATGCAGGGGAGCCGGGTTCGAGCCCTGGTCCGGGAAGATCCCACATGCCGCGGAGCAACTAAGCCTGTGCGCCACAGCTACTGAAGGCTGCGCGCCTAGAGCCCATGCTCCACAGAAAGAGAAGCCACCGCAATGAGAAGCCCGCGCACTACAATGAAGAGTAGCCCCTGCTCGACGCAACTAGAGAAAGCCCGTGCGCAGCAACAAAGACTCAATGCAGCCAAAAATAAATAAATAAATACAAGGGGGAAAAAAAAAAAGAGAGACAGTGGTGGATAAAATCCGTCCCTCACAGGAGGAAAACAGACAATGAGCAGAGATTTCAATGAGAAAACTTCACTATTTACCCAACTTCAAACCGGCAGGAAAGGGTCATCGCCATGCGTTGCCAACCCGCACCTCCTAAATACTCTTAATATCTTCCTCCAAACTTGAGGGGATGGAAATTCCCTCCACCCTTGGCCCCAACCGTGGAGATCCTGAAATACTGTTTGTTGCATACCACTGACTGCCTCCCCTGGAGTCCGTGCGCTCTGAGGGGGCTTACGTGTCGTCCGTGCCCAGGGATGCTGGGCGGGCTATAAATGTCAACCCTGCAGTTTTGTGCCAGGAGCCAAGCTGCCCTGCGTTGTGAGAGAATCCACCTAACCTCAGGCCTCACGTGTCACGCAGGCCTCTGTTTCTCGAGGGCACTCAGTATCTACTAAGGAAAGACGCCATGTGACAGCAAGGATTAGACAACCTAAGAGGGTTCACTTCAACCCCACGTGGTCCTAAGGACTAAGTCCATCTTGGTCACTGACAAAATGTGTGCTCTTTTCTCAAACAAACAACATCTTCATTCAAATCATCTGTAACAAAGCGTTTAGCCTATCTTTCTAGAATCCAGGCCCACTTTATGATGTGCAAGCTGTCATTTGCAGAACCTTTCCTCCAGAAAAGGAAAGAATGGTCAAGAGACCACTCTGAAGCTCTAACACCAACCACTTTTCTAAGGTATTCTATTCTTGCTCTGATAGACACGGCGCCCTCGTGGAAAGGGAAAGTGAGTCGGGAGGGTCTTCTGTGCCTGACTAGAGCAGCCAATCAGAGCTCTCTTTGGAGCACCCACTCTGTGCTAAGCTCAGAGACTGTACTTTGTCAGTCAGACATCACCCATTGCAAGTACCTTGGGCATCTGCATTCACTCTGATCTACTTTTTAGATGCACCCAGGCGTCCCCCATAGCACCAAAGCAAACACTCAAGGAAACCTCCTCCTATGCCTGGTTGAGAAGCATGGACTTACCTCGCCAGCTGCTCTGGCCTGAATGATTAGCGAGGGACTTATTTAAGCCCCAGGCCCCTCAGAGAACTGGATCTAGTCCAGAGAAACTGGAGGCGGCATCTTGATCAGAACCAGGCCCACAGAGCCTAAGTACCCAGGACTTTGTCCTCTCCGACGCCTCACCGCCTGGAAATAAGACTTCATCACGGAGCTGCCTCAGGTCTGTAGTCAGGGGTGCTCTTTGGGCTTAGTGTGTGCACGTGCACATCAGTGTAGTAATACCCTGTCCAGCCTCAGCAGGCTCCAAGTCTGACAGATGCAGGACTCACACCAAGATCCATGATGCACATCACAGAACAGGAATGACAGCTGCAAGGCCTGGGACTTCCATCCCTACAGGGGCCACGAACAGACTCAGAGCAAAGGCTGGACGGAAGGCAAATGGGCCGGCCGATAGAGCTGCACACACTAGGAAATTCTATTTGTGCACATGACATACGAGTATGATACTAGGACAGTAGAAAGCTTTGTGCAGGACTAAGATATTCTGTTTCTCAACTTTAAAATCTTAGGCTGTCAGCATGTGGCGAGCAGGCTCTACATGGCATTAAACATGACAGCAGTTTTCTTCTACTGAATAACGTGAACTTCAATCCTCTTAGCTGCTTTTTATTTCGGGATCTGAAGTGAGACTATGCCCATGTAATTGTACTGCCCTAAAATTTAGTCCATACTCTTTCAATTACCTTTAGAGGCTGTTTCTATCATGAGTACATGCTAAGTTATTAGAGTATAAAAATTCATAATGATCCTATAAGATGGTTGTATTAGTTTTCCTCTTTGCAAATGTGCTTTCCGTACTCTCTTTTGCGTGTTTCCTCAATCTTTAACTTTAGCTCTGAAGTTGTTGAGGGAATCCTAACTACAGTATCTTAAACTGTTTGTGTCTTGTTTGGTGTGTATGCATAGAGGTGATGCTGGGACCCTCTGAGGTTTTCTTTACTTTATCCGCATTTATATCCTTGCTTGTGTCCTGGCAGCCAAGAGGACACACAGGGGGAAAGAAGCAGAAGAGTGAGTTAGAGGTGCTGCAGGTCAGCCTGAATCGGCTTGTCTGTTCCTAATCAAACTCTGACTAAGCCACCCCAAGCTCTAATCTATGTGGACCTGTATAATAGGAAGAGAGGAAAACAGAGAATAGAGAATTACAGAAATGGAGTCTATGAGTAATGAAATTATATATCACTACCTTAGCGCTCACTCATAGTAAGGGGTCATTTCTAAATCTCAAATAATAGCACGGAGGTGGATTCTACCCGCCTTTCAAAGGATAGCACTAGTTCAAAAATTATATCCAAATCTCCAACAATTACCTGGAAAGGTTACAACTGCCAAAGACAGAAAGACTAACTTAAAAAGAATAAAGCTTTACTCTCTCCTTATTCCTTTTCTCTCTTTACAACTGAATCTTATCAGAAGTTCTCTAAGGGCAATAAAAGGGGGACTTCTCTTTCACTTTGGGTTTCTGATAGATACTTAAGCTAAAAGTTGTAAAAAATATTGTAGATGAAAGGTTTCTCTGCTCTACCTTCTTCCATGATATGGAAGAGTTTAGAACGTTTCAGAAAACTTTCAACTATTTCCATACACTCAAGAAATTCTGGGAGTTGGAGTCAAGTACAAACTTTTCAGTTATTTAAGAAGCTATTTAAGATGTGGAGTTCACTTAGGGCAATACACTTGTCTACATATTCTCTTCTCTCCATTCCACAGATATTCATTGAGTTCCTGTTCTTTGAATTCCATTGAGTGACATGTGACATTCACCCAGCACAATGCCTGGTGTGTTTTGCATACGAACTGCAGGAGGGGAAGAGTCTGAGCTCTGTAACGTGACCATGGGTGAGTGTGAATCTTAGCTCTGCTGCGTTTGCTCTGTACCCTTTGGAAAGTTATCTAACCTCTCAAGTCCAATTTCCTCATCTGTAAATAGGGATTGATGACAGTACTTGACTCAAGGGGCCAATGGGAGACTCAAAAAAGACACGAGCACTAAAGCCACTATTAGCATATGAGCTCCTTGTATGTCTTTAAATATTAGTTGTGGCCATTGAAAAAATTTTTTTCAGGGTAGATGCTTTCTTTTTCAAAATTTTTTAAAAAATTTATTGATATATAGTTGATTTACAATGTTGTGTTAGTTTCAGGTATACAGCAAAGTGATTCAGTTATACATACATGTACATATGTGTACATATATATTTAGATTCTTTTCCATTATAGGTTATTACAGGATACTGAGTATAGTTTCCTGTGCTCTACAGTAGGTCCTTGTTATCTATTTTATATATGGTAGTGTGTATATGTTAATCCCAACCTAATTTATCCCTCCCCCGCCTTTCCTCTTTGATAACCATAAGTTTGTTTTCTTTGTCTGTGAGTCTATTTGTTTTGTAAACAAGTTCATTTGTATCATTTTTTTAGATTCCACATGTAAGCGATATCATATGATATTTGTCTTTCTCTGTCTTACTTCACTTAGTATGATCATCTCTAGGTCCATCCATGTTGCTGCAAATAGCATTATTTCAGTCTTTTTTATGGCTGAGTAATATTTCATTGTATATATGTACCACATCTTCTTTATCCATTGAAATTATTATTAAAGATTAAAGTAGTCATAAAGTGAAGGATATAATATTGGATAGTCAGATAAAAAAATAACGTTTCACCTTCAAAACCACAAATGTTTAAAAAAAAAAATCAAGATTTCCCACACTCTGTTTCTTGGTCCCGTGTGATAAGAACATGAGTGTAACTCTGTAATGTGGAAAAGAATCAGGCAGGTGAGTCTCTGACCCTGCCAAGAAATCAGGGGTGCTGGAGTCAGTAAATAGAACAGATACTGGAAAGCATCTGTGGTTTTGATGCCGTAGCGCTATAAAGTAAGATAGTAAAAATATAAATGATAACTCCAAATTAATCCTTTTATGCCAACATGCTATGAAATATTTAGAGGATTCAGGCTGACTTTAGTGATAGATTCAACGTGCCGTGGAGCTTTGTCCTCTCCTGTACTTTTAGCTCCAACGGCTGGATTCCCACCATGACATCTGTTCCTGACACTTGGTCTCATTAGCACGACTATTTTTATTGATACACACAACAATGCTTCTCATACCATCTTAGCTAAGCATTATTTATGGTATCTATATATACAACAATATTAACACAGTCAAGCAGCAGGATCGGCCCTTGAGGGTATCATTAAAATCAGCCAGTGTTCAGCGAGAGATTTAATGACGGATTTAATAGTATGAAATGGGAAAAAATGCCCTTGGCCTTTACATCCTCATTTAAAAACATATAAAAGAGCAGTAATTCAGGCAGTTATACTTCCCTCAAAGATTTTGCTCTAAATCACAAATGGCCACGGGAGGCCATGGCGGCGGCTGGCTCTCACCCACCCACTCCAAGAGGAGCCAGAAGGGCCTCGTTGAGTCATAATTAGCAAACTGCCTGCAAACTCAACTCTTTAAATCAGAGGCCAGTGAGTGCCAGGCTAAAAGCACAGAGGGTAGAAAATAGGCAAAAATGGCAATCTAGGTATTCTCTGGAAGCTGTTTTCTCTGGGTACCTGCAACCCCTTCACTTCAAACTCATGCAAGTGCAAAGTGGTGTGTTTTGCTTTCTAAGAAAACCTCATGGTTTGGCTCTTTGCTTTATAGGGCTTCAAGGCAGCACGCTTCCCCTGACTAGCTCCGGCCCACCCCCTCCCCCAGACAGGTCACAAATTTATGTTTCAGAATCACATCACTTGGCCAACTAATTATGAATTCCCTATGATGGGGTACCCTGGAGAGTTCTGATCGGGGCTGCTGCTCTGAAAGTCTGAACATTTCTGATTGGAGACCATTAGTCTGGGTTTCTAATTTGGATGGAGATAGTTTTGGCAGAGCAGGAAAAAAAAAAATCCTGGGTTTTACTCAGAGGACGGGCTTTGAATTCGCTCGGTTCTGAACCAGCTCTGTGACCTGGGGCTAGCCATCCTCTGAGTCTGTTCTAGTCTCTGTAAGATGCCTCCCAGATTTGGTATGATACTTCTCATAGAAGACAACTCTAGATTAAAAAAAATTAGATAACACCTATGAAATGCTCTGTATAAAGCTTAACGTCCGTAGTTTGAGTAAGAAATTGTTGAGGACTCAAGCCATGGGTACTGTGCTCTTTTCTAGACCCTGGAAATCATGGAAGTGTGACCATGACTGCCCTCTCCTGGAACTTCCATCAGGCCTCTCTGATAACAGCTGGGATTACCAAGCAGTGGGTGGCAGCATGCCTTTTCTTGCCTCTGGCATCAGGGAAGACTCATTTTGGAAATGCTGCAAATCGGCACTGAGAATGGGTCATGGGGGAGAAGCTGGAGAGGAACTGCCCAAGGACTCAGGCTGCCTCTATGGGAAAGTGACAGTGCTGAGTCCTGCCCACACGTTTTAAAGTCTTGTCAGGAAAAATAAACATCAGTGGCAGAAGCACAAGCTCTGCAAATTAAGATATAGCTACAGAATGATCTTCTTTGCATTTTAAAGCCAATTACAGAATCATTCAACTAATTTCGACAATGAGAGGAACGTAGATCCTGTCAAAATTACACACACATGGACCCTAGTGATGATACCTAAAATTAGACTCTTGGTGGCAGCTCCTGCAAAAATAAATGCAAAGCGATTGCTCATCAGAAAATACATACATTCCCATGCGAAACTCTCTCGCCTGTGATGAATTCTTCCAACAAAATGATTACTCAAGCATTTACCAACCTGCTTCGGAAAATACTGCAAGCTAACGTTTCTTGTCCAAAAATGTGTACACAGCACAGATAAGAGAAGAAATGTGACAGCAACATCAGAGTCTTGAACTGTGTGAAAAGCCAATACAGTAAATGAAGTGTCACAAGAACTGGCTGAAATTGACTAAGAGTCAGGTAAACATGGTAACCACGGTATCCAACAGTGGTGCCCGAAACAAAACGGCTGAAAACCTATTAATAAGCACATTACCATATGCTTTTCAATATCCAGACACAATGGGCCTAATGCTTTGGAATTTTTGAATGAAATGCACTAAACAGAATCTTCTGTGACAGAATGAGACACCTAAGATCTGCTTCTCCCTGGTAAAGGAACTCTGAGAAATACTCATGCATATACTCATGCATCTGAGGATAAAATGTTCCCTTCCCTGGGCTTCCCTGGTGGCGCAGTGGTTGAGAGTCTGCCTGCCAATGCAGGGGACACGGGTTCGAGCCCTGGTCTGGGAAGATCCCACATGCCGCGGAGCAAATGGGCCCGTGAGCCACAACTACTGAGCCTGCGCGTCTGGAGCCTGTGCTCCGCAACAAGAGAGGCCGCGATAGTGAGAGGCCCGCGCACCACGATGAAGAGTGGCCCCCGCTTGCCGCAACTAGAGAAAGCCCTCGCACAGAAACGAAGACCCAACACAGCCAAAAATAAATAAATTTAAAAAAATTTTAAAAAAAAATGTTTCCTTCACTGAGCACTGTTTGCTTGCAGAAGTTTATTATCCATCTCCACTAAGTGGCTACCAAATTCTAGAGTGGTTTTCAACCAGGGGCAAGGTCTGGAGGTATTTTTTGGTTGTCACAACTGAGGGGATGTTACTGGCATCTAGTGGGTAGAGGCCAGGGGTGCTTCTAAACATCCTACAAGGCACAGAACAGGCCCCCACAACAAAGAATTCTCTGGTCCCAAATGTCAAGAGTGCCAAGGCTGATAAACACACAACCCAGCAATTCTACTCCTAGGTATTTACCCAAGATAAATGAAAACATGTCTACGAATCAAGAGCCACAAATGAATGGATACAAATGAATAGCCAGATGAAGATACATAGGGAGAGGTCCAGAAGATCCTGAAGAGGAGTTTGCTCTCCCAGCACAGGAATGAGTTCTTGTTCACCAACCTGGAAGCTCCCTGAACCCCATCCTTTTGGGGTTTTCTGGAGGCTTCATTCTGTAGGCATGATTGATTAAATCATTGGCCATTGGTGATTAATTCAACTTTTAGCCCCTTGCCCCTCCCTGGTGGTCAGGAGGTAAGGCTGAAAGTTCCAACCTTCTAATCACATGGTTGGTTCTACTGGCAACTAGCCTCCATCTTTAGATTATTTAGGGGCTTCAGCAAAAATCACCTCATTAACATAAGCTCGGGTGTGGTTGAAAGAGGTCTGTTATGAAAAACAAAAGAAATCTTTCTCTCTCTTATCACCCAGGAAATCCTAAGGGTTTGAGGAGTGGTAGGCCAGCAACAGGGACAAAGACCCAATATATATTTCTTATTATAAATCACAATATCATAGTGGTCTTTCATGGACTTGCCCAGAAGGATGAACAACTGAAATGCTTAATGTGCATGTTCCCGCTGACGTCTAACAAGGCAACGATGCTCTGCCGTCTTCTTTCAGCTCTCATACTATAAACAACTGTCCTTATCACATTATATGCAGTGCCATAGTGTTCGCATTTCTGTACTTTTTTGTTGGTGATTTCACTGTTTATAGCCCCCAAGCATAATGCTGAAGTGCTGTCTAGTGCTCCTAAGAAAAGTACATCACAAGAAAGCTGTGATGTGTCTTATGGAGATGAGCTTCATTCAGGTCTGAGTTAGAGTGTTGACCATGAGTTCAATGCTAATGAACCAACAATATATATTAAATAAGGTGCCTTTAAACAGAAACACACATAAATCAGGGTTGTGTATTGATGGGTTGATGAAAATGTTGTGACCGGAGAGGCTTGCGGGAACCTTTTATTGTTATTCCCCCTAGGTTTATATTTTGGAATTCAGAATTCATGGCAACATAGAACATAAATACCATGAGTACTGAGAACTGACTGTATATGTGGGTCCTCTACTAGACTCTGTTATGCTTGCATTTCTGTCTATGTCAATGTCTGCTTCCCTAAACACTATGGTTTAGCTCCCCATTTAGGCTTTCTTTAATTTCCCTTAGTAATTTTCTATAACTTTCAGAGTATAATTTTGCATGTATTCTGATAAATTTATCAATAACTACTTTACAATTTGATGCTATTGTGAATGGACTATTTTATTTCATTTTTGTATTGGTCATTACTTGTATAAAGACACTGGCAAGAGTGTATATGCTTGCCTTATTCATTATCTTAGAAGGGACGCATCTGTTCCTTTATCATTAAGTATAATGTTTCTATAAGCTTTTTGAGAATGCCCTTTATCAAGCTGAAGTTCACTTATATCCCTACTTTGCTGAGAGTTTATATTCAATTTTGTTCAATGCTTTTTTTGCATCTGAAATGATATGGTTTTCTCCTTTGTTAATGTGGAAAGTTACATTTATTGATTTTTGTATGTTAAACCCTTCTTACATTCCTGGGATAATTTACTTGGTCATAGAGTAAACTTTCTTATGTATTTCTGGATTCAATTTACTAAAATTCTGTGAAGGATTTTTGAGTCTATATAAATGAAGGGTGCTAGTATATAGTTTTCTTTGTCTTGTTCTGATATCAGGTAATACTGGTCTCACATAAGTATTTGGGCAAAGTTTCCTCCTCTTTTGTTTTCTGAGTAATTTTGGACATGATTAATATTATTTCTTCCGCAGTGGATTAGTAAAATTTATGAGCAAAGACCGGAATTTTCTTGGGGGAATTATAAATTGAATTTCTATAACAAAGATTGGACTACACAGATTTCTATTTTTTTTTTTTCTGGTGTCTGATTTGGTAATTTTTATCTTTAAATAAATTTGAACATCTCATATATCAGCATGAAGTGGCTCATAATAGTCCCTTATTATTCTTTTAGTGACTGTAAGATCTGTGCTGATGTCCTCTCTTTGACAGCTGATGTAATTTGTGTTTTCTCTTTTTACTTACTAGCCCGCTTAGAACTTTATTAATTTTACTGATCTTTTCAAACAAGCAGCTTTAGATTTCATAAATTTTCTTTGTCCATTTTCTATTTAAATGAATTATACTTTCATCTTTATTACTTCCTTCTACTTCCCTGGGGTGTAATTTGCTCCTTGTACTCTAAATTCTTAAGTTGGAAACATTAATTTTTTTCTTTTCTAATATAAACATTGAAAGCTATGAAGCTTCCTGTAACACTGCTCTAGCTGCATCCCACAGATTTTTATATGTTACATCTTCATTAGACTCAACATACATTCTGATTTCTCTTGTGAATTTATTCTTGGCGCATGGGTTATTCAGAATGTGTTGCTTAACATTCTAACATTTGGGAATTTTCCAGATATCTTTTTGTTTTTGGTTTCTGAATTAAGTTCGTTTTAGCCAGAGAATATACTCTATATTATTCAATGCTTCTAAATTTATTGAGATTTGTTTTACAGACAAGAATATGTTTTATTTTACCAAATGCTCCATGTACGCTGACAAAGACAACTGAGTGTAGAACTCCTGGGTGTAGTATTCTACAAGGTTAACTAATTAATATATTGGGTGTAGTACTACTGGACACAGTGTCAATTAGGTTAAGTTGGTTGTTCATTTTTTTTTTTTTTTTTATAAATTTATTTATTTATTTTTGGGTGTGTTGGGTCTTCGTTTCTGTGCGAGGGCTTTCTCCAGTTGTGGCAAGCGGGGGCCACTCTTCATCGCGGTGCACGGGCCTCTCACTATCGCGGCCTCTCCTGTTGTGGAGCACAGGCTCCAGACGCGCAGGCTCAGCAGCTGTGGCTCACGGGCCTAGTTGCTCTGCGGTATGTGGGATCTTCCCAGACCAGGGCTCGAACCCGTGTCCCCTGCATTGGCAGGCAGACTCTCAACCACTGCGCCACCAGGGAAGCCCTGGTTGTTCATGTTTTAAGGTCTTCTATAATCGTACTAATTTCCTGTCTACTTGTTCTATCAAATAATGAGAAAAAAGTTTTGAAATTTACAACTAAAATTGTGAATTTGTCAATTTCTCATGGCAATTCTACCAGTTTTTGCATCATGTAATGTAAGCTCTTTTATTAAATAGATACATGTTTGAGGTTGTTATGCACTTTTGATAACTTATTATGCAATCTTTGTCACTTTAAAACATATACTACATTCCTGGCAATATTATCTCTTCTGAATTCTACTTTGGCTGATATTAATATAGACCTTCAGTCTTTCTTTAGATTAATATTTGAATATATTTTTCATCCTTTCACTTTGTCTATCTCTGTCTTTATATTTAAAGCATGCAGACAGAATATAGTTGATTTCTGCCTTGATTATATCCATTTAAAAAATCTTGGTTTTTTCATTAGAGTATTTAGACCATTTCATTTAATGTAATTATGAAACTACATTAATTTAATGTTAAGTGTACGTTACATTGGGCTTTGGTTTAAGTTTACTATCTTGGTAGTTGTTTTCTATGTGCCCTGTCTGTTCTTTGTTCTTTTTCTGCTCTTTTCCTGCCTTCTTTTTTATTAATTGAATCTTTCTTGTATTTTCTTTCTCCATTATTGGCTTATTTGCTACACTTCTGTTTACTTTTAAGATGCTGCTCTTCAGTTTACAATGTGTATTTTTATTATGGTCTGTCGTAAAGTAGTATACCACTCTATTTCCAATGTAAGAGCTTTACAACGGTAACCTCCATTTCCCTCTTCAGTTCTTTGTACTGTTGTTATCATTCATTCTACTTTTACATATGCTATAAACACTTGAATAAATGTCTATCTTTGGTTTTATTTTTATTTTTTGAATTTTATTTTATTTATTTTTTATACAGCAGGTTCTTAGTAGTTATCTATTTTATACATATTAGTGTATATATGTCAATCCCAATCTCCCAGTTCACCCTACCCTCCCACCCCCTCCACTTTCCCCCTTGGTGTCCATACGTTTGTTCTCTACATCTATGTCTCTATTTCTGCCTTGCAAACTGCTTCATATGTACCATTTATCTAGATTCCACGTTTATGCATTAATATACGATATTTGTTTTTCTCTTTCAGACTTACTTCACTCTCCATGACAGTCTCTAGGTCCATCCACGTCTCTATAAATGACCCAATTTCGTTCCATTTTATGGCTGAATAATACCCCATTGTATATATATACCACACCTTCTTTATCCATTCGTCTGTCAGTGGGCATTTAGGTTGCTTCCATGACCTGGCTATTGTAAATAGTGCTACAATGAACATTGGGGGTGCATGTGTCTTTTTGAATTATGGTTTTCTCTGGGTGTATGCCCAGTAGTGGGATTGCTGGGTCATATAGTAATTCTATTTTTTGTTTAAGGAACATCCATACTGTTCTCCATAGTGGCTGCATCAATTTACATTCCGACCAACAGTGCAAGAGGGTTCCGTTTCCTCCACACCCACTCCTGCATTTGTTGTTTGTAGATTTTCTGATAATGCCCATTCTAGCCATTGTGAGGTTATAACTCATTGAAGTTTTGATTGGCACTACTCTAATAATTAGTGATGTTGAGCAGCCTTGCATGTGCCTCTTGGCCATCTGGTATGTATTCTGCACATTTTTCAATTGGATTGTTTGTTTTTCTTAATATTGAGCTGCATGAGCTGTTTATAGATTTTGGAGATTAATCCTTTGTTTGTTGATTCATTTGCAAATATTTTCTCCCATTCTGAGGGTTGTCTTCTTGTCTTGTTTACAGTTTCCTTCGCTGCGCAAAAGCTTTTAAGTTTACTTACGTCCCATTTGTTTATTTTTGTTTTTATTTCCATTACTCTAGGAGGTGGGTCAAAAAAGATCTTGCTGTGATTTATGTCATGGAGTGTTCTTTCCATGTTTTCCTCTAAGAGTTTTATAGTGTCCAGTCTTACATTTAGGTCTTTAATCCATTTTGAGTTTATTTTTGTGTATGGTGTTAGGGAGTGTTCTAGTTTCATTCTTTTACATGTACCTGTCCAGTTTTCCCAGCACCACTTACTGAAGAGACTGTCTTTTCTCCATTGTGTATCCTTGCCTCCTTTGTCATAGATTACTTGACCACAAGAGCGTGGGTTTCTCTTTGGGCTTTCTACCCTGTTCCATTGATCTATATTTCTGCTTTTGTGCCAGTACCATACTCTCTTGATTACTGTAGCTTTGTAGTATAGTCTGAAGTCAGGGAGTCTGATTCCTCCAGCTCCATTTTTTTCCCTCAAGATTGCTTTAGCTATTCGGGGTCCTCTGTGTCTCCATACAAATTTTAAGATCTTTTGTTCTAGTTCTGTAAAAAATGTCATTGGTAATTTGATAGGAATTGCAGTGTATCTGTAGATTGCTTTGGGTAGTATAGTCATTTTCACAATATTGATTCTTCCAATCCAAGAACATGGTATATCTCTCCATCTGTTTGTGTCATCTTTGATTTCTTTCATCAGTGTCTTATAGTTTTCTGAGTACAGGTCTTTTACCTCCTTAGGTAGGTTTACTCCTAGGTATTTTATTCTTTTTGTTGCAATGGTGAATGGGATTGTTTTCTTAATTTCTCTTTCTGATCTTTCGTTGTTAGTGTATAGGAATGCAAGAGATTTCTGTGCATTAATTTTGTATTCTGCTACTTTACCAAATTCATTGATTAGCTCTAGTAGTTTTCTGGTGGCACCTTTAGCATTATCCATGTATAGAATCATGTAATCTGCAAACAGTGACAGTTTTATTTCTTCTTTTCCAATTTGTATTACTTTTATTATTTTTCTTCTCTGATTGCCATGGTTAGGACTTCCAAAACTATGCTGAATTACAGTGGCAAAAGTGAATATCCTTGTCTTGTTCCTGATCTTAGAGGAAATGCTTTCAGTTTTTCACCATTGAGAATGATGTTTGCTGTGGGTTTGTCATAAATGGCCTTTATTATGTTGAGGTAGGTTCCCTCTCTGCCCACTTTCTGGAGAGTTTTTATCATAAATGGGTGTTGAATTTTGTTGAAAGCTTTTTCTGCATCTATTGAGATGATCATATGGTTTTTATCCTTCAATTTGTTAATATGGTGTATCACATTGATTGATTTGCATATACTGAAGAAATCTTGCATCCCTGGGATAAATCCCACTTGATCATGGTGTATGATCCTTTTAATGTGTTGCTGGATTCTGTTTCCTAGTATTTTTTTGAGCACTTTTGCATCTATATTCATCAGTGATATTGGTCTGTAATTTGCTTTTTTTGTAGTATCTTTGTCTGGTTTTGGTATCAGGGTGATGGTGGCCTCACAGAATGAGTTTGGGAGTGTTCCTTCCTCTGCAAGTTTTTGTAAGAGTTTGAGAAGGATGAATGTTAGCTCTTCTCTAAATGTTTGATAGAATTCACCCGTGAAGCCATCTGGTCCTGGGATTTTGTTTGTTGGAAGATTTTTAATTACAGTTTTAATTTCATTACTCGTGATTGGTCTGTTCATATTTTCTATTTCTTGCTGGTTCAGTCTTCGAAGGCTATACCTTTCTAAGAATTTGTCTATTTCTTCCAGGTTGTCCATTTTATTGGCATAGAGTTGCTTGTAGTAGACTCTTATGATGCTTTTTATTTCTGTGGTGTCCGTTTTAACTTCTCCTTTTTCATTTCTAATTTTATTGATTTGAGTCCTCTCCCTCTTTTTCTTGATGGTTCTGGCTAAAGGTTTATCAATTTTGTTTATCTTCTCAAAGAACCAGCTTTTAGTTTTATTGATATTTGCTATTGTTTTCTTTGTTTCTATTTCACTTATACCTGCTCTGATCTTTATGATTTCTTTCCTTCTACTAACTTTGGGTTTGTTTGTTCTTCTTTCTCTAGTTCCTTTAGGTGTAAGGTTAGATTGTTTGAGATTTTTCTTGTTTCTTGAGGTAGGATTGTATTGCTACAAACTTTGCTCTCAGAACTGCTTTTGCTGCATCCCGTAGGTTTTGAATTGTCGTCTTTTCGTTGTCATCTGTCTCTAGGTATTTTTTGATTTCCACTTTGATTTATTCAGTGATCTCCTGGTTATTTAGTAACGTATTGTTTAGCTTCCATGTGTTTGTGCTTTTTATGTTTTTTCCCCCGTAACTGATTTCTAATCTCATAGCATTGTGGTCAGAAAAGATGCTTGATATGATTTCAGTTTTCTTAAATTTACTGTGGCTTGCTTTGTGACCCAAGATGTGATCTATCCTGGAGAATGTTCCATGTACACTTGAGAAGAAAGTGTAATCTGCTGTTTTCGGATGGAATGTCCTATAAATATCAATTAAATCTATCTGGTCTATTGTGTCATTTAAAGCTTATGTTTCCTTATTAATTTTCTGTCTGGATGATCTGTCCATTGGCGTAAGTGAGGTATTAAACGTTCCCCACTATTACTGTGTTACCATCGATTTCTTCTTTTATAGCTGTTAGCATTTGCCTTATGTATTGAGGTGCTGCTACGCTGGATGCATATATATTTATCATTGTTATATCTTCTTCTTGGATTGATCCCTTGATCATTATGTAGCACTTTCTTTGTCTCTTGTAACATTCTTTATTTTAAAGTCTGTTTTATATGGTATAAGTATTGCTACTCCAATTTTCTTTTGATTTCCATTTGCATGAAATATCTTTTTCCATCCCCCACTTTCAGTCTGTATGTGTCCCTAGGTCTGAATTGGGTCTCTTGTATACAGCAAATATATGGGTCTTGTTCCTGTATCCATTCAGTGAGCCTGTGTCTTTTGGTTGGAGTAGTTAATCCATTCACATTTAAGGTAATTATCGATATGTATGTTCCTATTACCATTTTCTTAATTGTTTTGCACTTGTTTTTGTAGGTTCTTTTCTCCTCTTGTGTTTCCCACTTAGAGAAGTTCCTTTAGCATTTGTTGTAGAGCTGGTTTGGTGGCGCTGAATTCTCTTAGCTTTTGCTTGTCTGTAAAGCTTTTGATTTCTCCATCAAATCTGAATGAGATCCTTACTGGGTAGAGTAATCTTGGTTGTAGGTTCTTCCCTTTCATCACTCTAAATGTATCATGCCACTCCCTTCTGGCTTGCAGAGTTTCTGCTGAGAAACCAGCTGTTAACCTTATGGAACTTCTCTTGTATGTTATTTGTCATTTTTCCCTTGTTGCTTTTAATAAATTTTCTTTGTTTTTAATTTTTGTCAATTTGATTACTATGTTTCTTGGTGTGTCTCTCCTTAGGTTTACCCTGCCTGGGACTCTCTGTGCTTCCTGGACTTGGGTGACTATTTCCTTTCCCATGTTCGGGAAGTTTTCGACTATAATCTCTTCAAATATTTTCTCGGGTCCTTTCTCTCTCTCTTCTCCTTCTGGGACCCCTATAATGAGAATGTTGGTGCGTTTAACATTGTCCTAGAGGTTTCTTAGGCTGTCTTCATTTCTTTTCATTCTTTTTCTCTTTATTCTGTCCCGAGGCAGTAAATTCCACCATTCTTTCTTTCTTCCAGGGTGTTTATCCGTTCTTCTGCCTCTGTTATTCTGCTATTGATGCCTTCTAGTGTATTTTTCATTTCAGTTATTGTATTGTTCATCTCTATTTGTTTATTCTTTAATTCTTCTGGTCTTTGTTAAACATTTCTTGCATCTTCTTGATCTTTGCCTCCATTCTTTTTCTGAGGTCCTGGATCATCTTCACTATCATTATTCTGAATTCTTTTTCTGGAAGGTTGCCTATCTCAACTTCATTTAGTTGTTTTTCTGGGGTTTTTATCATGTTCCTTCATCTGTTACATAGTCCTCTGCCTTTTCATTTTGTCTATTTTTCTGTGAATGTGGTTTTCTTTCCACAGGCTGCAGGACTGTAGTTCTTCTTGCTTCTGCTGTCTACCCTCTGGTGGATGAGGCTATCTAAGAGGTTTGTGTAAGCTTCCTGATGGGAGGGACTGGTGGTGAGAGCTGGGTGTTGTTCCGGTGGGCAGAGCTCAGTAAAACCTTAATCCACTTGTCTGCAGATTGGTGGGGCTGGGTTCCCTCCCTGTTGGTTGTTTGGCTTGAGGCGACCCAGCACTGGTGCCTCCAGGCTCTTTGGTGGGGCTAATGGCAGACTCTGCGGGGGCTCACGCCAAGGAGTACTTCCCAGAACTTCTGCTGCCAGAGTCCTTGTCCCTGCGTTGAGCCACAGCCAGCCCCCGCCTCTGCAGGAGACCCTCCAACACTAGCAGGTAGGTCTGGTTCATTCTCCTATTGGGTCACTGCTCCTTCCCCTGGGACCTGATGCGCACACTAGTTTGTGTGGGGCCTCAAAGAGTACAATCTCAATGTCCCCCAGTCCTGTCAAAGTCCTGCAATCAAATCCCGCTAGCCTTCAAAGTCTGATTCTCAGGGAATTCCTCCTCCCGTTGCTGGACCCCCAGGTTGGGAAGTCTGACGTGGGGGCTCAGAACCTTCACTCCAGTGGGTGGGCTTCTGTGGTATAACTGTTCTCCAGTTTGTGAGTCACCCACCCAGCAGTTATGGGATTTGATTTTACTGTGATTGCATCTCTCCTACCATCTCATCGCAGCTTCTCCTTTGCCTTTGGATGTGGGGTATTTTTTTGGTGAGTTCTAATGTCTTCCTGTCGATGACTGTTCAGCAGTTAGTTGTGATTCCAGGGCTCTTGCAAAAGGGAGTGAGTGCACGTCCTTCTACTCCGCCATTTTGAACCAATCTCCTCTATCTTTCGTTTTAGATTGCCAGTTATCTTTAACATGAAAGTAAATTAGGAAAAATATTTTATATTTTGTATTCAATTATGTATTTACCATTCATGGAGCTCTTCATTCTTTCATGTAGCTCCAAGTTTCCCTCTGGCGTTATTTTTCGTAAGCCTGAAGAAATTTCTTTAAAATTTCTTTAGTCCAACATGTTGGCAATGAATTCTCTCACCTTTTGTTTATTTGAAAAAGTCTTCTTTGTCTGCATTTCTGAAAGATATTTTCATTAGATATTTATTTCTAGGTTGAGTTTTTTCTTTCAACACTTTAAAAATGCCATCGTGTTGTTGTTTGTATTATTTCTGACAGTAAGACTGTAGTTATGTTTTTGTTTGTTCCCCTTTGTATGGTGTTCCTTTTTATTCTCTACCTGCTTAAAAATTTTCTGTTACTCATTTTTAGCATTTTGAGTATGATCTACTTTGATTGTGTGTTCTTTGTATGTATCCTACTTAGGGTTTCTTGAACTTCCTGGATCTGCAGGTTTATAGTTTTCATCAAATATGGAAGACTTTAAGCCATTATTTCTTCAAAATAGTTTTTCTGCATCTTTCTCCTCTTCTCTCCTTCTGGGATTGCCAGGTACACCTACAATAGCCACGTAGATACTGTGACACAGACCACCGAGGCTCTGTTCTTTTGCTTTTGCAATCCTTTTTCCCCCTTATGCTTCATTTTGGATAGTTTCCATGGTGATGTCTTCAGCTTAAGTGATTTTTATTTTCTGAAGCCTCAATTTAATGGTTAAGTCCATTCAGTGAATTTTAAACTTCAAATAGTATACTTTTAGCTTTAGAAGTTCCATTTTCATATCATCAATTTCTTTCCTTATTGTGTTAGTCTTTCCTTTAAATCTTCAAGAGCATTTATATTAGCTGTTGGAAAGCCTTTATCTGATCATTTCAAAATTTTTTTCATTTCTGGGGATGATCAATTTTCTGGGGGTGATCATTTTCTGGGGATTGAACAATTTTCCTATTATTATAGGTCACATTTTGCTGCTTCTTTTTATGTCTAAAAAATTGGAATGAATGCTTAACATCATGAATGTTATAATGATAATTGTTTTAACCTTTTTTCTTTCTTCAAAGATTGGTGAAATTTGTTACTAGTGAATAAGGTTTATCTTTACAAGGCTTAATTTTAAAGTCTGTTAGGGTGTGTCCAAAGTAGCCTTTACTCTGCAGATATTTTATCCTTATTACTAAGGCATGACTCTTCTCGTGTCTCTACTAATGCTGTTTTTTTTTTTTTCCCTCCATTATGGGTTGTGAGAATTCAAATATATCTCTGCCTTATGTGAGCCCTGGGAACTGTTCAGTTTACAGCTCCATGGAAATCTTTATTTGCATGGCCTGTGGAGTTTCACATTATATATGCAAGGATTAGTATTCAGCCAAAGACTCAAGGGGCTTTCCAGGCAGATTTCTGAAACTCCTTCTCTGAATGCCTCCATTTTTGTATTCTGCCTTGCAAATTCCAGTTTCCTAGGCCTCTCCAAACATTATTCTCTCCTCTCATCTTGGCGAGACTTCTAGGTTCTGCTTGAAGCCACCTCTCCATACTGCAGACTGGAAAGCACTTCTGAGTATAAATCTGAAGTGGTTTCAGTAGGCACCTAATTTGTTTTTCCTTCTTATAGAATCACAAATCTGTACTGACTGTTTTCCAATGTCTGAAAATAGTTATTTCATGTATTTTGTGCAGTTTTCTAGTTGTTTCCGATGGAAGGACAAATTTTATGCCATTATTACTTCATCAGAGGAACCAGAGTAATCATTCAAAAATACAAGCATGATGATGCTACTCTCGAGCTTAACACCTTTCAAAGCTGACGATATAATTTATTGGCTACACTGGGATATTTTGGTAGTGCTAAAAAAATGCTAATCAAAAGTGAGTACTGTAATAATAGAAATAAAGGAGCATGATCACAGGAAAACTGTAACCCTCCGCCAATGTCATATATCTTGGCTTAGCTTCTGGGCTTTCATTATATTTACCCACCTCTTTTTCCAACAACTTTTATTCCTTAAGCTTTAATATCTTCACAATGCTCTTTCCTTTGCTTCTGACACCTCTCTTCTCTTGTCCACCTAGTAAACTCCTCTTCTGCCCTCCAGGTGGTTGAAACACTATCTTCCTCTATATCTACATAGGACTCAACCTTATTTGGCATGTACTTCATGGCACTGCATTAATTTGTTTACATGTTGCCTCCTCTTATGAGGCAGGCTTTTGAGGAAGTGAGTGCAAAATCAAGAAATATGACTTAGAAAAATTAATCTAGAAGCACTATTTGTGAAAAACTGGATAAAGGAAAAGTAATCAAGGCAATTTAGGAGACTGTTGAATACCTACAGTTTTATTTCATATTACCCTTTGAAGCTAAAGAAACTCAAAGGCCTCAACACAAATCATTCTACTTAATCTTAGACTCTCAACAATAGTCAAAATCTGTTCAGAAAATCAGGATTTTAAAATCTGCAAGTCTCAGTATAGAGGTTCGTCATAGTTTATGATCTAAGCAAACCTGCCGAGGTTTGATAAGTTTCAAAGTTGGGAAAATACCAGCAATTTTCCCACTGAGCTATATTTAATATCCTACTGTAGTACCCACTGCAACTGACATATATAAACACATTGTGCCCGCAATCACATTACTTGATATAAAACTCTCCAGCTTAGGAGGCTTCCCTGGCAGTGTAGTCGTTAAGAATCTGCTTGCCAATGCAGGGGACAAGGGTTCGACCTCTGGTCCAGGAAGATCCCACATGCCACAGAGCAACTAAGCCCATGCGCCACAACTACTGAGACTGCGCTCTAGAGCCCATGAGCCACAATTACTGAGCCCACATGCCAGAACTACTAAAGCCCATGCAACTAGAGCCTGTGCTCCACAAGAGAAGGGACCGCAATGAGAAGCCCGTGCACCGCAACTAAGAGGAGGCCCCGCTCGCCTCAACTAGAGAAAGCCTGCGCGCAGCAACAAAGACCCAACACAGCTAAACAAAACAAAACAAAACAGAACAATAACAAAAAAAACTCTAAAGTTTAACACTGTCATGATTTTTTTTTCCTTTTATGAAAATTTATTATAATTCAGAGTTTCCCAACTGGGACAAACACATAAAACAAAGATTTTCAAGAACATAAAACAAAGATTTTCAAGATACTCGACATTAGGCAATCAACAACACTGATTCCTGGGAGATTGAAAAGAAGTGAGGTAGAGCTGTTCATTACCCCAGCTTCCTGCATTAAGAGAGTTTCCAGACTATAGCCCAGGTAGAGCCCAGTGACCATCCTGAGATGAGTCTGGGAGGACAAGGTGACTAGAGTTTGTAGGACAGGGTGCCAGAGAGGAGACGGTTGCAATAGAGAGAACCCTGAGATCTGCAGAAGGTCTCCCTAGAGTGCTTGGCACAATCCTGAGTAGCCCAAGTGTGTGAGGAAACAACTTGAGGCTGGGGAAAGAATCATCTGAAAGGAGTAGAAAGAAAACACCAGGTGCTCACACAAAGCCAGAAACAGTCATTGTTTTCACTAGCTAGAGTGGAAAACCTCATCATTAATGGGGCACTGGATACAGCACTCAAAAGAATCTTGTCTCAGCTGTGGGCAATAATTAGCCATAGACTCAATGCTACCCTGTTCTCACCTAACAAATTGCAAAAGCAAGACCCAGAATGATCACATTGTTTCCAAGTAACTTAACTGCACCCTAGAAGAAAGCTCAAGAAGATTCACAGAAATACAAAAAGGCAGAATTCTCACCATCTGATATCCAACTGAAGATTACTAGACCTACAAGGAAGCAAGAAAATGCAACCCATGAGGAGGAGAACACATGTCAAAATCAACTCAGAACTGACACAGGTGTTAAAGTTAGCAGATAAGGATATTAGTTATTATAAGTGTAATCTATATGTCCCCAAAGTTAGAGGCACAGAAGACATAGAGAAGACACAAATCAAACTTCTGCAGATAAAAACTACAGTGTGTGATGAAAATATACAGTGAATGCAAATAATGGCAGACTAGAGATTCCAGAAGAAAAGATTCATGAACTTGAAGACATAGCAATAGAAACTACACAAAATGAAACACAGAGGGAAAAAATGGTAAAAAAAAAAAAAAAAAGATTATCAGTGAACTGTAGGATACCTTCATGTGTGTCCTAATGTACATGAAATTGGAGTCCCTAAAGAAGAAAGGGATGAGGGGGATAGAAAATATGTTTGAAGAAATAATGAAAAAAATTCAAATTTGATCAAAATTATAAATTCATACATTCAAGAAACTCAATGAACTCTAAGCACAGGAAACATGAAGAAAGCTATACCAGGACACAGTATAGTCAAATTGCTCAAAAATCAGTGATAAGGAGAAAATATTAAAAGCAGCCAGAATAAAATGAAATTCAGATAAGGATTACAGCAGATTTTTTTTGTTGCTGTTGGAAACAATGCCAGTGAGACAATGGTAGAGGAACATCTTTAAAATGTGGAAAGAAAATAAATACTAACTTAGTAATACATAACCAGCAAAAATACCTGTGAAAAACTAAGGTAAAATAAAGACATTTTAAGACATACATAAGCTGAAAGAATTCATAACCAGCAGATATTCACTACAAAAAATGTTAAAGAACTCCTGTAGGCAGAAGGAAGGTAACAGATGGAAATACGGACATACCCAAAGGACTAAAGAGAACCGGAAATGGTAACTTCAGAGGTAATAATATAAAAATATATTTTATTATTAAATGTGTTGTAAATATAATTGATTGCTTAAACAAAAATAATAATTGATGTGGAGTCTATAACATGTATCAGGAAAACATGTAACAACAATAGCATAAAGGTGACTGGGAAATGAAAGTATCCTGTTGAAAAGTTCTTATACTGTACATGAAGTGCCATAATATCACTTGAAAGTAGACTGTGATAAGTTAAAGAATTCTGCTACAAACCCTAAAGCAACCACTGAAATAACTAAGCAGAGTTATAGTTAGTAAGACAACAAATAAGATAAAATACATTAATGAAACAATACAAAAGAAGGCAGAAAAAGAGGGAAGCAAAACAAACAAAAAAGAAAGAATGAGTAGAAAACAGATAGCAAGACAATAGACTCAGTCCTATGCATATCAATAATAACATGTAATGAAAACATCCTCAAATCCCAATTGAGAGACAGAAATGGTGAGAGTGCATAAAAAATCAAGACCTATTATATGCTGCTTATAAGAAACATACTTTAAATATAAAAAAAATAGATTAAAACAAAATGATGGAAATAGATATTACATGCTAACATTAGTCAAAAGAAAGCTAGAGAGGTTATATTAATATCAAAGTATATCTCAGAGCAACCAGGGAAAAGAGGGTTATATCATAATGTTTAAGGAATCCATCCATCCATAGGACATTACAACCTAAGTGACTACACACCTAATAACAGAGTTTCAAAATGCATGAAGAAATAATGGATACAATGGCCAGAAGAAATAGACAAACCCATAATTATAGCCATATTTCAATATCCCTCACTTAGTAACAGACAGAATAAGTAGGAAGAAAATCAGAATGCAGCCTTAAACCACTCTATGACATGATGGTCTATATAGAAAATCCAGTGGAATCTACAAAAATTAATAAGTTAGTTTTACAATGTTGCAGGATATAAGATCAATAAACAAAGATCAATATGTACCTACATGCTAGCAACTAATAAACAGAAATTGAAATTAAAAAACAAATGCCATTTACAATAGCAAAATACTTAGGGACAAATCTGATAAAAAATGTTCAAGTCCTATACACTAAAAACTGCAAAACATTGCAGACAGAAATTAAAAGAGATTTAAATAAATGGAGATGAATACTGTCATCATCGTTTGGAAGAATCAATACTGTCAAGATGTGAATTCTCTCCAACTTGATCAGTAGATTCAATACAATCCCAATAAAAATCCCAGCAAGCATTTTATTTTTTATTTTTTTGGTAGAAATTGACAAGCTCATTCTAAAATTGACAAGGAAATGCAACGGTGTTAAAATAACAAAACTTTGAAAAACAAGAACAAAATTGAAGAACTAACACTATGTGATAGAAAATCTCATTATAAAGCTACAGTGACGAAGACAGTGTGATATTGGTGTAAAGACTGAGAGATAGGAACAAAATAGAGAATCCAGAAATAAACATAGATGGACAACTGATTTTTAGCACAAGTGCAAAGGCAATTCAATAGAGAAAGGAAAGAATTTTCAATAACTGGGTGTTAGAATAATTGTATACACATGTGCAAAAACTGAACTTCCATCCATACTTTAAAGTGGACCTTTAAACCCAAATGTAAAACTGTAAAGCTGCAAAACTTTTCAAAGAAAACATAGGGAAAAAAATCTTTTGACCTTGGATTAGGGAAAGATTTTGTAACTATGACACCGAAAACATGATGCATAAAGAAAAAACTGATAAACTGAACTTCATCAAAATTATTCTTAAAAAACTAACAACGTCGGGGAGACCTTCAAGATGGCAGAGGAGTAAGACGTGGAGATCACCTTCCTCCCCACAAATACATCAGAAATACCTCTACATGTGGAACAACTCCTACAGAACACCTACTGAACGTTGGCAGAAGACCTTATACTTCCCAAAAGGCAAGAAACTCCCCACGTACCTGCGTAGGGCAAAAGAAAAAAGAAAAAACAGAGACAAAAGAAAAGGGATGGGACCTGCACCTCAGGGAGGGAGCTCTGAAGGAGGAAAAGTTTCCACATGCTAGGAAGCCCTTCACTGGCAGAGACAGGGGGTGGCGGGGAGAAGCTTCGGATCCACGGAGGAGAGCGCAGCAACAGGGGTGCAGAGGGCAAACTGGAGAGATTCCCGGACAGAGGATCGGTGCCGATCAGCACTCACCAGCCCGAGAGGCTTGTCTGCTCACCCGCTGGGGCGGGCGGGGGCTGGGAGCTGAGGCTCTAGCTTCGGAGGTCAGATCCCAGGGGGAGGACTGGGGTTGGCTGTGTGGACACAGCCTGAAGGGGGCTAGTGCACCACAGCTAGCCAGGAGGGACTCCGGGAAAAAGTCTGGAACTGCCTAAGAGGCAAGAGACCATTGTTTCGGGGTGCGCGAGGAGAGGGGCTTCAGACCACTGCCTAAACGAACTCCAGAGACAGGCGTGAGCCGCAGCTATCAGCGTGGACCCCAGATATGGGCATGAGACGCTAAGGATGCTGCTGCAGCCACCAAGAAGCGTGTGTGCAAGAACAGGTCACTCTCCACACCGCCCGCCCTGGGAACCTGTGCAGCCCGCCACTGCCAGGGCCCCGTGATCCAGAGACAACTTCCCCGGGAGAACACATGGTGCGCCTCAGGCTGTTGCAACGTCACACCGGCCTCTACTGCCGCAGGCTCGCCCCGCATTCTGTACTCCTCCCTCCCCCCCGGCCTGAGTGAGCCAGAGACCCCGAATCAGCTGCTCCTTTCACCCCATCCTGTCTGAGCGGGAACAGACGCCCTCAGGCGACCTACACGCATAGGCGGCGCCAAATCCAAAGCTGAACCCCAGGAGCTGTGCAAACAAAGAAGAGAAAGGAAATCTCTCCCAGCAGCCTCAGGAGCAGCGGATTAAATCTCCACAATCAACTTGATGTACCCTGCATCTGTGGAATACCTGAATAGACAACCAATCATCCCAAAACTGAGGTGGTGGACATTGGAAGCAACTGTAGACTTGGGATTTATTTTCTGCATCTAATTTGTTTCTGGTTTTATGTTTATCTTAGTTTAGTATTTAGAGTGTATTATCATTGGTAGATTTGTTTATTGATTTGGTTGCTCTCTTCCTTTTTTTTTATATAGAGATATACATATATTTTTCCTTTTTCTCTTTTTGTTAGTGTCTCTGTGTATGCTTCTTTGTGGGATTTTGTCTGTATAGCTTTGCTTTTACCATTTGTTCTAGGCTTCTGCCTGTCCGTTTTTTTCTTTTTGTTTTTTATAGTTTTTGGTGCTTGTTATCATTGGTGGATTTGTTTTTTGGTTTGGTTGCTCACTTCTTTCTTTCTTTTTCTGTTTTTTATTACTTTTAAATTTTTTATATTTTTAATAATTTAAAAAAATTTTTTATTTTAATAACTTTATTTCTTTTTCTTTTCTTTCTTTCTTTCTTTCTTTTTCTCCCTTTTCTTCTGAGCCGTGTGGCTGACAGGGTCTTGGTGCTCTGGCTGGGTGTCAGGCCTGTGTCTCTGAGGTGGGAGAGAGCCGAGTTCAGGACACTGGTCCACCAGAGACCTCCTGGCTCCGCATAATATCAAATGGCAAAAGCTCTCCCAGAGATCTCCATCTCAATGCCAAGACTGAGCTCCACTCAATGACCAGCAAGCTCCAGTGCTGGACACCCCATGCCAAGCAACTAGCAAGACAGGAACACAACCCCACTCATTAGTAGAGAGGCTACCTAAAGTCATAATAAGGTCAGAGACACCCCAAAACACACCACCATACACGGCTCTGCCCACCAGAAAGACAAGACCCAGCCTCATCCACCAGAACACAGGCACTACTCCCCTCCACCAGGAGGCCTACACAACCCAATGAACCACCCTTAGCCACTGGGGGCAGACACCAAAAACAACGGGAAGTATGAACCCTCAGCCTGCAAAAAGCAAACCCCAAACACAGTAAGTTAACCAAAATGAGAAGACAGAGAAACACACAGCAGATGAAGGAGCAAGGTAAAAACGCACCAGATAAAACAAATGAAGAGGAAATAGGCAGTCTACCTGAAAAAGAATTCAGAGTAATGACAGTAAAGATGATCCAAAATCTTGCAAATAAAATGGGGAAAACACAAGAAACGTTTAACAAGGACCAAGAAGAACTAAAGAGCAAACAATGATGAACGAAACAATAAATGAAATTAAAAATTCTCTAGAAGGAATCAATAGCAGAATAACTGAAGCAGAAGAACGGATAAGTGACCTGGAAGATAAAATAGTGGAAATAACTACTACAGAGCAGAATAAACAAAAAGGAATGAAAAGAATAGAGGACAGTCTTAGAGACATCTGGGACAACATTAAATGCACCAACATTCAAATTATAGGGGTCCCAGAAGAAGAAGAGAAAAATAAAGGGACTGAGAAAATATTTGAAGAGATTATAGTTGAAAACTTCCTTAATATGGGTAAGGAAAGAGTCAATAAACTCCAGGAAGCACAGAGTCCCATACAGGATAAATCCAAGGAGAAACACATGAAGACACATATTAATCAAACTATCAAAAATTAAATACAAAGAAAAAAATTTTAAAGTAGCAAGGGAAAAACAACAAATAACATACAAGGGAATCCCCATAAGGTTAACAGCTGATCTATCAGCAGAAACTCTGCAAGACAGAAGGGACGGCAGGACATACTTAAAGTCATGAAAGGGAAAAACCTACAACGAAGATTACTCTACCCAGCAAGAATCTCATTCAGATTCAATGAAGTAATTAAAACTTTACAGACAAGCAAAAGCTAAGAGAATTCAGCACCACCAAACCAGCTTTACAACAAATGCTAAAGGAACTTCTCTAGGCAGGAAACACAAGAGAAGGAAAAGACCTACAATAACAAACACAAAACAATTAAGAAAATGGTAATAGGAACACACATATCGATACTTACCTTAAATGTAAATGGATTAAACGCTCCCCCAAAAGACAGAGACTGGCTGAATGGATACAAAAACAAGACCCATATATATGCTGTCTACAAGAGACCCACTTCAGACCTAGGGACACATACAGGCTGAAAGTGAGGGGATGGAAAAAGATATTCCATGCAAATGGAAATCAAAAGAAAGCTGGAGTAGCAATGCTCATATCAGATAAAACAGACTTAAAATAAAGACAATTACAAGAGACAAAGAAGGACACTACATAATGATCAAGGGATCATTCCAAGAAGAAAATATAACAATTGTAAATATCTATACACCCAACATAGGAGCACCTCAATACATAAGGCAAATGCTAACAGCCATAAAAGGGAAAATCAACAGTAACACAATCATAGTAGGGGAATTTAACACCCCACTTTCACCAATGGACAGATCATCCAAAATGAAAATAAATAAGGAAACACAAGCTTTAAATGATATATTAAACAAGATGGACTTAATTGATATTTATAGGACATTCTATCCAAAAACAACAGAATACACTTTCTTCTCAAGTGCTCATGGAACATTCTCCAGGATAGATCATATCTTGGGTCATAAATCAAGCCTAGGGAAATTTAAGAAAATTGAAGTCATATCAAGTATCTTTTCTGACCACAATGCTATGAGACTAGATATCAATTACAGGAAAAAATCTGTAAAAAATATAAACACATGGAGGCTAAACAATACACTACTTAATAACCAAGAGATCACTGAAGAAATCAGAGAGGAAATCAAAAAAGTCCTAGAAACAAATGACAATGAAAACACAACGACCCAAAACCTATGGGATGCAGCAAAAGCAGTTCTAAGAGGGAAGTTTATGGAAATACAATCCTATCTCAAGAAACAAGAAACATCTCAAATAAACAACTTAACCTTACACCTAAAGCAATCAGAGAAAGAAGAACAGAAAAACCTCAAAGTTAGCAGAAGGAAAGACAACATAAAGATCAGATCAGCAATAAATGAAAAAGAAATGAAGGAAATGATAGCAAAGATCAATAAAACTAAAAGCTGGTTCTTTGAGAAGACAAACAAAATTGATAAACCATTAGCCAGACTCATCAAGAAAAAAAGGGAGAAGACACAAATCAATAGAATTACAAATGAAAAAGGAGAAGTAACAACTGATACTGCAGAAATAGAAAGGATCATGAGAGGTTACTACAAGCAACTCTATGCCAATAAAATGGACAACCTGGAAGAAATGGACAAATTCTTAGACATGCACAACCTTCCGAGACTGAACCAGGAAGAAATAGAAAATATAAACAGACCAATCACAAGCACTGAAATTGAAACTGTGATTAAAAATCTTCCAACAAACAAAAGCCCAGGACCAGATGGCTTCACAGGCAAATTCTATCAAACATTTACAGAAGAGCTCACACATTTACAGAAGAGTTAACACCTATCCTTCTCAAACTCTTCCAAAATATAGCAGAGGGAGGAACACTCCAAAACTCATTCTACGAGGCCACCATCATCCTGATACCAAAACCAGACAAAGATGTCACAAAAAAAGAAAACTACAGGCCAATATCACTGATGAACATAGATGCAAAAATCCTCAACAGAATACTTGAAAACAGAATCCAACAGCACATTAAAAGGATCATACACCATCATCAAGTGGGGTTTTTCCCAGGAATGCAAGGATTCTTCAATATATGCAAATCAATCCATGTGATAAACCATATTAACAAATTGAAGGAGAAAAACCATATGATCATCTCAATAGATGCAGAAAAAGCTTTTGACAAAATTCAACACCCATTTATTATAAAAACTCTCCAGAAAGTAGGCATAGAGGGAACTTACCGCAACATAATAAAGGCCATATATGGCAAATCCACAGCCAGCATCGTTCTCAATGGTGAAAAACTGAAACCATTTCCTCTAAGATCAGGAACAAGACAAGGTTGTCCACTCTCACCACTATTATTCAACATAGTTTTGGAAGTTTTAGCCACAGCAATCAGAGAAGAAAAAGAAATAAAAGGAATCCAAACCAGAAAAGAAGAAGTAAAGCTGTCACTGCTTGCAGATGACATGATACTATACATAGAGATTCCTAAAGATGCTACCAGAAAACTACTAGAACTAATTAATAAATGTGGTAAAGTAGAAGGATACAAAATTAATGCAGAGAAATCTCTTGCACTCCTATACACTAATGATGAAAAATCTGAAAGAGAAATTTAGGAAACACTCCTACTTACCACCACAACAAAAAGAATAAACTACCTAGGAACAAACCTACCTAAGGAGACAAAAGACCTGTATGCAGAAAACTATAAGACACTGATGAGAGAAATTAAAGATGACACAAAGAGATGGAGAGATATACCATGTTCTTGGATTGGAAGAATCAACACTGTGAAAATGACTATGCTACCCAAAGCAATCTACAGATTCAATGCAATCCCTATCAAACTACCAATGGCATTTTTCACAGAACTAGAACAAAAAGTTTCACACTTTGTATGGAAACACAAAAGATCCCGAATAGCCAAAGCAATCTTGAGAAAGAAAAATGGAGCTGGAGTAATCAGGCTCCCAGACTTCAGACTATACTACAAAGCTACAGTAATCAAGACAGTATGGTACTGGCACAAAAACAGAAATGCAGATCAATGGAACAGGATAGAAAGCCCAGATATAAACCCACGCACATACGGTCACCTTATTTTTGATAAAGGATGCAAGAATATACAATGGAGAAAAGACAGCCTCTTCAATAAGTGGTGCTGGGAAAATGCGACAGCTACATGTAAAAGAATGAAATTAGAACACTTCCTAACACCATACACAAAAAGAAACTCAAAATGGATTAAAGACCTAAATGTAAGGCCAGACACTACAAAACTCTTAGTTGAAAAAATAGGCAGAACACTCTATGACATAAATCACAGCAAGATCCTTTTGAACCCACCTCCTAGAGAAATGGAAATAAAAACAATAAACAAATGGGACCGAATGAAACTTAAAAGCTTTTGCACAGCAAAGGAAACCATAAACAATACGAAAAGACAACCTTCAGAATGGGAGAAAATATTTGCAAATGAAGCAACTGACAAAGGATTAATGTCCAAAATTTACAAGCAGCTCATGCAGCTCAATATCAAAAAAAGAAACAACCCAGTCCAAAAATGGGTAGAAGACGTAAATAGACATTTCTCCAAAGAAGATATACAGATTGCTAACAAACACATGAAAGGATGCTCAACATCACTAATCATTAGAGAAATGCAAATCAAAACTACAATGACATATCACCTCACACCAGTCACAATGGCTCATCAAAAAATCTACAAACGATAAATGCTGGAGAAGGTGTGGAGAAAAGGGAACCCTCTTGCACTGTTGATGGGAATGTAAACTGATATAGCCACTATGGAGAACAGTATGGAGGTTCCTTAAAAAACTAAAAATAGAACTACCATACGACCCAGCAATCCCACTACTGGGCATATACCCTGAGAAAACCATAATTCAAAAAGAGACATGTACCACAATGTTCACTGCAGCTCTATTTACAATAGCCAGGACATGGAAGCAACCTAAGTGTCCATCGACAGATGAATGGGTAAAGAAGATGTGGCACATATATACAATGGAATGTTACTCAGCCATAGAAAGAAATGAAATTGAGTTATTTGTAGTGAGGTGGATGGACCTAGAGTCTGTCATACAGAGTGAAGTAAGTCAGAAAGAGAAAAACAAATATCGTATGCTAACACATATATATGGAATCTAAAAAAAGAAAAATGGTTCTGAAGAACCTAGGGACAGGACAGGAATAAAGATGCAGATGTAGAGAATGGACTTGAGGACACGGGGGTGGGAAGGGTAAGCTGGGACGAAGTGAGAGAGTGGCATGGACTTATATATACTACCAAATGTAAAATAGACAGCTAGTGGGAAGCAGCTGCATAGCACAGGGAGATCAGCTCGGTGCTTTGTGACCAGCTAGAGGGGTGGGATAGGGAGGGTCGGAGGGAGACGCAAGAGGGAGGAGATATGGGGATATACGTATATATACAGCTGATCCACTTTGTTATAAAGCAGAAACAAACACACCATTGTAAAGCAATTATACTCCAATAAAGACGTAAAAAAAATAAAATAAAATGAAAAAAAAAACCTAACAATGTGAATCTTTGAAAGACACTGTTAAAGAGAATGTAAAGACAAGCCCCATACTGACAGAAAATATTTGCAAAGTATGTATCTTCAAAGTATACAAGACTTGTATGTATATAAAATATATATAAGGAACTTTCAGGCTTCCCTGGTGGCGCAGTGGTTATGAATCCGCCTGCCAATGCAGGGGACAAGGGTTCGATCCCTGGTCCGGGAAGATCCCACTTGCCGCGGAGCAACTAAGCCCGTGCACCACAACTACTGAGCCTGCGCTCCAGAGCCCATGAGCCACAACTCCAGAAGCCCGGGCGCCTAGAGCCCATGCTCTGCAACAAGAGAAGCCACTGCAGTGAGAAGCACGCGCACCACAACGACGTATAGCCCCTGCTCACTGCAACTAGAGAAAGCCCGCGCACAGCAACAAAGACCCAACGCAGTCAAAATAAATAAATAAATAAAATTAAATTAAAAAAAAAGAACTTTCAAAAAATTAATAATAAGAAAAAACCCAACCCAGTGCAATAGAAAAGGGCAAAAGTTTTAAACACTTCAGCAAAGAAGATATATAGATGGAAAATAAGTACCTGAAAAGATGCTCAATGTAATTAGTCATTAAGGCAACATGAAGTAAGACCACAATGAGATACCATTACACACATCAGAATGTTTAGAATTAAAAAGACCAAGTGTTGGAAAGGATGTGGAGGAACCAAAACACTCATATACTGGTGGTGGGAATAAAAAATGGTATAAGTGCTTAGGAGGACAGTTGGGTAGGTTTTCTAAAAAGTTAAACCTACTTCTACAATTTGATCCAAACATCCTACTCCTGAATCTTTACTCCAGAGGGGAAAAAAAAAAAGCATAATTCTACAAAAAGACATTTTGTGTGTTGTAAACATGTGCACAAATGTTTACAACAGATTCATTTGTAACAGCCAAGAAACAGAAACAACTCAAATGTCCTTTGAAAGTCAATGAATAAATACAGTACATCCATACACTGGAATACTGCTCAACAATAAAAAAAAAAAGAATGAATTATTGATACAAGCAAAAAGATGGTTGAATCTCAAAATAATTATGTAGAGTAAAAGAAGCCAAACAAGAAAGAGTACATACTGTATGATTCCACTTATATAAAACTCTAAAAAGAATGCAAACTCCCCCATAATGACAGAAAGCAGATCAGTGGTGGCCTGGGGATAGGCAGGGCATGTGGAGAAGGGTAAGAGGGATGAATGACGAAGGGGTCTGAGAAAAATATGGGGAGTGATGGATATGCTCATTACCTTGATTGTGGTGATGCTTTCACAGGTATAAACTGACATGAAAACTTATCAAGCTGCCATGCTAAACACGTGCAGATTATCGTATAACAATTATACCTCAGTGAAGGAATGCGAAAATAATATTTCCTATTTCCTCCCAGTTCTAAGCAATTTAGACTTCATACATGTCATCCTTTCTGTAAGCTCCAAGCAGGATCTCTTTCATCAAAACAAGCCAAATAATTTTTGAGAAGTTTTTCAGAAAATTTTAAAGTAATTTTCAATTACTTCTTGTCATTTTATAAGCTAACTTTCTTCTCCAACCTTCTTCCAAATGTGCTAGAAGGTATTTTCTCATGTTTTCATTAACCTGGTCTTCAGTGTCATAGATTCTGGTGATTGTGGATATTTCAGGTCAGGAAAATGAAGCCAATGGCTGCTAAGTAAGGCAGCCCCGGACCCAGCAGGAGACTCCCACCCCTCCCACTGGAGCACAGAACCTGTGCTTCTTTCCTTCAGGACCCCCTGGATGGAGAAGGTCGCTCTGTTGAAAAGTTTTCACCAACTATGTCCCTATCCTCACACCTCGTTGTGGGATCTCTCATCTTACTCATACCCCTGAGTTCCAGCTCTTCAGTTCATGCATTCCCTCTGACCATAAACGTAGACCTTGTGAACACACACGCTGGAGCGTCAGTACTCTCTATAGAGAGTACTTTATTTCTGTACTTTATTTTCTGTAAGTCAATCCTTTTGCGGCTCTTCCCATGACTACCTCCCTCAGAACTATTTCCTTTGTTAAATACATGCTTATACAGGTTTTTACATGTGTATTATGTATCAATTATATAATTACATAATTACTGTAATCGGATTTAACTGCATAATTAGAATGTGTAATTATGTAATTAAAACATGTAATTACCAAGTTTAAAAAGTTATGGAAATTATTTTTTTAAATGAATAATGCATGTATGGAGTAGGTGACTCTCGAAGTTCACTACTTAAGCCTTCTAAAAATCATTTTAACTGCAAAGACAATTTAGAATCCAGTAACCAGTTATTTCACTTGACGGGTTGACTACTTTCAAAAACGTTAATAGATTTTAATTTTATTAAAATGGTAAAAACCTTCAAGAGTTCAGCATTTGGATGCAAGAGAAAGCCAAAAAGGCAGTTCTAGAGGTCTGACTGCATTATTAACCTATTCCCCTAGACAAACTGAAAGTTTCCCTAATGCAACTAACTGCAAATAATAAGTAGTGATGACTAAGTATGAAAGTCATTACCCAGCTGGTGTTCTGGTGAATCCAAGAAACAGTGTTACCGATTCTGCCAAAAAAGTCTACGCTTGGTCTCAAAGGTACAACGTTACTTTTAAAAATAAATGTTGATTATATATATGCTTCTTAATAAGAAAAAATCTACCTCTATTCATTTAATTTCAACTTGAATAAAAATTTTTTAAAAGTTAGAAGTGTACTGTATCAGTGGTATTATGATGATAATTCAACTATGCTAGATGCTGGAGATGAAAAGAGGGATCAGATGTGTTCTCCAGATTTATGTTGTTCAGACAGACACATAAGCCAATAAATAAAACACAGAGAGAATATGGGCAGTAAGAGCTTCAATAAAAACTTTTAAAAAATCTAGTAAGTCCTAATTTGGTGCCTAAGGAAATAATCCTCATAATCTAAACCAGCAATCAATTACTGATTTTTCTGATCCAAATCAACACAGCAGTTGATTACTTTCTGTGCAGGAAAAAATCCCTAGTCCTCTTCAGGCCCATAACACTTTGTACATACTTAATAATACAGCGCTATCCCGTTATCTCATAATTATGTTTATGTCTGCCACTTCTTCAGAATGTGAGTTCTAGGAAGGCAATCATTCAGTGCAGGAAACATTTCTCACACGCACTGAATGCCTGCAGGAGTCTTCTACACACACGTACACACAAACGCACACACGATGAAGGAACATTTGCCTGCCCTTTTCATGGGAACACAGAATGTGCGTCTCTTGACAACACATGTAACCAGCACGTCTTTCAAAGCCCAACAGTTTAACTTGCAAATATTCCTAAAGATCATTCTCAAATGACAACTTGTTCTTGGGCAAAAAAGGAAACACAAGTACGAAATACAAGAGTATGCCGCAGAGAGATGGCAGAAAAACATTAGCAGAATGGTTACAGTAAACCATAGGCTAAACCTTGATATTTTGCATCACATCACATATATGGCCATAATAAATAAGGTCTGCATCTGTCAGATCTGATCAGCCTTGTCTCCAGAGTGTCCCTGTTTCAGCAGACTGTTCCATCACTGCTCATCTTGTGAATTCATTGGCAGCAGGTTAATGTTCAATTCATTAGTTAATTACTCCCATCAACATTCCTTGAGCTTCTGTTTACTCTATGAGAAGCACGTGCTGGGCACGAAAGATGCAACAAACAGCAGGAAACAACAGCCCCTGCCCTCATGGAGTTCATGCTCCAGGAACAGGGCAGACACAAGCAAACAGCAGTGCATGTGCTCAGCTCTGTGAAGAGAGTGTGTGTCAAGACCCAGGGTGTGTGGAGGAGGACACGCCTCCCCGTGACAAATTCAGCGCACTGCACGAGGAACCCAGCTCCCTAGGCTATAACCACTGCAGATTTGATGCAGGTAATCCAAGTTGAACTTCATATGATAGAGCAAGTAACTCAGAACAATTCCACTGTCCCAGAACCTAGAATATCAGATCCACTAACCTCAGGAATTCCATTCCCTCTACACACACCCATCCCTAATCACCCACGCATATTCCAGGGTAAAAATTTGCAAGCATTGTTCTTAGTGTGTTTTCGTTGGGAAACAAATTAGTAGGTCAGGGCCCAGCGTACTGTCTGGCAAATAGTAACAAGCATTCCATGTTGAATGCTGAATCCTTACATGGCTGTCTTTTATAATCTGTGGTACAATACGTTCGAGTGGGTTTCTTTTTTTTAATAATCTTTCATCATTTCTGAAGAAAGGGACATGTTGACGGGATGTGATAGTCCATGGAAACCTCCTGGTTTATCACAGATCATGGAGTTGATCATGACTTCAGGAATTTACCAAAGTCACGTGTAAGGGCTCAAAGCTCAGCTGAGGCTTTTGGAGAAGGACTGAGAAGGTGGCATAAATCTTAGCCTAACCCCCAACCATGCCTTGCTTTGTTTGGGTGGGGCTACCGGTACCTCTAGGGCTATTTCTTGCACCATCATCAGTCATAGAAGGAATTAAGATCCTGGGTGGAAGGGGATAGAGCACAGAACAGGTGAGAGAAAATGGCTTGGTGTATGGGTTGCTACCTGGTCTGTTGGTTCTTTCCTAGAAGTTCACAGAATCCCAGGCCTTGGAAGGACTAGCCATGAACCCAAGGCAGGAATCCCTGCCAACACACCCAGTTTCTGTTCTTCCTAGGATGGGAAGCTGTGACCTCCCCAAATAGACCCTTTAGTTTTCTGGTATCTCAGCTGGTAGAAAGGTCTTCCTGATCAACCCCAAACTGTAAATTCAACTCCTTGGTCCTGTTTTTTTGTTTTGTTTTGGTTTGGGGTTTTTTTGCCCTGAAGTCTGAAGAACCAATCTGATCACCTGTCTCTGTGATGGAAGAACTAAGGTTGAGATTCAGTACTATGTGCTCCCTTGACATCTGGTGAAACCAGGAGGGCCTCGCCTGGCCTAACCACAAGCCCCTCACCCACTCCGTCCCCGTGGCTGAGGTCTCCTAGCCAACAACCCTCCTTAGCCAGGGACCAGGTGCAGCTCCTGCTCATCCCTGAGGAAGGTGTCTAGCTCCCTGCCAGCCTGCCGAATTAGCTGAACAAGCCAAGCTCACCCCTGTGGGGTCGCCCATCCCCTTGTTACTCCAGAGCCTGCCTCCTACAGCCCCTGCTGCTTCACTCTGTGCTCTGGGTGCCCCTCCCCAGGCTGAGGATGAATGTGACCAATAACCTGCTGTCCATCGCCTCTGCCCAGCGTCGGGAGGCCCGCGCTCCGCATCCCCATCACCGTAGGGCAGGAATCCCTCCCTTACCAACAGGGTGAAGAGGAGGCAATCACAGCAGCTGCCAGTTAGCAGGAACCTGGGACGAGTGGGTAAAGAGAGGCCAGAAGAACTCTATTTCACGGGAAATCAATAGTCACATTTCCTTACACTCTCCACCTCCTCTAAATACCACTCCCGAGTTCTGATATAGCCCATCAGCAGGAAACAAGACCAAGTAAACAGAGGCAGAAACAAGAGTCACACTTCAGGAGGAAGAAAACAAAGAAATATTCTGGCGCCTCAGGACCATAGGTGACAGGAAGTTTATTCTAGAAAATATCTGTAATTATTTCATTCACTGGCAGACTCTGTCCCCGTCTTACTCCCGTTCTTTGAATACCACATCCCTGGGTACCAGAACTCTACCTGTCTCTGTATGAAAACAAAGAGTGATGAACAAGAGAGCTAATGATTAGTATTAATGTATGTGCTCTAGTTACAAACGCAAACCTGCCTCTCCCTCCCCCCTCCCACCCCGAGCTAATGGATGAACCTCAGTCAATAAACTCAGGAAAGACCACAGAATCAATAATGGGTCTAATTTAACAGAATTAAGAAGTGGATTTTTTTTTTTTAAACAACAAAGTGGACACATTTGCAATAACCACATTCTTGTATGTTGCCTAGCAACAAGATATAAAAGATATACAATGTCAGTAACTTATTTTCACGTACAAAAACAGCCCCCTGCCTTGGCAAGGTTATAATGTACTTTTCCCCAACTAGAACACCACGGAGACTATTAACACTGCCATTTTCCATAATATACTCTGTTAAACAATCATGTGTTTTTGTTAGTGCATTAAAACACTGAATTTACTTAATGACTACTGGTGAAGGAGCAGCTACAGAAAAGGCAGGAGTTTTTCTGTTTCCATTTTAAGCTCATGGGTTCATTGCCTGGGCCGGAGAACTCAATAGATAGCACAGGTAATGAATCAAAACACTGGAGTTCACCTATAAAAGGTAAGAGAACAGGGCAAGAAGTGGTCTTGTGGGGTTTTTTTGTTTTTTTTAAAATTTATTTTATTTATTTTTGGCTGCTTGGGTCTTCGTTGTTGCATGCGGGATTTCTCTAGTTGCAGCGAGCGGGGGCTGCTCTTCGTTGCGGTGCACGGGCTTCTCACTGCGGTGGCTTCTCTTGTTGTGGAGCACGGGCTTCAGTACTTATGGCACATGGGCTCAGTAGTTGTGGCTCGCAGGCTCAGTAGTTGTGACACACGGGCTTAGTTGCTCCACGGCATGTGGGATCTTCCCGGACCAGGGCTCGAACCTGTGTCCCCTGCATTTGCAGGCAGATTCTCAACCACTGTGCCACCAGGGAAGCCCTCTTGTGTGGGTTTTAAAGGGAAAATAGACAGTGAAGTGAAGTATTGGTGTTTCTTGATGCGTTTTAGAATTTTTCTTTGGAATATGAAGTTTCTGGAAGGTGTAAAACTTTTGAGGTTCCAAGGTCTGTCCTTGGGTGTGGGAGTGAAGGTGTGACAGGAAGGGAATGTGACAGCAGAGCTTCAGCTGAGGGGCTGGTGGAGAAGAAGAGGCAGCTCCTGAGGTACCGAGCTCTTCGTGGCCACCTGGGATCGCACTCCTAATGCAGCTGCTCCCGCCGGTGGGAAGGGGGGACAGGTCTGCCCCGAGCTGGGGCTTTGCATATATTGTCTCCTTTCATCCTCCTATGATGCTGAGTCCATTTAATAGAAGCAGAAAATCGGCTCAATGAGATTAGGTAATTTACCCAGAATCACTCAGCTAGTCGGTCGTAAAGCTGGAATTCAAGCCAGGATCTAACTTCAGAGCCCCCAGGCACCTTTGCCTCAGTTGGCAGTGACTGATGTCCAGCTGTGGGGAATGTTCTGGGATTGCTGCTACTTAGTACCAGGGAGCTAAGGAGGAACCTATTTCCTCAAAAGGAGCAAACAAACAAAACCCAAACCCTCCTGATAAGCCTCACATCACGGTGCAGTGTATTTGTGTGCACATTTGTCAACTTGCATGCTTCTGTGATTTTTGCAAGTTTCCTATTCACTGTTACGTGGGATCATTAACTCCTTAGTTTAGGGCCATGTGTTACATTAAAAAAATATTTTCTGCTGAACAGGGCATTTTATTCAGGAGATCTCCAGTAGGCACTGATGGACAACTTGTGGGACAAAGGACACTCCGTTTCATGAAATCTTTGGGGGAATGAATCTGTCTGATTCACAGTGCTAGCTTCAACACTTGTGCTGGAATATAGTAAGTGCTCAATAACTATGTATAAGATGAACTTTATGCACTCATGAGTTTCAAGGCTTCCCAAACAGGCCGATTGACCAGTGATTTTTTACTCATGATCCTCTGGAGATTGACTCACCACTGGTAACTATAAAAAAGCCCAAGATGAGCAAAAAGGTCTGTTATCCCTGGAGCTAATCTGGAGTGGAATGAGTTGTTTAGTGGGAAGGGCAGCGATCGTAGGTGAAGACTACTTACTCGAAGGCAGCTGGGCATCCTCTGGTTACTATGCAATCCCAGACAATTCCCTCCTCTTACCTGGCCTTTCTCACCTCACCGCCTTCCTCGTCTAGGAAATAATTACAACACTTACACTGTCAGGCAGTCAAGAAGTATTTATGGAATACCCACAGGGCACATAGCAATAAACTTATTGCTTACTTAAGCCAGGAAATAAAGCTAAAGAGAAGGACAGGATTAGTACAAATACCTGGGCAAACCAGGCTCAAGTAAAAAGCATTAGACTCTTACTTCCTCCAGGCAATTGTGGTCATATGCAGTCTTGGCCTTGGGGTATTTTAAGATCAGTATTTGAAAAATTGCATCTACCTACTTTCGTCAAAATTGGTGCACATGTATGTGTTGGTTTTTATTATTTATTTTATTGCTGCTGTAACAAATCACCTCAAACTTAGTGGCTTAAAACCACACACATTTATGATCCCACAGGTCAGAAACCCAGAAGTCCAGAATTGGCTAAAATCAAGATGTCTGCAGGGCTGTGTTCTGTTCTGGACACTCCAGTGGAGAATCTGTTCCTTGCCCCTCCCAGCTTCTAGAGGCTCCCAGCTTTTCTTGGTTCACGGCCCCTCCCTCCATCTTCAAAGCCAGCAAGGTCGGGCAAGTCCTCATTCCCCCAGCTCTCTGGTTCTCTCTCTTTGGCCGCTCTCTTCCACTTATAAGGACCTTTGTAATTATGCTGGACCCACTCAGATAGTCTAAAATAATCTCCACCCCGCGCCCCCAAGGTCAGCTGCCTAGCAACCTAATTCCATTTGTACCCTTAATTTCCCTTTGCCATGTAACCTAACATAGTCACATGTTCTGGGGATTAGGACATGGACATCCTTGGGGGAGGGAATTACTCTGCCTACTACAGTGTGTATCTGCATATAATTAATTTTTTGTCTATCATCATTTTTTGTCTATCAATGATGGGGTATGAATTCTATGGGTACAGTCCGGCGACCTGTGTAAGACTGTCTTTCGCCTTGAGAACTTTGTATTCTAAGGAAGGTAATATATAAATATTAACTACAATCAGAAACAACCCTGGCCATTTATAACACGATTTATAGCTTGTAAAGCACTTGGCCATATATATTTCTTATTAGATCCTAATCACTACTTTGCAGGACAGGTAAGGAAAGTGTTGTTATTTCTGATTTATAGATGAGTAAACTGAGGCACAGAGGAATTTTTTTTTTTCTTAAAGCCACAGAAACAGCAGATTCAAACCCAGGTAGGCAGAGTTCCACTCCAGTGTTTTCTCTCCCACTCACACCGCAGAACCCTGATGTTATGTGTCATGTCAACATCTACCACCCAAAGAAGCAGTGAGAGACCTTACTTGTATTCTACGAAAGGAAACCCGGTGTGGGGTTGTTCAGAAACTTTATAAGGAACACAAAGTATGCCTCTTGCAGAGCTGAGAGTCTCTCCCCCTCACCCCAGGGCTAATCCCTGGTCCTCGCGGTGGACACTGGCGTTAATGATGGAGCAAGAAGACAGCAAGGGCTGCTTCAACAGCCAGCGTCACCGCAGGGCTGAGGAGCCGCAGAGCGATGTGTGCACTTCACACCCAGAGCTGAAAGGAACCGCTTGCTTCATGGTGCAGTGTTCTGTGTGTTAATAAGAGAATGCAGCTGTAGGACGGCTTCAGCCTGCTGTGCCCACTAACAACCGCACACATGGACACAGATAACCAGGGAGGTGGAGGAGTTCTGTTGAAATCTGGCACTCCCACTTGCCATTCTGGGTTATTTTATTCTCCAAAAAGGCACATCGTTTTCATGGAGAATGCAAGATCAGAAACCTGTTCATTCTAACCACAATCTTACAGATCGGTTCTGATGTCGTACCTTAAAAAAATAAATAAAGGGACTGATTCTTGCATCCCACCAAAGAAATGTGCTGCTCATCTGTGAAATGTGGCCGCTCCAGGGTCCCACGATCTCCCACTCTCCCTATTTGGAGGCCACCTACAGTGGCCACTAAAAATGAGGCATTTTTCCAGGGATCTTTATTTTTATTATTTTTTAAAATTTTATTTATTTATTTATTTATTTATGGCTGTGTTGGGTCTTCGTTTCTGTGCGAGGGCTTTCTCTAGTTGTGGCAAGCGGGGGCCACTCTTCATTGGGGTGCGTGGGCCTCTCACTGTTGCGGCCTCTCTTGTTGCAGAGCACAGGCTCCAGACGCGCAGGCTCAGTAGTTGTGGCTCACGGGCTTAGCTGCTCCGCGGCATGTGGGATCTTCCCAGACCAGGGCTCGAACCCGTGTCCCCTGCATTGGCAGGCAGATTCTCAACCACTGCGCCACCAGGGAAGCCCTATTTTATTTTTTAAAATAAATAAATAAATAAATCTATTTATTTTTGGCTGCGTTGGGTCTTCATTGCTGCACGCGGGCTTTCTCTAGTTGCAGCGAGCGGGGGCTACTCTTCCTTGCGGTGCACGGGCTTCTCATTGTGGTGGCTTCTCTTGTTGCAGAGCACGGGCTCAAGGCGCGTGGGCTTCAGTAGTTGTGGCACACGGGCTCGGGAGTTGTGGCATGTGGGCTCAGTAGTTGTGGCGCACGGGCTTAGTTGCTCTGCGACATGTGGGATCTTCCCGGACCAGGGCTCGAACCCATGTGAACTGCATTGGCAGGCGGATTTTTAACCACTGTGCCACCAGGGAAGTCCCTTCCAGGGATCTTTAAAGAAACCTCTGAAGGTAGAAAACTAACAGAAGCTTAAAAGTCATGCTAGCCTGCTGGTGATGCCCAACAAAGGCTCAGGGGACACGATGACTGAGCGGTGTCCCAATGCAGCATCCCCTGGAGGTAAGACCTGCCAGGCCCCAGAACCCCCAAATGCTCACTGGCCACCACAAGATGTGACTCTGATGGTTAAGTTGGTGGAGGATGAGAAAAACGAGAGTCACTGGTATAAGAAGATACATAAATGTGAATGCATAAAGGAAGCCTAGTGTGACTCCCTTTCTTAATTACCTAATACAATTCCCACTAGATGCATAAATTCCAGTTCCTATTAACAGCCCTATGAATAATAATCAGTTTACTTTCTGACTTGTATCTAAATATACTTTCTATATGATTTCATCTTTTATTCAGCTGTTTAAAAGCAGAACATCTAATTACAATTCCTATTAGTCAACATTAATTTTTTTTTTCCTTTTTGTCATGGAACATGTGTGATGACTGATTTTCTAAAAACAGAATTCCTTAGCATATGGAACAAATCGTGTTATTATTAATGCATCCCCAAATGACTCTGCATTTCAATTCCCTTAATTATTTAGTCATTGCTGATTATGTCTTTTTACAATTCATTATCCCATTTCTTGCAATGTGGGCATTTTATTTATTAAGTGTCAAAATGAAGGGTTTGACCTCATAAAAAAAGACATATTTTTTAAAGTCTGTGCTTCCCTTCTTTAACATTTTCAGGCTATGTGATAACAGAGCTCTTAACAGCAAGTTTTTCAAGGACACCGTTAGGTACATGCTAATCTGTCTATAGTGACAGCCGTTGCTGGCAGGCTTTGTAAAGGAGTGGAGAAGTGGGCTGTGGAGTTGCCCCCAAGATATCACTAAAGATCAGCCCAGGATAAATCAGGAGTTTGGGATTAACATATACACATTACCATATATAAAACATATAACCAACAAGGACCTACTGTATAGCACAGAGAACTCTACTCAATATTTTGTACAACATATATGGGAAAATAATCTGAAAAAGAATAGATATATGTACATGTATAACTGAATCACTCTGCTGTACACCTGAAACTAACACAACACTGTAAATCAACTATACTGCAATATAAAATAAAATTAAAAAAAAAAAAAGATCAGCTGCACTACTTCCAATCCCAATTCAATCACACTGAAATGTGCTCATTTTAAACAAAGATACTGTTTGTGTAAGTAGATTGTTGTACTACTTTTATCCACAAGCTAAACTCATCTTTTAAAAATAGCTCTTCAAGTAGTACTGGGAAACACAGGATAAGAAACATTTACTAAATTAAAAGAGAACTGACTCAATAAGAATTTTGTCCTCTGGCTGATCCTCTTGAAGTTATGAAACCAGATTCTGACCTGTGCTATTTAAGAAGGCCTGGGCAGTAGGACCATCATGCAGATGTTGGCTCAGGGAGTTCTTGTCTGAGGTCAAATTCATTGTAAAAATTTTTAAAAAGGCAAAGGGAAAACAGGAAAGGATTAAGAAGGCGGAGAATGTGAGGAAATTAAAGGAAAATAAACATATTTACTTATTTCTACCCAGCGAAAGCCTTGTCTCTGAGATGTGAGGTTTTCTTAACTGTGTTTTTTGTTTTTGTTTTTATGTTTATATTTATTATTTATTAACATCTTTACTGGAGTATAATTGCTTTACAGTGTTGTGTTAGTTTCTGCTGTATAACAAAGTGAATCAGCTATCTGCACATATATATCCCCATATACACTCCCTCTTGCGTCTCCCTCCCACCCTCCCTATCCCACCCCTCTAGGTGGTCACAAAGCACGGAGCTGATCTCCCTGTGCTATGCAGCTGCTTCCCACTAGCTATCTATTTTACATTTGGTAGTGTATATATGTCAATGCTACTCTCTCACTTCGTCCCAGCTTATCCTTCCCCCCTCCCCGTGTCCTCAAGTCCATTCTCTACGTCTTCAGTCCTGTCCTGCCCCTAGGTTCGTCAGAACCATGGCTTTTTTTTAGATTCTATATATACGTGTTAGCATACAGTATTTGTTTTTCTCTTTCTTACTTCACTCTGTATGACAGACTCTAGGTCCATCCACCTCGCTACAAATAACTCAATTCCGTTTCTTTTTATGGCTGAGTAATATTCCATTGTATATATGTGCCACATCTTCTTTATCCATTCATCTGTTGATGGACACTTAGGTTGCTTCCATGTCCTGGCTATTGTAAATAGAGCTGCAATGAACATTGTGGTACATGACTCTTTCTGAATTATGGTTTTCTCAGGGTATATGCCGAGTAGTGGGGTTGCTGGGTCGTATGGTAGTTCTATTTTTAGTTTTTTAAGGAACCTCCATACTGTTCTCCATAGTGGCTGTATCAATCTACATTCCCACTAACAGTGCAAGAGGGTTCCCTTTTCTCCACACCCTCTCCAGCATTTATTGTTTGTAGATTTTTTGATCATGGCCATTCTGACTGGTGTGAGGTGATATGTCATTGTAGTTTTGATTTGCATTTCTCTAATGATTAGTGATGTTGAGCATCTTCTCATGTGTTTGTTGGCAATCTGTATATCTTCGTTGGAGAAATGTCTATTTAGGTCTTCTGCCCATTTTTGGATTGGGTTGTTTGTTTTTTTTGATATTGAGCTGCATGAGCTCAATTTTGGAGATTAATCCTTTGTCAGTTACTTCGTTTGCAAATATTTTCTCCCATTCTGAGGGTTGTCTTTTTGTCTTTTTTATGGTTTCCTTTGCTGCGCAAAAGCTTTTAAGTTTCATTAGGTCCCATTTGTTTATTTTTGTTTTTATTTCCATTTCTCTAGGAGGTGGGTCAAAAAGGATCTTGCTGTGATTTATGTCACAGAGTGTTCTGCCTATGTTTTCCTCGAAGAGTTTTATTTGTAACCTAGATGGTATATACTACGGTAACGCAGAACAAAATGGCAAACCTTCTACTAAGTGTACCTTCTATTTAAGCATGTACCTCCTCATCATGCTAAAGCTGAGTACTACTGAACGGGATGTGACAACGGAACTTGTTCTTTGTCTTTTGATTTAGAACAAACAACAGATGCCATATAATCAAAGGGAGGCGCACCTAGGCAGGGCAGAGCTCGCATCCAGGGGCTCAAAAAAGCCTTTTATGACCTTTTGCTCGATACTCATCCGAGGCCCTGAAAGAGAATTTCGTTGAAGAAAGTAGCTGTAATACTGATACATTTGCCTCCCCCATCTGAAGTGAGGGAGGGTAAGGGAGATGGTTTTTCCTCCCCTCAAGCTCAAGTAAGAGGGTTTTTAAACAGCCCCCATCCCACACCCACACATACCCCAATCGCCCTCAGGGGACTTTATATTTGCTCTGGGAGTTTGGGAATACCTAACACAAGCCTGAGAAACTCCACAGGGGCGTTGGCTGACTTGAGTGGCCAGGGTGGCAGCACAGAGGGCTGTGTTGGCTATGGACTCCACTCCCATCTACAGAGACTAACTATACCATTGGATGCACAAGCCAGGTTGGGGCAAGAACAGGCAAAGAAGTGAGGTCATTTAGACTAGAAGAAGGGCATCACCCTCATCAAAGCAGCTACAGGTGGACGTTTACAGTCAGGAAAATCTATTTGGAACCATTAAAGAACCCTGTGAGAGAAAGAATATTCTTTCTCTCCTAGAGAGAGAGAGAGACCCACCAACCCAAAAAAGCACCAGTGCCAGCTCACAAGGACCAGCAAGTGTGACTTCTTTTGCCCCTCACCCCTCTTCTGTCACCCTAGCTCTAGTGGAACCAGAAACCTCAACTGAAAAAAAGAAAAGCACAAGCCAGTGAAATAGAGAAGGAACAGCCATACGCCTCCTTCCTTCCTAGGATTCCAGCTTGTAGGAAACCCAAGTTGGGAGAAAGAAATCTTTAACTTTAAATGAAGTTCAGAGCTTTGATGATGCCTTGTGACTGGGCATTTTAATTATTGAAGTGAAACATTTTGTCACTAAGAGTGACTAGAGAACTTTAAAATCATTGAGTAGTATCTGGAAAAGCCATGGGAGCTACTGAGATTTCATTCAGCAGCAGGGAGAGAAGTAGCTCGTGAAAAGGGTTTCAAGAGAAAATGAGGGACTTCCCTGGGGGCGCAGTGGTTAAGAATCCGCCTGCCAATGCAGGGGACACGGGTTCGAGCCCTGGTCCGGGAAGACCTCACATGCCGCAGAGCAACTAAGCACGTGCACCACAACTACTGAGCCTGCGCTCTAGAGCCCGCGAGCCACAACTACTGAAGCCTGCGCGCCTAGAGCCTGAGCTCCGCAACAAGAGAAGCCATTGCCGTGAGAAGCCCGTGCACCACAACGAAGACCAGCCCCCGCTCGCCGCAACTGGAGAAAGCCCACGCGCCCAACACAGCCAAGAATAAATAAATAAATTAAATTAAATTTAAAAAGAGAGAAGATGAGAGGGAAAACATTGCTGTATGTTTGCATGCTATGGAGCACTTCTTGGATATAACAGTTGCTTACTGAGGTAAAACACACGATGTAAAATTTACCATTTTTACGTACATGGTTCAGTGGCCTTAAGTATATTTGCATTCTTGTACAACCCTAACCACCATAACTTTCCAAGCTCAAGCTCCCTACCTGTTAAATAGTACGTAATGGTTGCCTCTTAATCAGTAAATAAAGGAACTCGGTGTAAGGCCAGGCTTTAGCATTTACTACATGCTGTTGGGCCTGTTTTACTTTATCTGTTCCATTTCTGATACTCTTATTTTTGTGTGTGAAGATCTGAGTTTTTGACTACATCATATTCCTTCTGCCTAAAGAACTTCCTTTACCATTTCTTGTCCAGTTGATCTGATAATGAATTCCCACGGTTTTTATTTGCCTGGAAAACTATTTCTCTTTAGCTTTTGAAGAATATTTTTGTTGAGAATTCTGCGTAGAGGGTTTTTTTGTTTTGTTTTGTTTTTTGTTTTTTCTCCCGTTTCACACTTTAAAGATTTATTCTGTTGTCTTATTGCTTGCCCGGTTACCAGTGAAAAGTCTGTCATTCTTATCCTGGTCCCTCTGTTGGTAAAGTGTCTTTTTTTCCTCTGGTTGACTTCAAGATTGTCTCTTTGTCTTTGGTTTTCAGCAGTTTGAATATGATATACATTAGGGTGTGTGTGTGATTGTGTGCATGTGTGTGTGTTGGTATTTATCTTGCTAAGTATTCTCTGAGCTTGAGTTTCTGGGATATATGGTTTGGTGTCTGTCACTAATTTTGGAAAATTCTTGGCCATTATTTCTTCTGCCTTGTTCTCTTTGTTTTTCCTCCTTCTGGAATTTCAGTTACATGTGCTTGACCATTTAATATTATCCAACCAGTCTTGGATGCTCTGTTCTGTTTTTTTGTTGTTGTTGTTGTTGTTGTTTTTACACTGTTATCTCTTTGTTTTCAGTTTGAGTAATTTCTGTGGACTTATCTTCATGCTCTGGATTCTTTCTTCAACTGTGCCCAGCCTACTGATGAGCCCATTACAGACATTCTTCATCTCTTTTTCATTTATCAATTTTTTTCATGTGGTCATCTCTTATAGTTTCCATCACCCTAGTGAAATTATCTGTGTGATCTTGCATGCTGTCTGCCCTTTCCTTAAGAGCCATTAATATGTTAATTGTAGCCAGTTAAGTTCCATGTCTGATTGTTCTAATATCTGTGTCTGGTTCTGATGATTGCTTTGTCCCTTCAGATTGTGCTTTTTCTTGCCTTTTTATAGGTCTCCTAATTTTCTGTTGAACACCAAACATGTTGTATAAGACAGTAGATTCTGAGGGAAGTATGTTCTATTCTTGGAGATGAGAATGCCTTTCCTTCTGTTAGGTCTTCAGTGTGGAGGTTTGTGTTAATCTAATGAGGGGTCGGGCTGGATGTGAATTTGCTCTCTGCTGGGCTATGAGTCTCCCCACTTGGCTTTGGGTCTTCTCTTTGCATAGCTCTCCCAGTTGCATCCCACTGTTCTTTTTACTCAGTGCTAGTCTGTGCAGTGGTTGGAGAGCTGGGGAGAGAAGATGGTCTCTGATGTTTTTATTAAGCCTTGGTGTTAGCTGGGCACTGTGAACATGAGTCTTGGTGGTGTAGCTTTCCTCCAGATGTAATGTAATGTTAGGGAGTACATTATTCCTGACCCTTCCCTAGGGGTAGAGCTTTTTGTTTTTTCTAAAAAAAAAAAAACCCCAGACTCTGCCGATACAGTGGGTTTCCCACAGGGACTTCAGGATGCATTCTGGTTGCCCTTCCCCCTGAAGATTAAGGAATGACAGGGGAGAAGGGTGTGCGTTGTTTGGGTGATGGTTGCCATTCCTCTCCTCCAGCTAGAGGGGGACCCACCAGGGCTCTCAGGCTGCAGTTGTGTGCCCTTCTTCCTACAGATTAAGGTTTCTGATCAGTAGGAGAGATAGAGGAGATGGGTCTGGGTGGAGGTTCGGCAGTGGCTGCAATTCCCTTCCCCTAGCCAACACCACAGGTGAGGCTTCCCAGCCTGCTCCCAGGTCTTCCCTATGAGCACCTGGGGGAAGAAAAGCCTGCAAAAGAGTGCAAACTCCCCTGTGCTTGTGGTGCCCTCCTGTGAGCCCATGTTCACCTTTGCCAATCATACAAGCTTCCTCTAACTGGTTTACATGGCCTTGGGTGGTGTCCCTTACAAACAAATGCTCAAGTCCTGTTTCTCCCTGAAGGTGCCTGTCTCCCTTCATATTTCAGGTTGTTTGCCTTGTGACCTCAGTTCTTTCATGGGTTTAATAAAAGTAGCTGATTTGCTCTTTCTCTGGCTTTTTTCTCCTCTTGTAAGAGTGGAAGTGGTGCTCTCTCCAGCTCTCTACCTTCTGTAGCTCTGAGCTGAAACACTGCTGTTTTCAATAGCACTTTACCAAGCTGTGTGCAGTTCTTTATCTCCTTTGAGCCATACAACCAGCCTGGGTCAACCACATGTTACTGCTGCCACAGGAGGAGAAGAAAATCCATTACAGGAGACTGGGATTGAATATATATATATATATATACACACACATACATACACACTACTATGTATAAAATAGATAACTAATGAGAACCTGCTGTATAGCACAGGGAACTCTACTCAGTGCTCTGGGGTGACCTAAATGGGAAGGAAATCCAAAAAAGAGGAGACACATGTATACATATGGCTGACTCACTTCGCTGTACAGTAGAAACTAACACAAGATTGTAAAACAACTATACCCCAATTAAAAAAAAAAAAGAAAACTCACTACTGACTAAGCTGAATATGCATGCCCAATTCTTCATTTTCAAGTAACCACAGGTGTCATTATAAACTCCTAATTCACTCAAGAGTGGATTCCTAACAGATGTAAAAACAGTTTATAATTTTAGATGCCTTTGAGTTCCCATGAAGACATGAATTTTCTACACGTAAAATTCCAGCTCTTACTCATTGTTGGATGCTAGGGTTCACTGACTTTTTTATAGTAATAACTCAAGGTGTTGAATATAAATAATTAACAAGTAATAAGTCCCATACTTGAAAGGATATATAAGATGTCTGTAAAAATTGAATGAGTCAGTTTTTTCATGAAGTTAGATTTTCAATAAATCATTCAAGTACTTACTGAGAATACTGCTGGGTGCTACAAAATCATACAGAAATGTAGGCAATCTCATTCTATTTGAAATTAAATCTGTATGTCAATGAAAAACACAATATTGAAAAGATATAATCCTTCATGCATGGTACAGGAATATCAACCCATTTCCCTTCTTGTGTCTTCTTTTAAGGCTCTATGCGGAAGCTGGGGATTTTCTCAACCTACCTCTCTGAAGACTTCCACTATTTTAATTCACTGTCCTTCCAAGCCCAAGCAGATTTCTGAGTCTTACTCTGCTCTCCTCAGTTGGATAAGTCTTAACGTGGGAAGGATTTATATTTAAGTAGGAGGGTTCTATGTCATTTGCCAATAAGCAAGACAGCTGTTCCAAGCAATCTACCAAGTTTATTTCAATGTGAAAATACTCCTGTAAGTTAGAAGCTATGCATAATTTTTAATCCTTTGTGAGCTCTCAAAGGGAGTCTTGAGAAACATAGTAGACCAGAACATATATTATAAAAACTACTTTGCCTGGGTAATCTGATTCATAATTAGGCATACTTGGTATAACCATACACTTGTAAAAGCAACTAATAGGCATAAATTGACATAAATGAACGTAGTTTACAATAATTAAGAAGGCAAAGAAATTTAAATAAGCACTTCAACTGTACTTAAAGAAATAAAACGCCGTCAACCACCTATCAAACAATGTTCCACCAGGGGGTGTAGTCTGCACTTATTCCCTTTGCAGCTGCTTTGCTTAGTGTGCGCACCTGAACAGTTGTACAAAAAAAAAAAAAAAAATACATTTTTGTAAAGTGATTTATAATGTCCCACTGGCTTTCATTTTTATTCCAAGGAAGCATTGTCTTTATATTTTATCGTTTGTCAAATCAAATTCAAAGTGATTCCAACACTCTTGTTTTCTAGTAATGCTAAGTTGTAAAAAAGCTGTAAGCAGATATCTAGATTTTAGATATTTAGATATCTAGGGGAATTTGCTATTAATCCTAGGTTAATCCTTTCCTGTAGGCAGGAGTCCTTTAGCAAAACAATGATTTCTTAGCAATAAAGAGCTAATCTCGCAAATATTCTACAACCGGATTTTACAGACTGAGATTTCCTTAAGTGAACCTCATCTCCAACGAGTTTGAGAATACTTGATTATCCTAATGAGAATAATGGCAGCTAACAGTCATCAGCTCCAAAATAAAAGGTTGATTTCAATCACAGATTTGCAAGATTGCTTTACCTCCAGAACTGCGTTTGATGAATGAAAACATTTGGTTAGGCATGTTGACTCACGAAGATGTTTGTATCCACAAATTTATCTGGCAACAGATGTTACAGTCATATCAAATAATGAGGAAGAACAATAGCTTTCTTCTTTGCAAACTGTGCACTGTATTGAAATCTCTATTGACTCAATGCTACCAAGCTGGTCAGCGGCAGAGCCGTTGCCGAACAGAGTGTCTGATGCAAGAACTCCAGCTGCAGTGAAAATTCACACGTGTGCAGTCAGGGGTGCGGGTTGCGGCCACCTGGACCTCTCGGTGCCTCTGGCTCTACATTTGCACCCACCCCTCTCCTGGGCAGGAGGACAGTGTTGACTCTTGGGGCTCTTACGAAGGGTAATATGAGCAGGTGGTGTCAGTAATATGGAGCTTTCTGGAAGGCAGCAAAACACAGGCTGATGCAGAAGAAGCTGGCACTTCAAGATGTACTACCAGTAACTAGGTTACACGTGAATACACGCTCAAGACCGATTTGTAAGGAACTATCAACGGTACTTCTGTGTTCACCGTGCACCCCTTATGCCACACCGCAGGCATCAACGCTCAATCTAACTCCTCAGAAACGCTGTGTGGCTTCTAAAGCAACAACTGCAGCCATGAGCATCCTTTCTTACCCTCAAGGCTGTGAGAAAGAGGTGGTACAAACACAAGAGTCCTGATGCATCCCCACAAGAAGAATTTGCCTAGTCTTATGTACTGAAAATATTCAGCCTTTTAAGAAAATCACTCTATCTGGTTTATGAACTTAGGCTCTGGACTCTGGAGTTTAAACCTTAACCATGTCTCTTATTTACTATGTGTTCCCTTCCCCTTATCTCAGTTTCCTGCTCTGGACGATGAGGATGACATCATCTAGAGTAAGAGTGAGGATTAAAGGAGGTAACAGACATCGAGGGCACAGAAAGCCATCAATGCGTGTTAAGCCATGCTATCATTATTGCTTCTGTTGCTTTAATTCATGGAGTTTGCTCTAGTCCAAGGAGACTATTCAGATCCCTGCACCTCAAAGAAAGGGGGGCTATCACACAATATTGCTTTGATGGGCTCGTTATCGTTTTTAGTGATAAAAGGTCCAGCACACATCCTTCTGGAGACTGTGAATTTTCCCAGTGCTGCTAAGACCCTGGGGGTGGGAGGTTGGGTGGGGCGGAAGAATGCATTTAAAAACTGCTCCAATCAAAATTATTGCCAATCTGATCTCGGAAACATTTGTTCTAATGCGCTAAGTATTCTGCCCACTGCTTTTTCTTTCCATTTTCCTCCATTTGCACGTGCTTGGCTTTTGATGTGGCATACACTTTAAAAATACATTATTAAGCAGACAGGCCTGTCACCCCTGGAGGTAGCACTCTGTCCCCCGCTTATTCTTAACAAATCTCCTTTTGTGCTCTTTTGTGCTGAAGTGATTAATCATTTCAACTATCCAAGGGTTGCTGATGATCTTTCTAGATGACTCCAGTTACCACGAGTCCCCCCCTCTCCCCCATCACCATCTACACTGTTTTGAACCTGTTGGGAATCTGCTCTTGAGTCTGTATTCATGTAACAGTGATCTCCTGATTTCATACAACAATAACCAGCGAACGTCCAAAAGAACTCAGTGTTCATTTCTTGCCTCTTTCCAGAGTCCGCGGTTGGGGTGCGGGTGGAGGGCTGAGTGAGAGACTTCATTGAAAAAACCAAGGAAATACAAAGTGAAAAAGTCAGAATGATCAACGCTCATTTTGCAGCCCAGAGGGGAGGTTTTACTCTCACTGGAGGGAACCTCTCGCGACACCATCTTCTTCATGGATCAAGGCTGGATTTTCTTTCTCCCTTTACCTCTTTCTCTCTAGTTTATCTGCAGCTGAGTTTTCAAATGGCTTTCCTGTTTGAAGCTGGGTAAAAGACTGTCATTTGGTTTCCAGAGAAGCAGCCTGGGTAGGTTTTGGGGGATTCGGTCATTTTTCAGAAGCTGTACCAACATTTTTAGCTAACTTGAAAGGTTCTATTTTTAAAAGCCTGTCCTGTCAGCAATATGCTCAAGGACTTTCATTTTTATAATATTACTTTTAAAAAATACTTTACATATTCAAACTCAGATATTAATATATCTTGAATATATTAACTTTTCTCTTGGGCTTATCGTACTAAACTGTTGCCAAGTTGGAAAATAAAAAGTAACCACTTATAATAATCTATATTCTACAAAGGAAACAGTAGGATTTATTTTAATCACTATTTTATCATATCCTTAATTCATGTTTGCCCTTATAGATTATATTTTATTAAAAATAGTATGTTTACCAAAAAAAGTACTCTTTAATTATATAAAATAAAATATCTTCCAAAATTGCAAAAAAATAAGAAAAATAAATAAAAGCCTATCATTCCCTCTCCCCCACCCAGATAGACACTGTTAAACTGAATTCAAAAATATGTTTAAAAACTGACCAAAAATACTGTGAGATCACAAGTTATTGCCAGAGAAGGGAAGGCTAAAATGATTCGTAAAGTAAGTATGCAGATATAAATATATCGATACTGTTAAATTAATATAGAATCCCAGGGTGATTTTTAGAAAATATGTACTTTATATGCAAAAATAAATCTATATTTGAGATTACTAAAAAGATATTTACAAGTAGCTGAGGCATAGAGTTTTAAATTAATGCATAATATGTCAATAATAAGCATGCTGATCTTAGGATTTTTAATCACGTTTCAGAAGCCTAATCAATGTTCATAGAAAAATACTTTCTTTTTAAAAAAAGGTGTAGAATATAAAATTTTTAGTATTTTTAATTCTACAGAACCACAGACCTCTCATTATTTAGGATTACAATAAAAAATAAGGCATTAAAATGAAAACATTGTAATGAAAAAGTTGTAATAATAAACAGGAAACTGTCCATGGGTTACAACGCCTGTAACTTTTTAGGAAATTCAGGGGAGAGAGAAAGATATACTTTTGCATAAATAGGTACACCTTTTTAGTGGGAGGAAAGAGAGAGGGAGAAGCTGTAATAAATAAATCAGCTAGTGTCAGGATATGACATTATTTTCCAGCCCAATACTGCAATCCCCCCTTATCCATGGGGTATATGTTCTAAGACCCCCAGTGGGTGCCTGAAACCACAAGTAGCACCAAACCCTATACACATTGTTTTTTCCTATATATACATACCTAGGATAAAGTTTAGTTTATAAATTAGGCACAGTCAGAGAATAGCAGAACTGCCGGCATCACTACTCTTGCACTTTGGGGCCATTATTAAGTAAAATAAGAGCCACTTGAACACAGTACCGAGATAGATACCGAGATGCATGGGATACGCTGGACAAAGAGATGGTTCACATCCCAGGTGGGATGGAGCAAGATGGCACAAGATTTCATCACTCTGCTCAGAATAGCATATGATTTAAAACTTATGAATTATTTCTGGAATTTTCTATTTAACATTTTCAGACCTCAGTTGACCATGGGTAACTGCAACTTTGGATAAAAGAGGACTACTGTATCTGGAGAGACAGGAAGAGGTGTACACATTTCCTAATTTATCAGCAGAACTAAAGGTGTTCAGGAAGCAGGCCAAGCATAGCGATTCTCCAGAACTTCTGGGCTACACGTGGGCCCAGGAATGGAGCCATGTGCAAATGGGGAAATGCCTCATGTGCAAAAAACAGTTAATTTAGGAGCCTAAAGAATGCCAAAACTGGATTACCCATTCTGAAATTGCGGGCTTTGTGTGTGGACAGCTTTCAAAATCAGAACAAAACCACCTGTAGATAAATACGGGCACATGTTCTAAAAGTCATAAAAAATGTCCTGAGTTTCAACCCCTACATTTTTAAAATACTTACATCTCATTGCATCCAACAACCATTAAAAACATACAAACTGCATAACTATAAACCAAATATATCAGAATTTATAAAACAGCATATAAATGAAATGGCAAAAGAATAATCAGGTTTCTAAGTTTTTTCCATTATAATGATCTAAATAATTATAAGTGTAAGAACTACAGATAATTATGTCTTACTTAAAAGATATGATTAATATCTAGATAGATGTTCTAATTTTTCAAGGCCTGTATCTTGTCAATCCTCAAATTATCATTTTTGATCTTAGAAATTATTTTTAACTTTCCTGTATGTGTACAATAGTAATTTGCAGCAAATCTGTGTAATTTCACAACCCTCCATTTGAAAAAAGAGAACACCGTGTGTGGTTTTCATGATAATAAGTACAATTTAAAAATGTATGTCTTGAGTTGATAACTTTGGGTAATTGTTCCAAGAACTACTTTACATGGAGCATATTAGCAGTGGAAATAGCTTTGACTTCCCTCCCTCGATTACACGAGCAGCAATATGGTGATTAACCAAATTATCCCTGCAAATTTATTATCTTGATTTCTTCAACTTGTACATCACATTCATTAGCTATCAAAATGGAAAACTCAGTTTCATGAAAGATAATCAGACTACAAGTGGCAGATACAAAAGGTCTGAGCTTTTCTGGCGTGGATACCAGCAGTAGCTGGGAATGCCTTTTCACTTCCAACCCTCAGGAGTTATTAGGTGAACTCTCATCTCTCTTGAATTTGTGCGAAATGTAGAATGTTCTAGTGCTCCCAGGTAACCCAACAATCTTGGCCGTCCTTGGAGAGCTTATGTTTCAGGGGGACAGCACCTCAATCTTTTTTTGTTGGAGGATTGGAAGGACAACAAGGTAGAGAGGAAAAACAGACACTGAGCAAAAGGTCAAAGGCATTCATTCATTATTCCTCATCCATTTATTCAGCATTAATTAAACACCCATTACATGCCAGGCAGTTTGATAGCTCCTGGAGATGGATGGTAAGAGCCTAATGGGGCTTAAGAAAGACAATTATGACTCAGTACAATAAGTGCTATGATAAAAGTAAAGGGTACTTGGGGGGGGGGAATACAGAACAAGAGCATCTAACTCAGACTCTGGCAATCAGGAAGGCTTCCTGGAGGGAGTGACATCTTAAGTGAGGCTTGTAAGATATGCAAGAAACAGTAAGGTGTTCGGGGTCAGGGGCAGACAGAGCGTGCTCTGGGGTTAGGGAAGAGCATGAGTGAAGCCCGGAGGTGAGGGAGAGAGCTGTGGTGCCGCTCCTGCAGAAGCCATGTACAGAGTGAGAGGTGAGCAGGGGTGAGAGATGAGGCTGGAACACCACTGGGGCCAGAGCACGTGTGGCTCTGCAGAGGACCTCCAAGAATCTGACTCTGTCTTGAGCCCAGCCTCACTATCTCTTTGCTCGGTGGATGTGCCTTGCAAGGCTAGAGCAACAGAAAACTTTAAAAATCAAGTATATTTAATGCCTCAGTCCTCTAATGTAGTGCTGAAGTTCTCCAAGTTTCTTCACGAGAAGTGGGGAAGGTGTGCCTTTGACCTTGCTGGAAACCCCGGCCATGGTGCAGTCTGGCTACTGACATGCTTCCCTTGTCCCAGCCTGGGCACAGTAGGAGGTACATGGCACCGTGAGCTCCGTGACGGCCTGTGGCATCCAGCTGTTGTTAACACTATGTGTGGACCTCCTCTTGTCTTCCAGTCCCCACCTTCACAGTAAGATATTGACAAACACCCATGCAAAGATATTGACTGCGGTATCAGAACTCACCCTTGACTATGAGGGCAGAGAGTATATTCCCACAGAATATATGCTGCTTGGGCTGCTAACATCCCCTTGGTCTTCCACACCCCTGGTTCTGTAAATGCCTCTGTGATGTCTAACCGTGTGCATCAGAAGGAGACAGGTAAAAACAGAAAGGCAAAGCCATTCACTCCCAATGGGAACTTCCAGACCTTCACGGTCCCTTTGGCCATCACCCCAAATCCTCTGGGCTCGGAACAGATTCTGAATTAGAGTATTCTCGTCCCACCTCTGTTAGAAACTGGACACCTCCAGAGTCATCACAAAGCCTACAAAGTGTAGCCAAATGGCCCTGAAACAAGCAGCAAGCTGCTGCATACCCCTTACAGGCACCAGGATGCCCCTGGCAGAGAAATGGAGTCATTTAAGTAGGGCTTTTGGTTTCAGCCAAAAGGACAAATATAATAACATCTAGTAAAAATGCACCTACAGATGTAAAATAAGATATAAATTGTGTTACTGCTGTCTCTATCCATCCAAGTGGCCAACTGCAAAAAGAAAAATCAAAACAAAACACTACCAAGTGAAACTCATTTATCTTGGATAAAACATGTAGCTTTTGCTTGGTGAATTTCTCTAGACCTCCAGGAGGTTTACTTTTGCTTTGATTCGATTTTATTATGACAAGTAATGGGATATATAAACGGGCTCCTCTACATTTATACGCGGATTGATTTTGCCATTTGTGGGCTTCATTTTGTCATGAATAAAATCTTTACTACTTGAAACAAATGAGATAATTTATTAAAAAAAAAACAAAAAAACACACAACATGAGGCAGGAAACGCCTGTCTGGTCTGAAACGGGAGATTTGACCTAGGTCCAGCTCTGCGAACGACCCAAACAGATCACTTAAAACAAGTTGTCCCTTTGTTCTCTATTTTCTCCGAGTGGCTAATATATTTTCATGTGGGTTACGGAGCATGTAGACATTTAAGCACAAGGCTTCTCTTGGCTCACCATCCAGGGTCTGAACACGTGAGGGGGCCATGATGATGTGCGTTGCATGTGATGGTAATCTCAACTCTCTCCTCGCTCACAGATCTCCCAGCATCACAACTGGAAATCTTGCCTAGGAGGCTCCTTAGTTTCTAGAAAACCAAGGAAAAGGAGTTCCCTCTGTCTGCTGGATATCTGTTCAGTTATAGCGTCAGGAAATTGGTTTGGGTCTCCAGAATTTAAACAAGTCCCAGGTACTCCTTTCATGTCAACAGAAGGGCAACTCTACGTAAATATTCGCCATGAATATCTCACAGGAAATTGGAATTAAATTAGTGACTAAAGATGAAAGCCAAGAAGATAATCTGCTCAGATGTTGCACTGAGATTGTCTCTAAATTCATCCTTTAAATCCAAACCAGATCTCAAACACTGGTCTCTTATGACAAAGGCTCCCTACGTTATGAGGAGTGCCCGGCAATAAACGCCATCTAGAGCCGTGTGGCATAAAATCTGTGCATTCTAGATTCCAGCCCTGTACAACCCCATTAAGTTGTAAACGGATTTTATTTGCTGAACAAATGTTAATGCCATTCTACGTTAATGGATAATGCTAGGAAAAGCACCTAAGTATTACAGCACTGGAGCCTTTAGGGATGAAATACAGTGTAGCTTAGAAAACTGTGTTACAAACATATGTCAGCGATGAGGGCTCCCAGCCCTTGGTGCCCATCTCCTAAATGAATTTTGCAGTAATACACAGATTTACTAGGTCCCAGGATTGAAATTCTCTGAGTGAGGATAAAAAATAATTATACTGGAGAACATAATGTAATATTCAAATGACCTGAAAACAGTCACCTCGGCAAAAATGAGAGGGGGGAGGAAAAAGAAGTTCAAAGGTGGTGAGATTGCTGACGGCCATAAAACCTCCGTGAGTTCAAGTGCACACACGTGTGATCGGGCACTTTCAGATCATACACACATGGGAACCGGAAACCTCCCTTTCACAGCAAAATGCCTGAGTGGTTTCATGAATGAGCTGGCGGGGGGGCTTCTTCCTTTAATAAGACAGCACAGCAGGTAAGAGAGAGGGGGTGCTGGTCCCAGACGGTGCTGGTTAAAATCCCAGCTCTACCATGTGGTAGCTGTGTGCCCTTGGCCAGTTGTGTTTAACCTCCCCTCGCCTCAGTTTCTTCCTCTGTAAAATGGGGATGATAATAGTTCCCAACTACACAGAAGGCAGTTGTGATGGTCCAATGAGAAAACACATGCAAGAAGCTTGGAAGAGTGTCCCAGATATAGTAAGTGCTCAATAAATGTTAGCCTATCCTCACTGGTGGTCGTGACTGTGTAGGAAATAAATGGAATGGAAATAAATGGAATGGAAATAAATGGAATGAAAACCACAGCCTCTCCTCACAAGAGGTCTCTAAACTCAGAGACTCCATCCTCTCAGTTTTCTCCAGTCTGGACCCTGCCCCCCTCTCCTCCACAGAAACAGCTCTCCATAAGGTCACCAATGACCTTTTTGTTGTCCAATCCATTGGGTGGCTTTTGATCCTCATCTTTTTGTGTCCTCTCAGGAATTCTGTGCCCTGTTGAATGGAAACTCTCTTTCCTTGGATTCTGTGACTTTTCACGGTCACAATTTTCTCTAGTCACTCCCTCTCATGTTCGTTTGCCAGTGGATATTCCTCTCTTCCCTGCCCCTGAAATGGTGGAATTTAGGCTCTCATTGCTTCTTGGCCTCAAGTCCCTCTCCAGGCAAATGTACCCATTTCCATGGTTTTACTACCAATGTGCTAATTCATCCAAAATGCTGGCCTGCAGCTCAGACCTCTGGTTCTGAGTTTCTCTACATTCCCCTCGTCTACTTGAACATCACAAAGGCACCTCAAACTCAGCACGTCTAAAAATTAACAGAGGATGTCCTCTTCTCCCCCACCCAGCACAGCATCTCCCTCCATCTTCCCACGTCTCCACCAAGCATCCCTCACTTGGAACCTGCATCAGCCTCCCATTCCTCTTCCTTCTTCCCCTCAAGCCACTCCTCACAGCAGCCAGAACGGTGCATCTACACTGCCAATCTGATCACATCACGCCCAGCTCCAATCCTTCACCGGCTCCCCTGTGCTTAGAGCCTGTTGAATGTGGCTGGGAAAGCACAACACGACTGGCCTCTCCTGCCTGGCTTTTCCCACCTGCTCTCCAGCCACGCGGGCCTTCTCTTTCCTTCCCGGGTCTTTAACAAGCCGAGCTCTTCATTCCCTCTGCTTGGAATCTTCACCATTTTCCTTAGGTTGCTTTCCTACTCACCCTCCAGCTCTTAGTTCAAAGGCTGCTTCCTCAGGGAAGTAGTTCTTGACCCCAAATTCAGTAATGTACCCTACAGTAAGCGCTCATAAAACCCTGAGTATTTACCACAATTCACATTATACATTTATCTATGAGATTAAAAAAAAAACAACTTAGTATCTATCTCTTCCAGCACATCGTCAGTTCCCACAGGGCCAGGGGTCATGTCTCTCTGACCCACCGCTGTTTCCAGTACCTCCCACATGGAAAGGGCATACAAACACTTGTCCAACGACCATCTCCATTTTCATTATTTTAAGGTATTTTTCATGACCCTGATCTTCCTCCACAACAAGAGAGAGCCTTTTTAAAACGAGATGGCTGCAAGTAGCAAGTACCTCTGGTGACCTTGACGACATCAGGTTCACCTGAGCTGATTCCAAGGGGAGAGACCACTGGTAAGGAAAATTGGGCTCCACAAAGATGATTCACAGGAACCGAGCATTCAAAAAGCCAATACATCTTGTCCGTGATTTATAGCAAAGGGAATCTGTGAACCATCACAATGATACTCATCATTCTCCTTTGGAGGATTCTTTTACTCACTCACTCATTTATTTATTCATTCCACAAAATCGTGAATTCTAAAATTCCAAACATTAGGGCCACCGTGTGGGAAGAATACTGATGTGTGACAGATACACAACAAATCCAACAGGCTGTAACTGAGAAGGCGCCCTGCGCTTGTGTTTGCAGGAGAGGAGATGCTTAGGATAAGAGGGGAAGACGATCCTGGGGCTGCCTGGTGTGAGGGGCAGGTGACAGCCAGAAAAACATTCCAGGCAAAACTGGGAACACACACATGATCCTCTAGGAGCTCCTGAAGTTAGACCACTACGAACACCTGAGACTGCCAGGTGAGGGGAGAGAAAGATGCTCACACGACAGCACCAGCACCACCATCACTTCCCAGTCTATACCATCTCCTCTTTGGAACACTCCTCACAAGCTCTGGGAAGTGTGGAACTCAGAGCTCAGCTGTCTTCCGATGAAGGCAGCATCCCCCCTACCCTTGACCCTGCACGTACACATAAATCAATTCTCTCATTGGTCCAGGCTTTCCCTCTTGCTCCACGCCTGATTCAAGGCGGGCAGGGGCGGCACCCGTGGTGTGATGGATTAGGGGTCAGTATCGTGGGAAGGTAGGAGAGTGGGGCCGGGGTGCCAGGCTCTCATCAGCTCTCTTAAGAAAAAAATAAATAATGCTTTAAACTCTTGACTACAGCATTCAGTTTTCTTTGAAGTGAATTTTGCACTATCTAAAGCAGGGGTCCCCAACCCCCGGGCCACAGACTGGCACCGCTCCGTGGCTGTTAGGAACCGGGCCACATAGCAGGAGGTGAGCGGCGGGTGAGCGAGCGAAGCTTCATCTGTATTTACAGCCGCTCCCCATCGCTCGCGTTACCGCCTGAGCTCCGCCTCCTGTCAGCATTACGGTGAGTTGTATAATTATTTCATTATATATTACTGTGTAATAATAATAGAAATAAAGTGTACAATAAATGTAATGCGATTGAATCATCCTGAAACCATCCTCCCCACCCCCATGGAAAAATGTCGTCCACAAAACCAGTCCCTGGTGCCGAAAAAGTTGTGGACTGCTTCTCTAAAGTATATCGTTTTGGTATGAGAAATACTCAAACTCTTTATAAACTTCAAGCCCTGCTTAGAATATAGAACAGAAAGGTCAAGTAACAGAGTTCTTCCATATCCTCAGAAAAGATAAGAAAGGATGAGAAGGGGTAGGATTTTTTAAACATAAACAGAGAAACCAAAGAGGGGATTGGTGTGTTGTGGTATTATCATTTTGCAGATATAAACACCAAAACCAATCAAAGGAAGATGGCTTGAACACTGAATACTGGGACCCCAAACATCAAAGTATGTTAAAAGAGAAAAATAGGAAAAGTACATCTGCATTTTACACTACCTGTGTTTAACCTGAAACAAGGCCCCAAGATAGACATCATTTAGATGTAAAATACAACACGTATTTTATTCAACATATACTTAAATGCCAGAAATGAAGCTACCACACTTTGACAACTGTTTTCTATATAAATCTCTGCCAGAAAAACAAAAATCATTATGAATTCATCAAATCAAACTTCAATGAATTATTTTAATCAATTTGAGAGTGAAAAAATTTGTTTATGAAATAATGCTTTCCAGGAAGAAATAAAAATCCTTCCGCTGAAAACAATTTGATGGTTAATGTAAAATTTTAAACCACATAACCATATTACTGTAATTCACTAGCAATTCAAGAAAAAGTGTGTAGGATGCCCAAAAGTTAAAAACCTATTAAAATAAAGTTTTTCTTTTTCTTTATAGAGAATTGCCACACCATCTGGTCTGATTCGCCTTGGTGTTTTGCCCAGTGTAATATCAGCTTTCTGAGAGCTATAAATTATTAGGTTATTCCGATGAAAAATATGATTGAAGACAAAATATAGGTTGAAGAGGACATCCTGATTACAAGTTTGGATACTCAGGAGAACACTAATATGGCAGAACAGCCCAACCTAAGTGCATCTGCGCATGAAACTAGTTCACGGAGGCCGTGCACGTGAGATGATGGTGATGAAAAGGACAGGCTTACAGAGAGTAACAGGCAAAATAATAACACGCATAACAATATGGAAATAAATTTTCAACGCTGAGCATCACCTCTTCGTCAGAGTGCTTCTGATTCTAATTAAGTTTGGGAGAAAAATAACCAGGCAACCCCTGCCTGACTGGAAAGCACAGACTATTGAAAGATGCTTTTAAATAGTAGGGTGATAAATGGGGGCATCCAAATGTGAACACAATCATATTTTTCATCTCAACTCTGTTGTTCTGTCTTCCAGCTGATCCCTCTAATACAGTGTCACCTCAGCCTGTGCAAAGGGACCAGATTAAGGTGTAGCTCCTAGGTTTCTAAAGGAAGCTTTAGAAGTTGTTTTATAAAGTACTGTTGTTTAGGCAACTTAGGTGATTACCCCCAGAAAGGGTAAAGATCAAACAACACATGAACAATGGGCTCGCTTTGACACTGCAGCTGCACCTCCTTCCATTTGGAATCTATGTCAACCAGTTGGTAAGATTTGTAAAAGAATATCCTTACCCGAATTATTTCTTCAACACAGCTGTTGGTTTCTCCAGATCTACTCTCCTGCAAGCAAAGGGGAAAAAACATTAAGCCAGATAGAACAGACTTATGGTTACAGAGAAGAAATGACACATAAGCTTCCAAATTTAATAGAGTTTGGACAGGGGGCCTTGCCTAAAGTAGGACTTACAGATAAGCTCCTTTCCTTTTTTTTTCACACACACACACACACACACACACACACACACACACACTGTATTTTATTTTTACAAGAGATAAATAGACTGACACCAAGCATTGTACATGGATGACCCCAACAAAAGCAACAATGATTGCAATTACCAAACACGAAACACACTATACTATGTCATAATATTGACATTCAGTCCAGTAATCCTCCACTGTAACAAGCTCCTTTCCTTAAGAGGACAACTCCAATCAAGCCTGTGACCACCCTCCCTTCCCGCACTGCTGCACTGTGGACGGGGCGGCCGGGTCCTGAGTTGCAGTGCTGGGCCCCAGAGTTGCAGTGCTGGGCCCTCCAACCACGTCAACTCTAAGCAGGGAAGGCTCCCAGGAGTACAGCCCATGACTGGCAGGTATGAGCTCCATTCAGCTTGGGTTCCATCAAAGTGTGGAAGGAAATGTGGCCTACACCACAAAGATGGATCCGGTCCACCCCCCAAATACATGCAATGGTCCTGCCGAATACAAGTGAAACTCTTGGTAGTTCTACCATCCTCAGGGCCTAGGTTTACTGGGTGATGGGCCAAAACCCAAAAGACCAAAAGGAGACACATTCTCCCAGCACTCCCAGGGTAGGCTGGGTGTCACACTCCAGAGCCACTGGTTCTGTAACCCACGCTGCCCTGTGCTGGGGAGATGGTATAGGCTCCGAGGAACGGTGGCTTCGGGTCACAGCCAACTCTGGGGACCATTTTAAGTTTCAGAGATGCTGTGTGGTTACTGCTGGTAACACACTCCCAGAGCACAGGAGGTAGTTTTGTGGGGACGTGAAAGCAGCATTTGCTGGTAGAAGTGCCTACTGTGGTCTCAGCAAAATACTTCCCTGGCCTTTTAATTCAATGACATTGACCACGACTCAGCACGACCTCCCAGCATGAGGCTTTCTTCGCGATGTCTTCCCCAAGCCCACTCTGCTCTCCTTCCTCCTCACGGTTCTCTCTCCCCCAGGAATGCTGATCTGCACCGTCCTGGTTTTCCTGGTTCATTCCAAGTCACCCTTCAGAGGCAGGTCAACCGTGACTTCCTCAAAGCACCATCCCTAGCCCTGGAATACTCATCCACACAGCATTTACTTCCTCTTCAGCACACTCACCACAACTGCCGTTCACAGACGGACTCTGGAACGATCTCTCCTCCCTCTAGGGCAGACCCTCCACCCACTCAGGGGCTCTGTGTCTTTCAGTGTGAATATCTGCCAGTGGGCGTCACAGGAAGGAATGAATGAATCTACCTCCTGCCCTTCCCAGGAATGTGAGCGCTATCACAACCAGCTCCAGGACTTCTCAGTATTACAAAGGCTCCACCAGAAAGTGTACTTTCACACTCCCAGACCCTTGTGTGTGTCCCCCACCCGCTCCTCCTGGGAGTAGAGCATTCCATCAGAAATATTCCACCCTTCGCACCGGGTAAGAGGCCAAGGTGAATGCAAGTGCGTGAGGCTTGAAAAGGTCCCACAAGTGATTGAGATTTTTCCTACCCAGAAACAGAAGGTTTGTCCAAGGCTCCCAACTGAGGCTCAGAGAGTTTACATGACTTGCCCCAGGCCACAGAACAGTGAGTCTGGACCAGGAAACAGGACTCATCCTCGGTCATGTACATTTTCTCTTCCAGAAGCTTTCCCCAGTCCCAAAGGCTGTGCCGGAAATATATGCATTTCCTCAGCAAACCTGAGCTCATTTGTTTGTCAAATTACCAGAGTTTCTATGATGTTTATATAGTTTGGAAACTTTTTTTTTTTATTGTGGTAAAATACACAAAACATAATCTTTACTATTTTAACCATTTTAAAGTGTATAATTTACTGGCCTTAAATACATTCACAATGTCACCACTATCTAGTTCAAGAACATTTTCGCCACCCTGAATGGAGACCCCATGCCCCTTAAGCAGGAAGTCCCCATTCCTCCCTCTCCCCAGCTCCTGGTAACCACTAATCTACTTTCTGTTACTATGGATTTTTCTATTCTAAATATTTCATATAAATGAATCATATAACATGTGGCCTTTTGTGTCTGGCTGGTTTCACTTAGGATAATGTTTTCAAGGTTCATCCACGTTGTAACCTATGTCAGTACTCTATTCCTTTTTGTGGCTGAGTAACAGTCTATTGTTATGGACAGACCACATTTGTTTATCCAGTTGATGGACATTTTGGTTTTTCCACTTTGGCTGTTGTGATAGCACTTCTATAAACATCTGTACACAAGTTTTTGTTTGAATACCTGTTTTCACGTCTTTTGGGTATAGAACTACACGTTGAATTGGTGGATCATATGGCAATTCTATGCTTAGCTTTTTGAAGAACTGTCAAATTGTTTTCCATACTGGCTGTACCATTTTATATTCCTATTAGCAACATATGAAGGTTCTACTTTCTCCACATCTTAACCAACACTTGTTATTTTCTGGTTTTGTTGTGTTTTGTATAATAGCCATCCTAATGGGTGTAAAATGGTATCGTGTTGAGACTTTAATCTGCATCTTCCTAAGGACTAATGATGTTGAGCATCTTTTCATGTGCATTTTAGCCATTTGTGTATCTTCTTTGGAGAAATGTCTGTTGCCCACTTTTAAACTGGGTTTGTTAACTTTTTATTGTTTTGTTTTAAGAGTTCTTTATATATTTTGGATACTAGGACCTTATCAGATACATGATTTGCACATATTTTTACCCATTCTTCGGAATGTATTCTCACCTTCTTTGATAGTGTTCATGGATGCACAAAATTTTCAATTTGATGAAGTCCAATTTACCTATTTTTCTCTTTATTGCTTTGCTCTTGGTGTCGTGTCTAAGAAGTCATTGCCAAATCCAAGGTTATAAAGATTTACCCATGTGTTCTTTTACGAGTTTTATAGTTTTGGTTTTTATAGTTAGGACTTTAATTCAACAGTTTGAGAACTTTTAGGTGAAGTTTATTTCCTTATGGATTATTTGATGTTTTAGTTAAAACAGGAACATTATCTTTGTATAAATTACTCCTTTCTAGTCTCATCATTAAAAAAATCAATAACGAAATTGTGTAAAGCACAACCATTGCTAACAATGCATGAACATAACATATATGTCTATCCTTATAAAACAAGAAAAACAGTGTTAAATATCGTGATAAGATTAGAAGACCCAAAGCTTTTTACTAATATTTCATTCCTCTTTCCTATATTCATCCCTTCTCCTGTTTTCCCAAAAGTTCCAGTTTGGCAACATACATCTAATACACCCCCAACTTCTGTTCCCAATGCCTTATCCCGGGACTGCTCTGGAAATTTCACCATTCTGCTACTCCAATCAAATTAGATCAGAGAGCTCTTTTTGGAACCAGCCCAAACCCTGTTTCCTTTCCAGGGCAGCCAGAGGCAACCATCACAAAGGCTGTGTGGTGAAGCCTCAGCCAGGCCAGGGCTCAATGGTCCTTTGAAATGACCTCCTTCAGAGCTCAGGTGGGAATCAGTGGTCAAATTGGAAAACGCATCTTCATACCCACAACCATTTCTCTTACCCTACTTCCAAATCCCAACCCCTTCCTACCATGTAATATATTGGGAGAGCAGATGTTAAATTCTCAATGTACTTTTTATTTTCCACCTTAAAACAATCAATCAAGGAAAACCTGACTTCATGCTCTCTGTGGACTCACCCAGGTTCACAACCTACTACAAAGACTCTTGATATGTTTGGTTCCTTGAAACTAAGCTTCCCCTGAATACCACGCTATAATTTCATTTGAAATGATTTATATCAATGACGGGTGGCCCTTAGTATCTCTCCCCATAATCCTATAAATTTCCACTACCCTACTCTGAAAAGGGAACACACTGAGAGAGGAACAGAATATAAAAGCCCTGCTAAATACTTCCCTCATCAATGTAGATGAAATATGCAGAATTATTACACTGGGTCATCTCGATGGCAACTCCAACCGTGAACTTTGATGGTCTGGCCAGACATCAGGTCATTCCCTCCTGGGAGGGCCCCTTGCCCAGCTGAGCATGTGCAGAATTGAGGCCAGGACAAAAGACTTCCTACAAAAGTCTCAGGGAGTCCTGGCTTTAAATTACAGAGTGGAGGAGCTTTGGCAGAGGAAAATCTTGGCCCTCGTCTGGAACATTTCTGACTCCTGGGGCCACCTGGGGAAGGGTACCACATTGGGGTTGAATTTCCCAGGCCCCATTTAGATTGGAGTGGATCCATGAGGCACAATATTACAGAAAGGTTGAAATGGAAGGAACCTTAGAGCTCATTTTACCCAATTCAATGACTTCAACAGATGGAGAAACTGTGGCCCAGTGAAGTGAAGAGTCTTGTCCAAAATCATTTTTGGCAGCAAAGGACAGTCAAGGTAGAACCCACACACATTTCTTCAACACCACTGCAGTCAATTTTCTACTATCTAATGCTATTTCTCCAAGCTTAACCTTTAGAACTGGCTCTACTTGAGGTCACTCTCGGGCTTAAAGTATGGAAATAGAAGAATCTGGATAGTGTTTGGATAAATTTCCTCCTTTGTTCCCATGCTGCAAATTATCCAATGCTTAGTCACTCTGGATCATACTCATTAACCTCAAACACCACACGCATAGACCAAAAGGGTTAAGACAGGAGAGGAAGTGGAGAGAAAAGGTTAATACTAACCATCTCTTCTGTGATGTTGACAAATTAGAGACAAGGATTTGTGTCCTCAGAAACTGGAGGGCAGAATTCTACCTCTTCTTTTCCGAATCCACAAAGGTGGGGTGGGGGGGAGATGGGTAGGTAGAGTTGGGATGGGCAGGGTGTGAGGGTCGGGGAGACTGCAGGGCCTTTCACCTTCTTTCTTTCTCAAAATCCTTCTCAAATCTGGTTTCAGCTGCAGTTGTGCACTTTGATTATATTTACATTTTAAAAGCTTTCAGTGTTTATGAACAAGATTAAAACATGCATGTAATTTACATCTCCAAATTTGTGTTTATATTTTTTCACAATAAAGTCATTGCTTTCCTTGGAAAGGTACCCACTGAGGAGGGCTGTGCAACGCCAATTTTAATTACTGTGCATTTTGTGAGGGTTCGTAGCTGTTGCTTCACGCTGGGTTACTGAGCTGTATTTACTCCGACTTGGATGAACCCACCCCCTTTTCCTATCATTACATTTTGAAATCTGTCATAACAACCTCACCTCATTGAACCTCCAACTAAACTTCAATTAAAAGCGAGCAACCCCAGCTGATTCTCCTTCTCTACAAGCCTTGTCGATCACGTTCCTTTCTCCATGGAACTGCTTTCCTCAAATCTTACCACTTAAAAATACACACCACACGCTCTGCCAGCGCAGTGTGAGGAACGGAGCTGTGGGTAAGTATAGCTCAAGAAATAGCCAGGAGCAACCTATCACTGAGAACCTAAGCCCCTAATTACCATGCCACGCACACAGCACTGGAAGAAGCCAGCCAAGCTTAAGGAGAAAAGGCTCGATCCAATCAGTGGGAAATCTCATTTCACTACGGAGGAGATGAAGCTGCACATATCCTATTTTCAAAAATAGTTTAACTCTTCATCAGACACATTGAGGGCGGAACTTTCATTCTAAAATAATACTGTTTTAAAGTCACAGTACCCTTGTTTGTCTGCAAGCACTCGAAAGGTCCTCAAACATTTAGACATTGTTTATCACATGCACACTCTTGAATACTTCCACAGAAGTATTTTTAAATAAGTCTTACTATTTCTGATATAGAGAAAAATTGAGGTACAAAGAAATTAGGTGTCCCATCAGTGCCACCAAAGCACTGGGCGAGGATCTAAGCTTGAATCCAGGGATTATCGCAAGTCTACGTGAAGCTCCATCCACTGACTGTGGCGCCAGCCTCACCTGAGGCCAGGGTCACCTGAGGTCAGGAGAGTGCCAGCCAGTTCTCTCTTCAGCAAGTCTTATGACCACCTAACTCTTCCCCCTTCTTTTCTTTTCTTTCTTTCTTTTTTTTTTTTTTTAACAAGTGCTGTTTGTTTTAGGAATGATCATGCCTACATAGCTTTTTTTTTTTTTTTTGCGCCACACTCACCAGCATGTGGGATCTTAGCTCCCCAACCAGGGATTGAACCAGTGCCCCCCGCATTGGAAGTGCAGAGTCTTAACCCCTGGACCGCCAGGGAAGTGCCCACTTCCCCTTTAGAGGCTACACGCTGCTCCCGATCGCCTCGCCGGAGCTGGAGACTGGCCTCATCCCTGCTGGGTCCCCCCGCCTGATCTCCCGAATGTGCTCAGCCAACTGGTTCACCTGTTGCTCTGTTGCTCACATCCAGTTTTTTCCCTCAGAATTACTGTCACCATCGCTTAGACATTTATACACTGAGATAAATAAATAAATAAATAAATAAATAAATAAATAAATAAATAAATAAGGAAAGGTGTATAAAAGTATATCATAAGAATGCAAACAAAATGACAGCAGAGAGTGGTGATATTATTTTCAACTAAAGGACAGTTCATAGCAAAAAAAAAAAAAAAATGAATTGGAGAGCACAACACAGAATGAGGAAAAAATAGGGCATTAATAGAGCATCAAAATAAGGTATGTTAAGAAAAAGGAAAAAAATAGAATTATTATGGTTGAACATCTTTAATCCACCCCTATTTTTCCTATTAGACAAAGGATACCAAAACAAGATCCCAACTAAATAAGAGGGATAGAGGACTTGAAAATAAAATTAAATAAGGACAAACTGAAAGATATAACGAACTTAGACTATTATGAGGAAACCCCAATTTTTCAAGCACACATGAAATAGCTACTGAAGTGGTTATATACTGAGCTACAAAAGAGCTTCAAAAAATTCCAAAAAGCAGTTGTTTTATAGCCCAGACTCTTTGGCTACAAGTTATCAAAACACTTAAGCTATGAATTAAAACAAGGTAGACATAAAATCTCCTAGAACTCTTAGAATAAAAAAAACACTATAAAAATCAACTATAAATAACTCTTCATATTTACAGGAAAATAATATAAAAATACTGCAAAACAAAATTATGGGATGCTCCCAAAGATATTCTTAGAGGTAAATTCATACACTAAAAACTTTCATTATTTTTTTTTAAAAAATGAATGTGCTAAGCAATTGAAAATTTAAAATCAAAGAGGCATACCAAAGAAAGAAAATAACAAAGAGAGAAAACCAATGAAATATTTATAAAGCAAAAAGTCAGAATTTATAAAGCCACAATATAATTTCTTAGAAACAAAAATAAAACACATTACCCAAAACAATAATGGAAAGTCCCTTAAAAATCTGTTCAATAAAAAGATAAACATAAAATAATTTGATATATGAAGGGGATAAAACATATGGAAGCGCTTATAATCATAAGAAAGTATTGAGGTTAACATTAATATAGAACACAATACTAATAAATGAAAAATTTTGATGAAGTTGGCAACTTTCTGGAAAAAACTGACATAAGACATAAAGAAAAATGAAATTAGGCCTATAAATCTGAGAATGCAGATTAAATTAAAAATTATCTTCAAATAAGGCTTTAAGCCGAATAGTTTTACAGTGAAGTATTTCAAACTTTCAAGGAAGAACTAACTCTCACATATTTTCTCTTCCAGAGTAGAAGGTAATGGGAAGCTATATGATTTATTTTCTTAAATTAATATAAAAACCTCACATAAGAGACTAAATCAATCTCCTTATGAAAATAAATGTAAAATCCTCAAAAGATTATTAGTAAATATGATTCAATAAAATGTTATAAGAATTAGTGGGAACTTAGTGGGATTTGTCCCAGGAATGCAAAAATAGTTTAATATTTAATATTAGGGCCTCTTTGAAGTATTGTATCACTAGGGAAATTACGTAAAACTGTGATCATCTCAGTGTTTTTTTGATCTCAGCAGATTTTTTTGATCATATACCTAGAAAAATCCAAAAGACTCCATTGTTACTGTATTAAAAGGGAGGTTTAAAAAGTGGTTGGCTATGAACAGTCAAAGCTCAATAGCTCTTCTGTGCAGCAGCAATAAACACTTTAAAAATATGAAAAAAATCCCACCCACAATATCAAGAAAAATAAATGAGGAATAACATTAACAAGACATGTTTAAGACCTATAAGAAAAATCTTCAGAATTCTACTGAAAGATACCAAACAATGCCTGAAAGGGACAGAGCCAGGCTTCTCAAATACCTTCCAACTCTAATATAGAATACAAAGTCAAATAAATGTATCAAGAGGAAAAAACTGCAAAGTATATTAAAAAAAATTGAGGTGAATGTCATGTAACAGAAAACCAACCATTTTAAAAGTGTACAATTTAGTGGCATTTAGTACATTCACAGTGTTGTGAGTCATAATCACCTCTATCTAGTTCCAAAACATTTCCATCATCCCAAAGTAAAACACTGTACCCATTAAGTGGTTTCTCCCTACTTCCCTTCACATTAACTTTATGATTTTACTCTAGTAATAAATACCATACTGAACAGAAAAGAACAAAATGAGAAAAATGTTGATGAGTATCATTTACTTGTATTAGCAGATTTTACAGTGGATATGGTATTTCTCATTTATGACCACTTCCTAGCAGAGTACTGGTACAACATAGTAGGCGCTTGAAGATGTTTGTTGAATGAATAGTAAATGACCAATATACTAAAAAAAATTAAAAGACTATTTAAAAAATTAAAGTCTTACACTTGAATATGGCTGGTCGTACAAATGTCTTTGCTTTATCAAAAGAAATTACCAGAGTTACCTTAAAAACAAATTCTTAAAATATCAACATTTATTTACTGCATTGAAGTTAAGCACATACCCATTAATACAGAAACCATTAGAAAATCATTTGGCTTCCCTAATCTGCACATTGGTATTTGTAAATTAGGGAACAAGTATTAGCCTTCTATCAACAGGCAATATTATTAAAGAGTTAGTAATCGATTTTTTGTCAGATTCCTAGCCATAGGACAAGATCTTTTAATCATGTTATTATTTTTAGAATGAAAATTAGTGATCTCAATCAGAGCTTGCAGTTAAAAGTACACTTGCTTTTCAGAAAGTTAAGTGGTCTGTCAGTGCACTGACCTTGTCAAACATCTATTGATGGCATAAAGAGATTAAAACCAGAGACAGTGTTTTTACATCCTGAGCACTAACTGACACTGAGTGCTTTTCCAGGGGGTCATGTCTCAATAGAGTACCCAGTGCTGTATACCGGGGCCACCTTCCACACTGTCCTGTCAAAGCGGGGTACAGAATTCACATAACAGGAACCACAAACATGCACGTCCCACTTGTAGTCTGAAATTGACAAGAACACTTCAAGATTTCTGTGTTCTTTACTCTGTGTTCTCTCATCTAAAACTGCGGTCATTACTTTTAACACAGGCTCAGGCAAGAGTGACAATGCTGAAGTTACTTAACCCTCACATGTCAGGCAGACTTCAGCGAGACTTCTAAAATGTACCATTTCCTTTTTAACGTTTTCCTGAATCTCATCCTGCAGCCCACCTACATATCGCTGACCCTTGAATAACATGGGTTTGAACCACTTACATGTCCATTTTTTCCAACAAATATAGTACCTGTATTTTCATTTCACAGATCTTTAAATTAACCAAGTATGGGGGAAAGTGTGTGTTCAATTAGAGATCACCATATGTGAATCAAAAGAACTAGGATCTGAGTCTTGATTCTATCCAAACTGTTTCCTGCGCTTGGGTGAGTCATTTATCAATTCATTTGTTTTTGAGGCAGAGATAGCAGTATGTGGATTTTTGACTGTTCAAGGGTCAACCTAATCTAACAACACATTATATGTTATTTGTAGGCAGCAGAAGGCTTACTGATAGGGCATCCCTATAATATATCGTTTTTTTCCCCCTTAAATGATGGAGCGAAATGTACAAGAAAAACACGTTTGATTATTATTTATAGTCAGAACATGGTTTTCTTTTCTAATCATGAAATTCTGAACACAAAAACTTGCAAGATGGAGAGAGTAATCCAATGGGCCTGAAGAAATTAACCAATTAAAGGTACTTAGGGCTGCTCTGATTTATGCCCTATAGTAAGACAGAAAATCAATTCTCTTTTAGCCATGATTTGAAATGACTGTTGGAAATGGCAAAAGTGGGGCTACATATTCGACAATATTCTATTTGGCACATTCTGTTATTTTTATTTAAGCATTTTGCTAAAAGAAAGAAAGCAGCAATTCACAAGTAACCCTTAATATGTTATGTCCTTCATGAGTCATTTCACCCTATTATCATTTCACCTTTCCAAAAAGGTCTCAGGTCATCTGGCCCCCAGAATAGAGTTCATTCTGTGTATGCCTGACATCAACTGTTTCTATGTATGCTCTAGTAGGAGATATGCTATAAATACATGCTGAATCAAGAAATCCAGCTGAAATCAGCTGGGGTGCAGGGGAGAAGGATCACCTGAGAGGTGGGAGCAGGTAGCATAGGAAAACATGAGAAATAGGTACGCATTTTGATTGGCTGGTGAGTTTTTAATACTCGAAGTTTCATATTTTAAAATAAATCTATCTACAACGCCATACTTAAAGATTTTCTTCTTTTTTCCTTTTTTTAATTTGTGCACACATTTACAGCATTTTCATTCTTGAGTCTGCTGGTGTAGCTTTACTGTTAGTCTTGGAAGACCTTTGCAGTCTATTGGGAGGAAAGCTGTCATAATGCATTTTATCTTTTCCCTTCCACTGCCACAAAATGCTCAGTTGCTTCAAAACCTGTATGTGTGTCATGGTGTAAAGCAGAGTGAGTCCATTGGCCTGTGGAACCAGGGTACTTGGGGCCGAACAGGGATATGAATCCACACATTTTCCCTTTTCTCTATCAGGGTAGGTCTCGGAAGGCCCCTGGGAGTGCTGGCTGACCCTTGGGTTTCCATGTAAAACATCACCAGACAAAGCCATCCTCTGGTAACTCTTGCTGGGCCACCCAGGAAGAGAACAGACATGTCAGCTCCTGTGTCCCTACTACAGAGGGGGCTGAGCTGCTTTCTATCCCTACTCCAAGGCCTGTGAGGGGTCCAATGAGAAGACAACCTCTCTATGTCTTCATTCCTTCACTAGATCACAAAACCCCTTGCCGTTACAAGCCAAAGGGAGAAAAACAAAATCTTTACAAAGCAAAAAGTTTAATAATAAATAAACACCCCATTTTAACTATGCTGCAATTATTATGGCAAGATGTCATCTGCACAGAATGCAGGCATCCCCTCTTCAATGCCACCTAGCACCATGTGTAAGACCTTCCAAGTACAAAGAAGAGTTGGAGGGCTTCCCTGGTGACGCAGTGGTTAAGAATCCGCCTGCCAATGCAGGGGACATGGGTTCAGGCCCTGGTCCGGGAAGATCCCACATGCTGCGGAGCAACTAAGCCCATGTGCCACAACTACTGAGCCTGCACTGTAGAGCCCACAAGCCACAATTACTGAGCCCACGTGCCACAACTACTGAAGCCCGCGCGCCTAGAGCCCGTGCTCCGCAACAAGAGAAGCCACCACAATGAGAAGCCCACGCACCGCAATGAAGAGTAGCCCCGACTCGCCGCAACTAGAGAAAGCCCTCACGCAGCAACAAAGACCCAACGCAGCCAAAAATAAATAAATTAATGAATAAAAAAAAAAAAAGAAAAGGTTGGTGACCACTGGGGTAGATGGTGGGGTGAGAAATGGTACAACATGAGCGATGACAGAAAAAGGCATGACTCGACTTCTACTGTGCTTCTGACTTCCCACCAAGAACCATCCTCAAAGTGAGGAGTAGACAGATTAAGAGGGTTTCACACCCTGGTTAGGCGGAAACACTAAGAGAATGCTAAAAGCATTTTATGTTACTTTACATGGCAGCCCCAGAAAAAAAAAAATGCACTAAGAGCACTGAAGGAAATTACATCAGGAAAAGGCTAAAGCTCTAGCTCTTCCTAAGGCAGGATCCCCAAACTACAGACTTTTAGGTTTGCCCAAGGTTCCAACAGTCACGCCAGAGGCTATACGGTGCAGTATCCAGAAACATGGACTTTTGAAAATCCAGTTCTGCTTTTGTCATATGTGTCCCCCAGGGGAAGTTACCTAACTTCTCTAGACATCATCTTTCTCATCCATAAAACAGGATAATGATAGTACCTAATAAATGTGAGGACGAAATGGGGCAACGTGTAAGAGGTGTTCAGGAGGGTGCCTTCCACATGACAGCTGATCAGTAAATAGGCACAATGATTTTATTTTAGAGTTACATAGAGAATATTTTAGTACTTAGAAAAGAAAGCAACGATTACTAGGGTCCACCATGAGTTCCCAAAGACCAGATGATGTTCTGTCTCCAGTTTCCTCTGGTCCTTTTTTTTTTTTGGCCACACTGCACGGCATGAGGGATCTTAGGTCCCCGATGAGGGATCAAACCCCCAGCCCCTGCCGTGGAAGCCTTAACCACTGGACCAACAGGGAAGTCCCTCCTCTGGTCTTAAACATAATGTATCTGGATTTCTGTAAGGTATCTGTCAAGGACTTATAAGATCTCCCAGTAGGTGATCTGGAAATGTATGAACTGGTTGTTAATATGGTTAGATGGACTCGTAGCTAAGTCTGAATAGTTGTATCTAAGGGTAAGTGTTGTTCAGTAAGTACTTATTGAGCTTACTCTGTGTCCAGCACGTTCTAGATGCTAGGGATTCACAACTGAATATAACAGACAAAAATTCCTGCCCTTGTGGAGTTTAGATTCTACTGAAAGGAGGCCGTAAAATGATAACCAAATAAATCATACAGTATCCTAGAAGGTAGAATGTTAAGGGGAGAAACTCGAACAGAGCAAGGGCACTGGGACTGTGGGATGGGGCGTTACATGCGAAATCCGTTCATCTCACGGGCACGCTATCTCTGCAACCAACAGAGAGTTTACTGCTTGGGCTGGGTTAGCTCCCTCTCCAACCTCCCTCCCTATCATTATACCTGCAGCACTTCTTCCTTCCACTACGAGAACCTCATTACTCTTAGTAATACTTGTGTGTTTAGCGTTTCCCTTTGTTGCTGAGCTGAAAGCTCCTGGAGTCTAGAAAAGGATGACAAGACTGACGAAGCATCAGAGCACTCGAGGAAGAGTTGAAGAAAGTGGAGATACACTGTCAGGGGAAGGAGAAGAGTGGAATGGGCCACACTGGACATCTGCCATATTTCAAGGCCAATGTCATGGAAAAGGGTTTAAAGTAATTCTGGGTCACTCCAGACACTGGAGTTTGGACCAATGGGGTCAAGTACAGGAGTCATTTTAGTGTTCTGAAAGTTCTTTTTCGAAGAACCATTCAAACAGAGAATGGGTATGATTAACTACGTGTTCAACCAGAAATTAAGTGACTCTCCGTGTGGAAGTTAGTTATTAACTCACACTTCTAAGGGTGAGATTCTTGCTAACTTTAAGACTATAATTTTGGTCGTTGCCAACCAATTTTCAATTAATAAAATGTTGCAAGGTAAATTTTTTTTCACTTCAAAAAAATTTTATTGAAGTATAGTTGATTTATAATGTGTTAATTTCTGCTGTACAGCAAACTGATTCGGTTATACATATATATATATATATTCTTTTTCATATTCTTTTCCATTATGGTTTATCACAGGATATTGAATATAGTTTCCTGTGCTATATAGTAGGACCTTGTGTTTGTTTTTTTTTTTTTACTTTTTTTGTAATGCACGGTAAATTTCTATATCTTCTAGTTTAGTTATAGTACTGTAAGTCTATATGAGTTATTTGCGAAGAAAGCCCGCAAAGAGAACAAAAAGAATATTTTTAAAGTACTAATCTATGAGTACGGAATAAGAATTATTACAGTATCCAATAAATTAAGTAGATTAATTGGGTAGAGATTTTAATGAACAATTAATCAATAAAAGTATTCAACATGAAAATCTATTACAACCCTGTTGACATTATTTAACTTTAAGCACTTGAGTTCTGCATGCTTCTAATTAGCAAGCTATAAAAGATGCCATCCATAGGAACATAATGAGAAGAACTGTTTATAATGATAATTAGTATTCATCTTCACAGAGAGGAAGGTTACATGGTTACAGGTTGCAGCAAACAAAGGGTTAAACTCATTACTGAGGAAAATACTACACTTAGGTAGCATTTATTATACACTTAACCCTATAATGCAAAGCCGTGCCTTAGAAAATACATCATAAATAAAGCTTCATGCTAAGACAGGTGAGACTGTTTTCCAAAGTGAGAAAGGAAGTATAGCGAATCCAGATACCTTCACTGGACATAACGAATCCTACTGTTGTTGGTAAAGACTCAAATCTAGCAGCTGACTTTTATATTCTCTTCTTGGTTCTCAAAGCTTACCTGCATAAATGTTCCACGAAAAAATACTGTGTGTATTGTGAAGGCCAGGAAAAAAAATTTTTTTTTAATTTTTACTTTATATTGGAGTATAGTTGATTTACAATATTGTGTTAGTTTCAGGTGTACAGCAAAATGACTCAGTTACACATATACATACATCTATTCTTTTTCAAGTTCTTTTCCCATGTAGGTTATTTCCTGCATTTGGGCTGTAGCTGACCTCCTACAGAACTTTATCTTCTACTCTGAGCACCGTTGGAGGCTTCCAGTGGCAAAATCTAGGCTCAGAAGTGGGAAACATAAACCCACGGTACAAAGACCCTCACTTTTGTAATTCTGGCTTTAGATAAATCAAAGTTTTCATTCAGCAGAGATGAAGCTCCTGCCCCTTTTCACAGAAACTTTAATATCTATAAAGACCTACTTGGGGAAGCCAAAATCACTTTATAGACACATGGTTGAAGCCATCAAAGCGTCTCTTCACCTCTCACTGTACCTCTGAGCTGACAGACAGAATCTGTTACTGTACTGACAAAGAACCCGCCAACACCTGGCAATAATTAGAGCTGACGGCCCTTTTCTAGACCCAGCACTGTGTAACTGTCAATATTAAATGTTTCTTCTATTTGTTCTATGTGCAAGGCTCAGACTGAACAAATCTTAGACAGGTTCCTAGCCTGAAGTCACGGAGACATTTAGTGCAGGTCATGGGCCGGGCACAGCAATGATCAGGGCAAACCCAGATCCCTGTGCACAGTAAGCCAGTGGTCAGACAGTACGGCCCGCTGCATGAACCCCCTCTGAGCTGCGCAGGTGCCCTAGCAGACCTCATCTAGATTTTTTCAATTTTTCTTTTTTTGGCCGCGCCGCACGGCTTGCAGGATCTTAGTTCCCCGACCAGGGATTGAACCTGGGCCCCGGCAGTGAAAGCGCCGAGTCCTAACCACTGGACTGCCAGGGAATTCCCACCAGACCTCATTTAAAAAGAGAAAAATCAAAGGACCTTAAGAGAGATATTGGGGGGGCTTACTTTTCATCATCACATGCCTTTAAAAGGAACCAGCTCTGATCAATACAGCCTCTCCTGCATCCTGTGTCTTTTCAATCTGTGAAGCAGGAAGATAGATGTATTGATGTTGGCACTAATCCCACTATGTCCTCCAATTAAAAAAAAAAAAAAAAAAGTCTCTTGAGGGACTGTCTATTTATATCCACACAGTCATTTTTATTAAAAAGTCATTTATTATTTTTTAAAAAATCATAAAAAACAAGGAAGACTATGAAGACATCACTCCTGGACAAACCCTTTTGCAAACAGATCTGAGTAAAATAAAGGTAAAAAGATGAGAAGAGCAATTATGTTCAGGGAATTCATGTTCTGCTGGTGAAAGAATTCTAGTACCTAGAAGGTCCTTTATTTTATTATTATTATTTGTTTTTATTTAAGACCTTATTTTTTAGAGCAATTTTAGGTTAAAATAAAATTGAGAGAAAGGTAAAAAGATTTCCCATATATCCCCCTTACCCCACACATGGATAGCTTCTACCATTATCAATATCATTCACTAGAATGGTACATTTTTTACCAAGTATGAACCTACATTGACCCGCCATAATCACCCTAAGTCAATAGTTTACCTTATGGTTCACACTTGGTGTTGTACATTCTATGGGTTTGGACAAATGTATAATGATGTATATTCATAATTATAATATCATATAGAGTATTTTCATTGCCCTAAAAAATACTCTGTACTCTGCCTATTCACCCCTCAACATGAACCACTGATCTTTTTACTATCTCCATAGTTTTTTTTTTCTAGAATGTCACAGAGTTGGAATCATATTGTATATCGCCTAGAAGGTCCCTTATTAATGACTTCATTCACTCATTCATTCGTTCACAGGTGATCATTGGGGACCAACGAAACAGACAGGGTCCAAGCTCTCACGGAGCTTATTCCATCCTTTGGCAAAACCAGACAACAAACAAACAGGACAATTTCAGGTAGCAACTAGAAAAGTCAACAGGGCGACGTGAAAGGGTGTCATGTGATCATTAAGGTTCCTCTCAGCACTAATACCACCCGATTTTTATTCATATCATAAAGGTATAATGAGGACTATTAGTCCTTTGGATGAAACGGCCAGTTTGAAATGACAAAATGTACTAGTAACAGTAGGTATAAAACCCCAAAAATATAATCACATAAAATTAAAAAGAAGAAGCAATACACGATCCCAATTGCCACCATATCCTCGATGCTCTGGGGAAGAATTTATTTACCATTTCATTGCAGCCATACTGAAAAGGTAGAGAAAGAATCACAGGCTTGTGCTAAGAAAATTTGCAAATAACATGGCAGGATTGCAGAATGCAAATGTACATGCCGCCGCGCCATCTGTTCAATATGATGGCAACACTGGGAAAAGGCCCTGAAAGAAATGATGTTTGAAATCATTAAAAAAATAACATGTCAAGTTTAAAATACTCAGGAATCTTAAACCCAGCATCAACACATTCAGCAACCATATGGCCCTACAGCAGGTTACAGAAAAAAAAAAATCACCCTGCCTGCATTTTCTACTTCAACCCAATGGTTTCTAAAACAGGTTTCTTTTTTTCTGTTGAATTCCTTGGTGTTTACAGCTTCTTGAATTATAACTAGAATAATAATATGCATTTCACCCTTTCTGAAACAGTAGATAATGTAGTGAGGAAGATTAAAGTCAGCTGTTCCAGAAAAAGGGATGTGGAGGTGACTACGTATAACTTGACAAACACATCTTGTTTCAGGTCTATTGGTCTATCCATATTGATCTCACAGTCTCAGTAATAATTGCCAACCTCACTGAGTGCCTTAACTTTCCAGGCGCTGTGCTGAGTGCTTTATAGTCATCATATAATCCAATCATCACAATTTTACAAAGTGGATACCATTCTACCACATTTTGAAAAAGAAAACTTCCTCAATATCATATGGCTAGCCTGGGGCAGGGCCATAGTTCAAACCCAACTTTGCAGGCCAAGTCTGCGTTCTCAACTACCGTTCCATGCAATACATCAGTATTCAGATGTTGGTGTGGAGCAACCTGAGTTGACTTCGCAAGCTTAAGAAATGAGCAATGTATGTTTAGGGTAGAGCTAGCTCCCTTGTCTCATCAAAAAGAGATTCCTGGAGAAGTGCCTTAAATTAAACTCTAAGGAACAGAGATAGTGGTCTACAGGAAAATTCTTCCAGAGGCAGAAGACAGAATGACAGTCACAGAGCTGGGAAAACCAGGAGCAAATGGTGGACACTGAGTGAATACTGCCAGTGATGTTCTTGAGAAAGGAGTTAGAAGATTAACATCAGCAAAACCTAACCTGTCCCCCACAATAAGCCAGAGACTTAAATTTCAACCTAACTTTTTAAATGACATCTACAAAACCATCATTTACACTGTCAGTAATAGATGATATGTCCTACTACATAACCCAAAGCAGCCACCACCAGAGAAGTGACTTTATCTCAATCAGAGAAGTGGAGTTTTAGTTAGAGAAAGCTTTCCAGCACCTGCCCAAGGATACGCCAGTTGCACATAATACAGTGGTTGACCAGCACTGCAGAGATGTGTGTCGATCAAATCAAGCAAAGGGTTTGTGATAAATAGTTCAACCCGTGAGATGGAAAAGCAGCCTGAAGTCCATTGGTTAGATTATAGTTCATAATTCATCTCACAAGCCAATTCCAATGGTTGGTAAAAATTACAAAATTTATAAAGGCCTAGAGAATTATAAATTTATAACAGAAATCCTTGGGGCTTCAAATGAATTAAAAAACGAGTTTCATTCAACTTAATAGTTTCACACAGTATCTTGGGGATACAGTGGGAGCCCAATTCTTGATGACTGGATAGCAGCGTTAATTCATATGTAAAAATCAGTATAGGCAGACCTCGTTTTACCGCACTTCACTTTACTGTGCTTTACAGATATTGTGGTTTTTTACAAATTGAAGGTTTGTGGCAACCCTGAGTCGAGCAAATGGACACCATTTTTTTATGGACCCCATTTTTCCAACAGCATTTGCGCACTTCATGTCTCTGTGTCATATTTTGGTAATTCTCACAATATTTCAAACTTTTTCATTATTATATTTGTTATGTTGATCAGTGATCTTTGATGTTACCATTGCAAAAGATTACAACTTGCTAAAGGCTCAGATGATGATTAGTACTCTTTAGCAAGAAAGTATTTTTAAATTAAGGTATATACTGTTTTTTTATTTTAGAAATAATGCTATCACAAACTTAACAGACTACTGAATAGTGTAACAACTTTTATACACACTGGTAAACCAAAAAAATCATATGACTCGCTTTATTGTGATATTTGCTTCATTTCAGTGGTCTGGAACTGAAACTGCAATATCTCTGAGATATGCCTATATTACCTCAAAAGGTCAGGGTCTGGCGCATACATTTTATTTTATTCATTTATTTATTTTTAACATCTTTATTGGAGCATAATTGCTTTACAATGGTGTGTTAGTTTCTGCTGTATAACAAAGTGAATCAGCTATACATATACATATATCCCCATATCTCCTCCCTCTTGCGTCTCCCTCCCACCCTCCCTATCCCACCACTCTAGGTGGACACAAAGCACCGAGCTGATCTCCCTGTGCTATGCGGCTGCTTCCCACTAGCCATCTGTTTTACATTTGGTAGTGTATATATGTCAATGCTACTCTCTCACTTCGTCCCAGCTTACCCTTCCCCATTCCCGTGTCCTCAAGTCCGTTCTCTACATCTGTATCTTTATTCCTGTCCTGCCCCTAGGTTCTTCAGAACCTTTTTTTTTTTTTAGATTCCATATATATGTGTTAGCATACTGTATTTGTTTTTCTCTCTCTGACTTACTTCATTCACTATGTATGACAGTCTCTAGGTCCATCCACCTCACTACAAATAACTCAATTTCGGTTCTTCTTATGGCTGAGTAATATTCCATTGTATATACGTGCCACATCTTCTTTATCCATTCATCTGTCGATGGACACTTAGGTTGCTTCCAGGTCCTGGCTATTGTAAATAGAGCTACAATGAACATTGTGGTACATGACTCTTTTTGAACTATGGTTTTCTCAGGGTATATGCCCAGTAGTGGAATTGCTGGGTGGTGCATACACTTTAAATGCTAAAGTTGTTTTTGTATCTACAAGACTTCTAAAAAAAAATAACAAAGCATATTTAAACAAGTTGATGAATAATTTAGGAAGAACTCAAAGGAAGTCAGACAGTAGGAACATCTGACACTTAAGTTCTCTAAATGTAGTGACAGAAATGAAGTTGTAACTGTAACCTCACCAAATGCAAAAACTGTACAAGAAATAGATGTGCATGTAGTCAGTGATTTCCAAAAATCTGCAAAGGTACATTGCTCTTTAGTTATGTCTACAAGTCAGCCAGCAAAGGAGTTATTGATACATATGGCCACAGGCATTAGTGTTAGTACAGAAAGCCATGTGGTCTCATAAAACTCTTTCCCAAAACTTTTATTTCACATTCATCTGTCTTTTGCTTTTGTCTGATGATTTTATTTCCTGACTTATTAGCAGTCTTGACTGTCTTTGGTAACTCTTTAAATCTCATGTAGCCAAAGGGTAATAAAATAAAGAGAATACCTAACCACAACAACAACTTGGGCAAAACAAGTCAATGATAAGCAGTTGTAGTTACAAACTTATCACAGAAAAAATCCATACACCAAATTCACATAAACACGTATACATTAGTTACAGCTCACAACCTCCAACACTTTTGCCTTTTGTTCCCTAATTCAGGACACTTGGTAAACCTCTGGCCTAGAGTGGTATTTTATTTTTGCAACAGTTAAAGATTTATGAGTAGAATATAGTTGCTTGTAGATAGAACTTGCCCTCTTTCCTCTCTACTCAGCAGGGAATCCTTACAATAAGGATGGCAAGGTTTTGCAAGCCAGAATTGGAAATATATTTCTTTTTCTTGCCTAACTGCTCTGGTTAAGACTTCCTGTACTACACTGAATAGAAGTGATCTTGTTCCTGATCTTAGAGGAAAAAAGGTCAGCTTTCTACCACGGAGTATGATATTAGCAGTGGGCTAGTCCTATATGGCCTTCATTACCTTGAGGTACAGTCCTTATATACCCAAATTGTTGAAAGCTTTTTTATCATAAAAGGATGTTGAATTTTGTCAAATGCTTTTTTCTACATCTATTGAGATATTATTTTTATCCTTCATTTGTTAATGTGGTATATTGTATATATTGATCTGTGTATGCTGAACCAGGGATAAATCCCAGTTGATCATGGTATTTGATCCTTTTAATGTACTGTTGAATTTGGTTTGCTAATATTTTGTTGAGGACTTGCTTATCATGGGTACTGGTCGGTAATTTCCTTTTCTTGTAGTATCTTTGTCTGGCTTTGGTATTAGGGAAATGTTGCCTTATAAAATGAGTTTGAAAGTGTGCCTCCCTCTTCAATTTGCAGAATTGGAGAAGGATTGGTATTAATTCCTCTTTAATGTTTGGTAGAAGTCAAGCCATCTTTTCTTTGTTGGGAGATTTTTGATTACTGATTCAATCTCCCTACTAGTAATTGGTCTGTTCAGACTTATTTCTTCATGATTCAGTCTTGGTAGGTTGTATGTTTCTAGGCATTTTATAATTTTAACAAAAATTTTTAATGAAGTTTAAGAAACAGACTTGAATATAAATGGTTAATTTGTTTTTGATGAAGGTAATTTGTCAAAACATAATTCAATAAGGAAAAGATAATCTTTTCAAAAATGGTGCTAGAACAATGAAAGCAGGTGAACCTTGAACCTTGCCTCATACCACATAATTAAGTTGTCTCAAAATGGATCTTAGACCTAAATACAAGCACTAAAATACAAAATTTCTAGAAGAGAACACAGGTGAAAATCGTAATGACCTTGGGTTAGGCAAATATTTCTTAAATAATACACAAAAATCACAAACCACAAGAGAGAAAAATAAATGTGACTAAGTCTTTCTTCTTCAAGACATTGTAAAAAATGAAGAGATAAAGGGTAGAGGGTTTCTTTTGGGGGTGATGAAATGTTAAAAAAATTGACTGCGATAATGGTTGTATAACTCTGTGAATATACTAAAAATTACTGAAGGCTTTTAATGAGTGAATTGTATGGTGTCTGAGTTATATCTCCATAAAGCTGTTACCAAGGGAAAAAAACAAAGAGAATCCACAGTCTGGGAAAACAGTATTTGCAAAACATATATACAATAGAAGACTCATAACCAGAATAAAGAACTCCTACAGCTCAATAATAAGAAGACGCACAACTCAATAAAACATAGGCAAAAACACAATGATGGGGTATGTCAAAGGGACACAGGAGCCACGTGAAAGAGTTACCAATGACCAAAGCTGAAACGATAACATATAGTAGTACTGGCTTATAAGTCAAAGTGTACAATGAACATCCATGATTCCACACTGGTACAAACAGATGACTGAACCAGCAAGAGCCACCACTGTCCCTCACCTCACCGGAATGGATAACACGCATGCCAGGTACAGCTGCAGGAACACGGAACAGAGTGAGATAAAATCACAGATTTCTGGCAGGATGTGTAAAAAGAGGAGACCCAGGGAACTCGAAAGTTCTAGGGAGAGCACAGAGAGGGAAAAGGTTGAAAAATCAACCTCATAAAGTTTTTTTATGATCTCCTGGGCTCACCTCCAAGTGGAACATTACATTAGTATTATCTTGGCAATAGGGCGCGATAAATTTAGACCACAGGAGTGGCCTAACCAGCACACAAATGATCTGAAAACAGAACCGATGTTGAAACTAAAACTCACAGAAGGTGCATCAGAGCTTAAAGCCTGAATCTTCCCAGGGTGACTGCCCACTAAGACAAAATATCAACATTCTCCACACAATTTAAACGAGAATAGGAGTCTTACGGCATAATGTTCAAAATGTTCAAGATGCCATCCAAAATTACGGCACATACAAAGAACTAGGAAAATCCCAACTCACATGGGAAAAGATCACAAATGTCAATGGTGAGATGACACAGATGTTGAAATTATCAAAATTCATTGAATTTTCCATTTAAAAGTGGTGGATTTTATCATATATAAATTATGCCTCAAAAATCAGCAAAATGAGAATAAGTTTTAACAGGAGGATAGAAATATTACATTAGTATTATTTTCGCAATAGTGCACAATAAATTGATTCTTGTGGACTATTCTGAAACTAAACCACTATTCACAACGTTATTTCTTTGAGAAATTACGTTTTAAGTTTCAAACATCAAAAAGTCTTCTGGCACCCAGTCCTTTCTTAAGTTAGTGACTTTAGAAAATGTGGTACCATACAGATCTCATCTTAAGCCCAGGAACATGAGACTTTTGATTAATTGGGTATTAAATTATACATAAGCATGCCTTAATACGATTAATATTTTTCAAAGGATTTTGGAAATAGTACACTGGAGGAAGGGTAGGCTTTTAGGCAAGCCTCAAACGATGACTCAGCTGTTGTGCCAACATGAACATGAAGGACAGAACTATTAAACTCTTTCTTCCTCTCGTATTGAAATTCTACTAGAAATTAATGCGTTCTGCTTTTGTAGAGTCCCTCTCTTTAAATTCATCAGCCTTCTCCTAGAAAGAACCACAGAGACTAATAGGACTCTAATTTTTATCTTTACTTATTATTAAATTATTTGGAGAGGGACGTATGTACATAGATTTCAAGAAGATTGCCCAAATGAGTATTTATTTTCTCAAAGGGGAAAATCTGTGAAACTCATCTTCTTTGATTCTAAATAAATGAATAATCATAATTGGTATCTATGTTTGGGAGCTCATTTGCAAACTGTTCCTGTAATTGTGTCACTCATTTACAGGCACAACTGAGCGAATCAGTACATAATACTGCATCTTACTTATTTGCATTAATTGTGATCAATTGTCACAGTTTGTTTATAAGATTGAATAATTTTTAATCCAAAATAACTATGCTGATTATCAAATGATTCTGTATTATTTAGGGTTTTTTTAACATTTGGAAAATGTTTAATATAATCATTGCATTCTTGGATTTTGAACTACGGAACTTTTAAATTTTACTGTGCTTGCTTTATTTCCAAGAATTTACAGGTTTTTCCAAGTCATTCTATCAACCGCTCATTAGCAAAGTAAACTAAGGTGATATTTATATGTTGTGATTTTTAAGTACGATAAACATTAAGATATAGAAATGTAACATTAGAACATATACACACATGAATCCCAGCTTGGATCATATTGATTTTGTTTCTGATGGTGTAAAATCCCATCCATCCTACAAACCCTATTCAATACAACCTTCCTGGATGATCCTAAAAATAATTAATCATTCTTTTTTATGTTCCTCTCAAAGCCCTTGCATCTATTGTCATATTTCTGCCAGCACATCTTTAATTTGGGTGAGTTTTCCTCATAACTCGACCTTGACCCTGTGGGGATCTCAATAATAGCATTTTTCCCCCTGATTTTAAACTAAAGAATAATATCTCCACTGCACTATTTTGGATTGTTGTTCAGAAAATATTCACTTCCCTTCCCCTTCCACTGTGGGTGGAATATTCTTCCCTACCCCTTGATTTTGGCTGGCCAAGTGACTTGCTTTGGCCAGTGGACGTGAAGCAAACCGAGGCTAAAAATGTGCTCGGTCAGCGTGCCTTGCCCTTCCCCATGAAAAGACACATCCCAGGTAGTATGTGGCTGAAGGAAGATTAATTTGTAGAACAGATCTGAACCCAACTTTCAACATAAAGCTCAGTGCAGCCAGTTGTAGCCTAGGCTGGATATAGGAGCAAGAATAAGTGATTATTGGTTTAAGTCACTGAATTTTGGGGTGGTTTGTTCCTCAGCAGGATCTGACTGATACACTTGTTAATGTGAGGTGCCATAACACCAACAGGGAACCGTAATGTAAACTATGGGCTTTGGGTTTATGGGATTACGATGTGTTCATGTAGGGTTACCAACCGTAACAAATGTCCCACTCTGGTGGGGGATGTTGATAACGGGGTACGTTTTGAATGTGTAGGTGCTGGGATTATATGGTAAATCTCTGTGCTTTCCCCTCAATTTTCCTGTAAACTTTAAACAGCTCTGAAAAAATAAAGTCAATAAAAATGTTTTAAAATAAAAAAAATGTGAGGTTTTATCCTTTACGAATATGTCTATGTTAAATTACATTCTGGAATAATCTCCAGAATAAAATAGCTCTGAGTTTCCCACGTTCTAAGTACAGTGTTAAATCAAGATTGGGTTGCTTTCCTCTACTGGCATGACCTTACACTTGCCTACGGTAATGCTAATGTTTCTCTTTTCTGCCCACTCAGTCTTTGAAGATTTTCCTGTGGTTTTTCCTTACCACGTTGTTCTTCAGAAGAGTTGGGAGTTATCTGCAAACATGCCACTCTGCACCTTGTCTTCTAGAATCACATCATTTTTAGTACGGGCTTTTTTTTTTTTTTTGAGCCTGGTCAGGAGCCATCCACAGCACGATCATCTAGAACTTTTGTTGAAATTACCAATTACTGGGCCAGCTCCAGACTTACTGACTCAGAGTCTCTAGGGTAGGATCCAGGAATTTACATTTTTAACAAGCTCCCTGGGAAATTCTTATATTACAGCCAAGTTTGTGAAACACTTGAATACTATGAATATGGTAACTAACCAGATCCCCAGCTAATACCTAGGCTAGTCCTAGAGGATTTAAATGATTATCTATCATCATCCAGAAATATATCTGCTTACCCTTTATTTTTGTTTCCTATATGTTCATTTTCTACCTACTTCAAAATATTGCTTTTTCTTCCCTCCACTTTTAATCACATGAAAGCTCAGTTTTCTCTTTTTTTTTTTTTTCTTTCTTTTTTTTTTTAGTAACCTTGGTAGAGAGTATTTTTAAAGGCCTTTTGATAATCTAAATTAATTTTTCTTTCTTTTTCTTAAAATAAATTTATTTATTTATTCATTTATTTTTGGCTGCATTGGGTGTTCGTTGCTGTGCACGGGCTTTTCTCTAGTTGTGGTGAGCAGGGGCTACTCTTCATTGCGGTGCACGGGTTTCTCATTGCAGTGGCTTCTCTTTTTGCGGAGCAGAGGCTCTAGGTGTGCGGGCTCAGTAGTTGTGGCTCACGGGCTCTAGAGCGCAGGCTCAGTAGTTGTGGCGCACGGGCTTAGTTGCTCCGCGGCATGTGGGATCTTCCTGGACCAGGGCTCGAACCCGTGTCCCCTGCAATGGCAGGCAGATTCTTAACCACTGCGCCACCAGGGAAGTCCTAAATTAATTTTTCAATGGCTTCTCTCTATTAACAAATTTATATCTTCTCTCAAAACTGTGGTTTTTGGGTTAGTCAGATACTTTCCCTACAGAAACCACACTCCCCACCCCTCAAAGTGTATTTTGCACTCAGTGACTCTCTCCTTTAATGGAGTGAGTTCACTGGCTGGTCTCGTATGGAAATGACTCACAAATGTTAATTCACTGAGTTTCTGATGGAAAGAACTCAACTGGTAGCCAACCAGGTTTTCAGCAATTTGCCAGCTAAACGATGGATTTTGGTCAACTGCTCCCAAATCAATGTTGCCGCTGATTTGTTTCATCTGTAGCTTCGAACCAAAAGACAATTTGAGACATACAGATAAAAAGTTGCTCATCGTCACTAATTATTAGAGAAATGCAAACCAAAACTACAATGAGGTACTGCCTCACACCGGTCAGAATGACCATCATTTTAAAATTTTTTAAATTAATTTTTATTGGAGTATAGTTGCTTTATAATGTTGTATTAGTTTCTGCTGTACAGCAAAGTGAATCAGCTATAGAATGACCATTGTTTAAAAGTTTACAAATTATAAATGTTGGAGAGGGTGTGGAGAAAAGAGAATCCTCTTATATTGTTGGTGGGAATGTAAATTGATACAGCCACTATGGAGAACAGTATGGAGGTTCCTCAAAAAACTAAAAATAGAACTACCATATGATCCAGCAATCCCTCTCCTGGGCATATACTCAGACAAAATTATAATTCGAAAAGATACATGCACCCCTATGTTCATAGCAGCACTATTTACAATAGCCAAGACATGGAAACAACCTAAATGTCCATCAATGGATGAATAAAGAAGATGTAGTACACACAATGGAATATTACTCAGCCATAAAAAAGAATGAAATAATGCCATTTGCAGCAACATGGATGGACCTAGAGATTATCATACTAAGTGAAGTCAGAAACAGAAAGATAAATACCATATGATATCACTTATATGTGGAGTCTAAAATATGACACAAATGACCATACCTATGAAACAGAAACAGACTCACAGACATAGAGAACAGACTTGTGGTTGTCAAGGGGGAGAGTGGGTGGGGGGAGGGATGGATTGGGAGTTTGGGATTAGCAGATGCAAACTACTACATATAGAATGGGTAAACAACAAGGTCCTACTGTATAGCACAGGGAACTATATTCAACATCCTGTGATAAACCATAATGGAAAAGAATATGAAAAGAATATATGGTTGTTAACTGAGTCGCTTTGCTATACAGCAGAAATTAAACACAACATTGTAAATCAACTACACGTCAATAAACTTTTTTAAAAAGACAATTTGATCTTTTCTATCTAACAGCTAATGCAAATTTTATTTAGGCTCTTTATTACTATGTAGGTGGTACAGAAAAGAGGCCAAGAGCCTGGGCTTGGGAGCCAAAGTGCCTGGATTTGCACCCAGTCACCCTGTGTGGTCTCAGTTTCCCTCACTGTATAAGTGGCCATGGTAATAACATATTACAGAGACCTGTGAACAACATGAATTATTACATTTAAAAGTGCTTGAACAGAGCCTGGTTCATCCAAAGTCAAGATGTGAAGTCGTTATTATTACTTCCAAATCCTCAAGTGTATTCTTGGCACTGTTAGAAATCTTTAGTTGGGCTCCTTTGTACTTAACCACTCCTCGTTCTGTTTTCTTAAATGTTTTACTTCAGAATGTATCATACATACAAAAGTGTGTCCATAATGCATATGCACGTTTTAAAGAATAATAGTAAAATACACATTTGTGTAGCCAAACAGCTCCAGATACAGAATTATAATACATTTTTCGGTCCACTGTGCTTCTCACTTACCTCATAACCCTCCCTCACCATCCCAAATGGTGTGCTTCTCATTCCCTTGCTTTTCCTTAGAGTTTTACTACCTGTTTATTACAATTTTCAAGGAAACTTTGCTCATAAATTCTTCTATGACTTATTTTCTTGTCCACACTTCCCATCTGCCGCCTTTTTTTTTAAGCTCCCCTGTTCTCCTAAAGTGAGGGACTGTCACAGATTCTGAAGGATGTTTTGTTTCTCACAATGGTCCATTTTTTTTCTTCACTGCCTAGTTTCTGAAGGTTTCCTCTATCCTCCCCAGGACTCCCTTAGCTAACGTTTCGGCATCGCCAGTCGTGTTTACGGTTAACACCCAGCATCATGAGTCTGGACCAGGGTACCATGGTGCGGTCCTGACACTGGCCTGAAGTACTTAGGCTGGGAATGTCCACAGTCTCAAATCATTCTTTATGCTCTTTGCCTGGTGTAAGAGCCGAGTAAAAAACTGCATTTTGCAAGCATAAAAGGAATCTTTGAAACCTATCTGGTGTGTCAGTGTGCAAAAGGCTAAGGCATCACAAAAGGAACTAAATGAGATTGTGATAAAACTTACTCAGTTTTCTGTTCTAAATTAAATTTCTGTGCCAGATACCAAAGGTTTTCTCTTTCTGTCCTTCTTTTAAGTAGTTCTGATGGCAATTAAAAAGGGCCCTGTAGTCATTACACTGTGCTCTATTCTAACCACTTCTATCATCTAACGATGCTATTTTGGCCAATGAATATTACAAGGATTTTTTTTAATTAAAATATAGTTTTAAATGGAAACACTCAATAAAATATCTCAACAGATGTTTTTCCTACAAAGGAAATGGAACCACAGAAATTCAAAACTAATCCATCCACCTTGCTCAATAAAGACTCTGCTGTTCATTTGCTGTGGTCATTGATTTTTGGAGGTAATAACAGAGGTTGAGAAGAAGTAAGGTTTTTAAAAGGTGGATGTTTTTGTCATTCACAAAGGAGCTTCTGCTCCTTTTTCAGACAAAAAGGTAAAATTGCCTATTTCAGACAAAAAAGGTAAAAATTTATCTTGTGTTAAAAGGATAACTATTTCAGAGTAAAAGTAACACTTTTGTGCTATGAAGATGACTATTTCAGTGTTAATATACTACTTTCTCATGGGCTATGAAGTCAGCTGATGACTGATTTAAACTATATAAACATCAGAGTCAGACTGTTCTATTTATTTTGTCTCCACTTTAAAAAAATTTCAGAAAAGAATTCACATCGCCCCAACCCTAATCCGTTAGCTACCAAATAAAGTATCTTAAATAAATATAAGTATGATTTAGAGACACTGGAAAATATCTGAATTCCTCCACTGATTTATGTTTCTTACATGCAATGTTATAGAGATCACTTCTAAAACTCAGCTATTAATGTATGTTATTATGCTTTGATCCCAAGATACAAAAATATTATTTAGTGGAGACTAATTTATCCACACAGCAGACCCTTTCTTAACAAGGTGATCCAGAAGTTATTGGGACTAGTGTGGCCAGAGCATATGAGTCAGCTGACAGCATCCTAACTGAGCAGCTCCAAGCCAGATGAGCATGGAAGTGCTGTATGAAAAAAACATGACAGGTTCATGATCAATTTCCACCTGAAATCCACATGCCACAAAGATGTTGCTTCTTTCACAAGGGTGCAGCAAACTCTCTGCATTGGAAATGACAGAGAAGGGGATAAAAGAGAGACATCATGAAGAACTTCCAAACCATGAGGGTACCAGGAAGATGCAGTAGACATCACCTATCTACCTGGTACTTCAATTCCTCCAAATCACCTTCCTAAGGCAAGCTGAGGAAGGCGGTTGTTGCCATGGTCCCGACAGACAGTTCACTACTACTGTAACATCTGACTAGTCTAGCTACTTCCTAATCTCACCCACTCGCTTTTCCTTGATTGATGATACAAAGAATCTGATGATGGTTGCATAACCCAGACAGAAAACAGGGGATAAGATCAAGGTCTCTACTCTGGGTCTGCCACTTTTACCCAAGACGTGTGATATCATTTGGAGTTGGATTCTGGGGTCTTGACAAGTTTGTCCGCCGACAGAAATCCGCACGTGTCTTTAAAAGTCCCCTTAGCCTTTTCCATGATGATGAGGCCAGGACAGGCAAAACTGTCTGAAAAATATTGTCTCCACTGTGGCTGGAGTAAAGCAGAGTTCCATGATAGCTTCTGTTTTGATCAATCTACTTTACACATTTTTAAAAGCACAAACACAGATCTGTAGACTGGTATAACTATGAATCCAGTCCTTTAAAAGAGCCTCTCAAGTTAATAGGCTACGAATGTCATGAAAACTCCTTATGATCAGCCATTCGATTAGCTACGTGACCAGCTATCCAAAGGCTGCCCACTTTCCAGACACCATGACCGCTCTGCTGGTAACGGACCTCCAAGGGACAAGGAGAAGCCTGAGTCCCCATGCTGGGCAATGCCAGGGAGACCTGCAAGCAACCAGAGCTTCATCAAGGAAAGGCAACTAGGAAGTTTGCCTGAATTCTGCTTCACGACCCAATGCGTTCACGGAACATGAACCAGAACATGAGTCAGTGCTGACACGTTCTTCGGGAGCGTGATAGACAGAATTCAGCACCATCAACACCCCACAAAACCCCAAACAAAAGGGCAAAGAGTTATGCCTTCTTTGCAGCTGGAGACATGGAGGTGACATGAAGGTCACATGTTGCTTCTTAGGCATTTTAATTAGTGTCCTCTAGGAAACTTCTTAGCATTAAATAGAAAGAAGAGATTCTGAGAGTCAATCTGACAACACTGCTGAGAACACAAGGGGGCTGAAGGGGAACCAGACCTCAAGCAACAGCTATGTGACATGCTGAACAGTAGTGACCATGAGCTATGGGTAGATAAAATGCTCTAAGGACACAGTGTCAGAGCTCCGATTGCCGTCGCCTAGCCCCCAGGTGCCAAGAGAGACAGCAACGGGGACCATGCTAACCAGTGGAAAAGGGAGAGCTTCTCTGGGTAGACTCTTTGGAAGCCTTCAAGGGAAAAAAGTGGGCAGCTTTGGCCCATGAGCAATGAACTCTGGAAACAAAGAGTGACTAAAGAGTAAACCAAAGAATTATTTACATGAGCACAGAAGGTCCTGGCTGTCACACTGCTTATTTTAGCCACACATACTCCATATGTTTGATGACAGAATTAGATTCAGAAAGATCTCATTAAGCTGGATGGGCCATTCCAACAGAATGGAATTTAGTAGAGATAAATGAGTATTATATTTAGGCCCAAAGATACAACTCCAAGAACATATGAGCTGGAGCTTAAGCAGCCTCATGTGTATATGACTTAGGAGTTACAGGTGGGAATCAAAAACGAAGCAAATAGCACAGGGAGATCAGCTCGGTGCTTTGTGACCACCTAGAGGGGTGGGATAGGGAGGGTGGGAGGGAGGGAGATGCAAGAGGGAAGAGATATGGGAACATATGTATATGTATAACTGATTCACTTTGTTATAAAGCAGAAACTAACACACCATTGTAAAGCAATTATACTCCAATAAAGATGTTTAAAAAAAAAAAATGAAGCAAAGTTGACCAAAAAATAATTTCATTAATTTTGCAGGAAAAAAAAGGACAACCCTATTACGGACCAAATATAATGCACTGTGCCACGTTCTGGATGCCATTCATGAGGAAGGTGCCCAAAGAAGAGGAACACATGAAGTCACGGAAAATGCTCACTCAGGGGATGTGAAAAGTCAAGGATATTATAATGCCCTCACATTTTTGAAGGGTTATGACATAAATAAGAGACTAGAGTTATTCTATGGGGCTATTATGGGTGAAATTAGAGCCAATGATGGGCATTACAGTTTAATCATTCACTCAACAAATATTTGTTGAGCTTCTACTATGTGTCAGGCATTGTGCTAGGTAGCAGAATTGCAAGATAAGGGAAATTCTCCCAATACTTGGATCTTTATAGAAATAACCTAGGCTCTACAGTGAGTGCAGAGTCCCTGAAGATCTTAAGGCCAAACCTGGAGGCTACATTTCAGCCTTAGACTATTTGGACACAGGATAGATGAATTGTAAGCTCCCTAATTCAGAGTGTTTTATGATCAACTATGAGTTACACTATATATTTCTCTTTTTCAGTTCTTCCACATTCTAAGAGACAGGCTAACTAATTCAACATAGTTCTCAGTAGAAAGCAACAGAAACCAACACTGGCAAGCTTAATTCGAAATGGCATTTATTAAAGAGAATACTGGGTTTCTCACAGACACTCCAGGAGCCCTGCAAAGCTAGGCTCGAAGACCTTACAGTCAGAGAAGCTGCCCAGCGTGCATGATGGGGCTGGTCTGGGGAAGACGCCGCTCTGTGTGTGGTGGACGCCATCCCTATCAGGGGGCACTGGATGGTGGGTACTGGACGGTGCAGCCAGAAACCAGCAGCCTGGAAACCAGAGGGAACTGTCACCATTGTCCTCAACCTCACTGGTATGGATTCTATACATTCCCTGCATCCTTGGACCACAATTCCAATTTTGAATCAAACCGGCAGAGCCTGGATCACGAACGAGCCTACGCCCCAGCTTCAAGGGAGGCTGGAGTATCTGGCATTTTCAGCTTCTAGAGATGGGCTCTGCCTCAGGAGGCAGGGGATTCTATCAGGACGTTCAGATGCTGAGAGCCCCCCAAGACTAACACAGATGTAAAAACACTTAATGGAAGTTACAGCCATTCTTCTCCCAATACTACTTTAACCAAGCCCGATAACTAAAACAGAAGGCCGAAAGGTGAGAAAATGAAAGCTGACGAAGTAGCTTCCCTAATATTAGAGGGAGTATCTGCTTCTCTGAATCCCTTTTTAGGAAGAATTCTGACAGTTATGGTCACTCCCAAAAGTGGGTCACATTGATTGGAAATTGTCATGGTAGGTCTGAAAGGAACTGATAACAAGAGAAAAACCAAAGAGAAAGTAGGGAGTGGAACCAGGCTATGTTACAGCAGATGAGGTTGAAGTCAGCCTATAGGAAAATTCATCACCACAGCAAGACTAGAGTAACTTACTAGTATCACAGGACTGGGAGAAGCCGCCAGCAGCTAAAGAATCCATCACACAGTGTCCCTGGGGCCTGCATTTCCAAAAAGATGGCTGGCAGCCCCCTTTTTCAAAGGGCCTCTAGAGAAGGTCATTTGATAACCTCCCTAGATAAGGCAGAATTGCAGATGACTTATATCTCATGCTCAGAATGTCCTTTGATAATGCCTTGCTCTTTCCAACAAAGTGCCCGGCCCCCTCCAACCCCCAGGAGTGAAAACAGAGATGAGGGGCTCACCATCTCTTCCATCAATTTCACTGTGGTTTCCAACAGGACAGTGCTGGGGGCAGGGCAGAGCAACCTCACACACAACACTGAGATACATCCGCTGGGGTGACACCTCCGAATGCTAGACTCCCCCCCAGGAAGTGTGAGTTTGCTAATCATGCCCCTGGGACAGGTGGGCACGTGGAGAGAGAGATTAGCTATCCCAACAGCTGTCAAGCTGGGGCCCGCTCATTAACACCCACGTTTCTCTTTCTTTCTTTCTTTCTTTTTTTTTTTTAGGTCTTTTGACTGCAGCTTGTGTACTTGAAGCATGTCACCAAAAAACGCACAGATGGGATCTACCAGATCATGAGAAGGCTTTCGCAGCTTCTGAAAGGATGCTGGGTTTCTTTCCTTAGGAAGAAAAAAAAAAAATCCTGTATTCTGATGTCTACACATTTCCCACTCTCTTCCTGCTTCAGAGATAGACTATCACAAAAGCCAACATTCCTCCAAGTAGTAATAACAGGGCAATAATTAAAATCGAGTCCTTGTGAATTTTTTTTTTTTTTTTGCTCTTAAAGCAGCTGATTGTATCTGCTAATCTTGTCTTCATAGTTCACAGAGAGGGCACAGCATCGGAAATAGACTTGACATTAGCTGGAACCTACTGAAATTCAATGTCAGGCCAGAAGGGGAGACAGCAGGGCAGGCGGGGAGGGGGGGCGGTGGAGGTCTGACAGGTGGTACCCTGAGGGTGTGTGCGTCCTGAAGCAGGAGGGTCTTGGAGGAGGGGTCTTTTATCTTGTTAGAAAAGTTCTGGAGAGGGGCTGGGAGTTTCAGTACGGAAGCAGGAAGGCAATGAGCGACGGAAGAAGAGTTCTGAGGACAATGAGTCTGTCTGGGATGACCCTGTGACTTGAGCATTTTAATCAGTAGCATCTCTGATCCTCTGAACAACATCAAAGAGGCAAAGAGGATAAAGTTACTATTCTCTGGGTGGACGCTGTGTTCTCTTTGTAGGAAGAAGAAAGGGAGCTATCACAAGATCCAACAGTCTGATCCTGAATACAAATTCCTCCTTCTGGACTTAGAGGTGGCCCCAGCTACCCACCCTTGGCCCCAGCTACCCACCCCTGGCCCCAACCAGCTCAGGAGTCTCACCAAACAGATCCCCAGCAAAGTGCCCCCCATCCCTGTGGGAGCCAGTACAGAGAGGGCTGTAGTCAATACCTTTAACAAATGCCCAGGATTTGGAATGGATGAGATCAGCAATCTTCCCAGAAAATACCCAACAGAATTTATTTGGCTAATAAAATTATAGGACTTCTTCAGTCTCAGCAAAGCCATTCCATAAAAACAAGGCACTGGCTCAATAAACATTTACTCAGCACCCACTATGCCCATGTGTCAGGTGCAGGGCTAGAGCGTGGGTGTGGGCAGACGGGAGGGAATTAAATACTGGGATAGGCTTTCTACTGCAGAGAACCCACAGTTTAAAATATCACTAATACAATCTTGGAAATGATAACATCTGTCCCCAGGAAGTGTTGGGACTGACTTTACTGAATCATAAGAAATGCTGAAAAAGAAGTATTCAAATGTGTCCGTAATCCCCAGCCCAGCAGGTCCACCACCGTGTGTCCTTTCAAGGGATATCAGAGTAACACAGCTTACCCTGTGCTACCCAGGGGGGCACCACAGTGCAGACACTGATGTGCCAGACAGCAGTTGAAGCCAACGCATAACGACAGAACCCTGTCGCGAAGGGTCACTTCTATGGGAGGATTCAGAAGGGAGAGTTATACGCTCTTAAAAATTCTGTCACTAGTGGATGAACTCAAAATTCTGCTCTTATCTGTGAGTTACTTTCATGCTGTTCCTGAAAACTCAGAACGAGCAGGAACGTGTACGTTCAGCGAGAGATTGGCTGGATAACAGGGAACCTGCACTAGGGGATTCACTGTGTGCAAGTGAGCCAGGCACGGAGGAGCTAGTGGAGGTGACATCAGCCGGGACCGTGCACTGGTGATGTCTCAGCATATCCGCAGGGACCCCGCTGGAAAGCTTTTAGAAAATGAATTAGACTGTGAGCCCCAGTGGTTCTGCAGGTGTCTCTCACTTCAGTACCACTGTCTGTACCTAACAGAGCCGACCAGCCTCCAAAACCCCTCCAAGCTCCTCCCCAGCCTCAGCCTCCGGACCACCTTCTTGGGCATCCTCTGCTTCTGGTTGGCATCTTATCATTGACCAGCCATGAGCTCCCAGATCCAACAGAACTACTCCTCCCAGGGTGAGGGTCATGACAAGTCACCTGGGCGATCTGCCTTCATCTCCTATATTATATCTCCTCCCTCTGAACCTAGACTTCCACCCTGATGGCGTGGCCCGAGGGGCGTGGGCACTTCCCCTGCTGCCAGAGGGGAGCGGGCGGTGCCTACTCTCCCCGCGCACACAGAGCTGGCCACGATGAGGGGGGCGGCACCCTGGCTTCCTGGCCCTTCCAAGAACCTGCACCAGCCCTGCTGGATCTGCCCACACAGAGCCCATCCCTGTGACTTCCGGGAGAGCCACTTCCTAGACGAGGAGAGGGTGACCACCTGACTATCCTCCGCAGCTGGCAGGCCCCCAGGTGGGCCGGGCTAGGACCCCCGAGAAAGGCTGGCCCTCCATGACTAGGAGCCTCCTGGGCCTTTGAGGGAGCTTTTTAACCACCCTGGAAGCCTTCTCCCCTAAGTGATGGGAAGAGTGGGAACAATAAAGCTTTTTGCAGGAAAAAACATCAATTAGCAACTATAGGAAGCAGTAGGTGAAAAATTATCAATTACATAAAGAAGCCACTCTGTCCCTCCAATTGGGTTATATTCCATAACATGTAATTAAAAATGTGGCCACAGGAAGCCCGTGGCCTGAGTTTGAAGGCTGGCTCTGTCACGTGATAGTTAGGTAACCACTTTGTATCTATTCCTTCACGTATAAAACGAGGAACGTAAGACTACCTGCCTCACGGAGAATCTGTCAGTCTCAGGTGCACAGCAAAGTGCCTGGCACATGGTGCCCGCTCACTCTCAATAAACATTAGCTATTATTACTATTATTGTTTATTTACATCGTGACACTATGCTCTGTTCTACTTCTCACCTCAGTGAGTTCTCTGCGACCCGCCATGAAAACAGATTAAAAACCTGGATAAGTTGAATAAAATTACTGTTTACCTTAATGATAAGGAAAGGCTCCGAAAATTGACTTATTTTGCAGATGTTTCTCTTTTGTTTTTAATATATTTACTTATTTATTTTTGGCTGCATCGGGTCTTTGTTGCTGCATGCGGGCTTTCTCTAGTTGCAGCGAGTGGGAGCTACTCTTCGTTGCGGTGCGCGGGCTTCTCATTGCGGTGGCTTCTCTTATTGCAGAGCATGGGATCTAGGCGCGTGGGCTTCAGTAGTTGTGGCGCACGGGCTTAGCTGCTCCGCGGCATGTGGGATCTTCCCGGACCATGGCTCAAACCCATGTCCCCTGCATTGGCAGGCGGATTCTTCACCACTGCGCCACCAGGGAAGTCCCTGCAGATTTTTCTTCAAGGTTGACTCTCACTCAACAATTAATTGAAGGCAATGTTGTGAATATTTTTATTACACATGGCAACAATGTTTTGAGAAATGATAAAGGTTAGTTGTTAGGTGAACTCTGAAATCATAGCAATGAAGTTTTCATTGCAACTCCGCTGCATTAAAATCCATTGGTCTGTCTGGCACTTTGAACAATCTCCTACACATGCATTATTATGGAACATGATGCATTGGTAATTTGGAAAATATTGGTTGGTTGAGTTACACACATCTTCCATATGCTAACATATTTCATTATAGTACATCAAAAAATCATATTTGTTTCCATCACCACCAGTCTCATCAAAAAAGCCTTTTAAGTGTTTAAGTTAACGCAGTTGTCAAGCTCTTAAGTGGGAGATACAAGTTTTCTAAAATTCTAATTTTTACTCACAAGCTCAAATTTTATCATTAGCAACAAAACACTGTCAATTGTTTTCCTTGAAGTGACAATTTCACTTCAATCACTTTCAAGAAGGTGTCTGCCAAATGCCCAAGTCTGAGAATCATCGCGTGTCTCTCGGCCATTCTCTAAAGTAAAATCGTGTCACATTTTACTTTTGTGCCACTAAGTGGTTTTTCTCGCCAACCATCCTACCCGGAGAGGCACAAGTGTCTTACACATATTTCCCACTTATAGAGTATTAGAAAGACATGCCCTCAGCTGTTGAAATCTAACAAAACTAATAATTTTTGCTTTTTCATCAAGGACATTCTTAAGTGAAACTGGCAGGGTTTTTTGTTTGTTTTTTAACTGTGAGTTCGTGGCTGTGGAGAATGCAGGGGCACCGCTTTGATTCATGTTAAGGACACGCAATTTTACTCTCCATTGTTTTTACACCAAGTGAAAAGTCAACACAGTGAAAAAAAAAAAACCAAATAACAGTTCTATATTAGTATGAAGAGAGTTTTGACCTTGGGGACCCACTGTAAGGGTCTTGACACCTTCAGAGACCACATGGTAAGAACTTCACCTCTCTCTGACTCAGTTTTCCTATCTATAGAATGGAGATAATTCATAGGACCTATCCACAGGGTTGTTGTGACAACTACACGGAATAAACCACCTAAAGACCAAAGAACAAAGCTGGCCAACGGTAGGTGCCATGTAAGAATTGGCTAAAAGGGGAGTAGGGATCACTTGAGAGCCCTGACTCATGCAGGTACGATCAAAATAACCATCTCAGTGATTTAATAAAACGGAGAACATTCATCAGTCATTTGCACTGAAAAAGTTCTCGGTTGAGTATTTCCCTGAGATCGTTTTAAAAAGATCAGCGGGGGCTTCCCTGGTGGCGCAGTGGTTGAGAATCTGCCTGCCAATGCAGGGGACACGGGTTCGAGCCCTGGTCTGGGAAGATCCCACATGCCACGGAGCAACTAGGCCCGTAAGCCACAACTACCGAGCCTGCGCGTCTGGAGCCTGTGCTCCGCAATGAGAGAGGCCGCGATAGTGAGAGGCCCGCGCACCGCGATGAAGAGTGGCCCCCGCTTGCCGCAACTAGAGAAAGCCCTCACACAGAAACGAAGACCCAACACAGCCATAAATAAATAAATGAATAAATAAATAAATTAAAAAAAAGATCAGCGGGTCAGGGAGTCCTTCCAACGCCCCAACGATGAGATCTCTGTTTAAAAAGCTCTAATTGCTGCCTTTCCCCTGTGTGGCCTGAGCACATCCATGGCCCCGCCTCTGCGTGTCCTGAGCACCTTGCTCAGGGCTTGCCTGTGAATCCCTCAGAGCACCGGGGAAAAATAGCTGACGTTTACATTCATGTCTTTGCGTGTGTCCGGGTTCTCAAAATATTGTGACTGCAAGAGAGATGAGGGATTGCCTGGAACCTGGACCTGATGGGCCATGTCAGCTCTCGCACCTCAGCTTTCAAAATGTGACACACACGGGACAAACACATCTGTCCCTGCAGCAAACAAGATAGGAAAATGATTTGGGTTTTTTTTTTTTTCTTCATTGTACTAATGTGATTTTCTTTAAATTAAGGCAGACACAGACACATGACGGAGTAAAATACACACCTGTATGAATTTTTACGACAATACGTTTGTGCTTCTGTCGTGAGCGCTTACTGATGCCCTTGCTCCCAGGCCGCGTGCTCCGTGCGTACCTCCTCGGCCTCATCCTGAACCACCACCCTCCTGTCCTACTCAGAGCACTGCGGCCAGAACACCTCTCCCCCGACCCCCAAACAGGCCCAGATCTGTCCTGTCTGCGGCCTTTCGCCCGGACGTTCTCCAGGCCTCAAACGGTGCTCCTCTGGGCTGTGCTCCCCAGGCCGTGTTCCCCCAGGGCTGGTCCTCTGAGAGGCAGGTCTCCGCTCAGACATCACAGCCCCAGGGGCCTTGTCTGACCACCTGATTTAAATGAGCTCCCTCTTTCCCAACGCAACTCACTCCCTAAACCCATTCCCCTGTTTTATTTTCTAAGTACAATTATTATTACTATTATTGACTGAATGATACTATATGCATGAATGAATGAATGGGAGAGTTTCTGAATCTAAAGAGGTCTAGAATCTGGAAGGCTTAGGACCTCCCTGATCACACCCAGATACTCTCTGCAGCCTGGTGGGATACTTGGTGGATACAGTCTCCCAGGCGCTCTGTGACATTAACTCTTCTCAAATGACTTCAGTCCAGCTCCTGCCCCATCACTGCACAAAAATGGCTCATGCTAAAGCCACTCATGATCTCTACATTGCCAAATCCAATAGGCTTTTTCAGTCTTTATCTTTCTTGTCATTCTAAGCAGGGCAGGCCCCGCCTCCTTCATTGACTCTATTCTCTGGGCTTCCATGGCTTTGGTGACTTCTGGTTTCTCCCCGACTCTCACTTTCCTTTGCCAGCTCCTCCCCCATCACCTAATTTTCCTGATGGTTACAAAGGGCTCACCGGCGCCTTCTTCACCTCCCGATCACACCCATGCCTTTGGTCATGCCCTGCACCCCTGTGGCTTCAAACATCATTTGTAAGTTAATTCCCAAACGTGTATCTCCAGCCTGGATCTATTGTTGAATTCCAGGCTCACTTATCCAACTGTCTACCTGGCACATCCCCTGGACTATCTCACGGAAATCTCAAAGTGTCTAAAACTGAACTCTTGATCTTTGTTCCTAAAATTCTTCCATCTGCCTCACCGCCTACGTCCACCCTATAAAGCCACTTGCTGTCTTACTGTCACATCTACTTCAACAATGTCAAGTCTACTCCATCTCCAGGAGGTATTTTCTTTTTTTTTTCTTTAATTAATTAATGTATTTATTTATGGCTGCACTGGGTCTTCGTTGCTGCGCGGGCTTTCTCTAGTTGCGGCGAGCAGGGGCTACTCTTTGTTGCGGTGCACGGGCTTCTCATTGCGGTGGCCTTTCAGCCTGGTACTCTTTTTCTCCAACTTCTCTGCCATCTGAATCAGTTACAATGGGAACCTCAGTTATAATGGGCATTTATTGAAAATTTTTCAGCAGGAAATAAAATCAAATTTAGATTTTATAGCGGCAAAAAGATGAACTGGAGTGGTCAGGATAGAACAGTGACGGCACTGAGATGGGGGTGTTTAGGAGGATATGAAATTGGTACACAGGGTGGAAGGAAGACAATGAGCTCTGTTTGGGATATCAGTGAACATCAGGTAGAAATGTCCGTCACCTGCCGTGATGCGGGCATAGGGCAGTCCTAACAGGTGGGAACTACCGCTATGAGAAATGAGAAAGGGAACTACTGGAAATGTGAAGAAAGACACTGAGAGCCCACGGGTGGTGGAAGCCATTACAATTGTTGGCACTACAGACAGGGGACCTCCTTTATGATAAGACTGTCCTAGGCACTTTATTAAAGACCAATATTCTATGTTCATGGCATGTTCATGCAACACGTGAAGCCCACATGACTATATTTGGAACGCAATGAAAATATTAAGTGACATAGAAAACTTTTTTTTATAAGCACAATATACTACTTTGTTTAGAAGCCAAATGTAACTTTTGTTTGCTACTAGCATAAACATTGCTAACACAGACACTAGACACCATCATCCAGATATTAGGTATTAATTTCCTTCTATGCAAAAACAGTGTAATTCACAAAAGAGTGTGCTCTTCATTCATTCAACAAATATTCACTGAGTCTTACTGTGTCCCAGACACTATCTAGATGCTGGAGATAAAGTGGTAAGAAAGACATAAAGAAGGTGCTTCCAAGATGTGTGCTGAATGAATGGATGAGTCACATCAAACCACACTATTATTCTATCACAGCCTCAACACTGCTCAGTTCCACAGACATGATGCTGTTAGTCAGCTTACCTCGATTATTTAGCAGTAAGCATTGCAAAAGTACCTAACAGTTAAGTTCTATGTTGAAACAGACATCCAATAGAATGCCATTTTGTAGTAATATGTAGGAGAAAACAGAAAGCAGGAAGAGGAAGTCTGTGTAACCTCTATGGCAATATTCTCCAGGTCAACAGGAGCTTAGCTTAAGCTGAGAAGAAAAAGCAAGGCAGGGCAATTTGACCTTGGAACAAAATTCTTTTGGTTGAATTTTAAGTGGCTTAAGTGGCTTTTAATGATAACTTCTAGGAGGAAGAGTTCTTGCCATGGAATGTTCTTCCCTTTGTGATTAGACGATCTCAATTTTTTTATGCAAATATATTCTTATTTTTTAACTGAAGTATTGTTGACTTACAATATTAGTTTCATGTATACAACAGAAGGGGCAAGATAGGTGAAAGGGATTAAGATATACAAACTACTAGGTATACAATAAATAAATTATAAGGATGCAATGTACAGCACTGGGAATATAGCCAATTTTTTATAATAACTTTATATGGAGTATAATCTATAAAAATCTCAATTGTTATTTATTTACCTTTTTGTACTTCAGAGTCAGGGAAAATGCCATCCTGTAATCATCTATTTATTGGGACACTAAGAGTGCTTTACCCATTCATGATGGATTTTTAATCACTCAGAGCCTTCCAAATCAATTCAAAGTCTCATGATTTCTTCCTTTAATATGTTACTTTGTAACAGAGAAGAACAAACGGGACTCCAAATTGAATCTCTTCCATTAAACCTCTGTTGCCTGTGCTTAGTCATGCTGGCTCTGCACCTTTTGCAGAATAATGTTGTCTATATCCTGAAATATACAGGATAACCCGTTCTCAATGCTCTGACCTTTAGACGTGTAACACTTTTGCATTCACATAGAGATAAAAAGTTACAGAACAGAGAATAACAATTGACTTATTGGAGGTTTACAGGAACACTGTGACCAGACAGCCAGCGTGGACAGCTGCAAGAACAAAGGATTCCCGCACCAAGAAGTCTGCAACAACCAACCACACCCCCGCTGCCCTTTTAGTATGAAAGAAGCCTTAATTCTAACTCGGGTAAGGTGGTCCTTTGGGACACTAGTCCACCATCTTCACAGTCTGCTGGCTTTCCGAATAAAGTCACTATGCTTTGTCCGATCACCTCATCTCTCGATTTACTATGGTGCCGCGAGCAGTCCGAGCTTGGACTCGGTAACAACTTTGTAATAAGTAGATTTTAGTAGAAACGAAACAAATTTCTGCTCTGTCAGTAAACACTATTTCTTCCGATTCTCATGTTCTCTGGGGTCATCCTTTTATGAAAATTGATACAATCTAAAAATAGTCAACAATAAGTGTAAATTTAAGAGCATGTAAGACATTTCAATCAATTACGAAAGCTATCACTAAACTCTTGATTTGGTAATGTCAAGTCTCGCAAGTAAAAGATGGGTGATTCCTGATGCCTGCTAACGGGTTTTGTTTTTGCACTCCTTTTTTAATAGCATCCTGTCAATATACCAGTTTTAAGCAGTAATCCTTTTTACACATCTTGATTCTTTAAGTCTATGGAATATCTTGCAAATATCTGAATTAAACATGGGCAGAGGAAGAAAAAAAACTAAACTTCAAGTCCAAAAAATCAGCTCACTTTAGAGAAGATACCAGGTTTTCTTTGTTTGCATGAAGTCTGCACTCAGGGCAGCCCAGGAATCTTCTGGGTAGAAGCAATGAAATAATAACTCATAGGGCTGAAAAAAATAATCCCAGAGCTGGTCATGGTGAGGGAAACACAGAGCATGCAGTTCTAAAACTGTTTCCCAGATTGTGTTCTTTAACAAAGATACTTACTATTTACGCTTTTGAAAAAAAGTCAGTGACTTCCCTATGCAGTCGGTAATGAGTTCTGCAGATTCATGGAATTCCTTTCTTGAAATTGTTTCCTTTACCTGAATTTTTATGTTTATACCAGCCACCTCCAAGCTATTTAAATTCAGCTTTGTGAACAGGGGCCATGTTTATATCTTCTGAGCCATGCTCACCAACCTCCTAGTAACTCCATAAATGTCTAGATAACAACAATATTAACAATACCAATGAAGCATTACATAGAAACTACAGAGTGCGTATCAGTTTTTCTTCCATTTCCTAGAGGTGCACAGAGCCCCCTCTGTAAAATTTCTCTATTATTATTACCCCATGTTAGGAAAACAGTCAGAGGTTCTCTGTGAAGGCAATTCTAGCTTCTGGAAAGTTTGCTCAGAGTCAACTGGGGATAAACAACTGATGTTTATTTTGCAAAAAGAAGCAAAAGAAATTGGTCATTATTTCATATGTGGCCAGGTTCACAAGCAATCTGGTCTTGCCAATGTGCCCAAGGCCACATCTGGGTGTTCCTGTCCCAAATATGAAAATGCTGATCTTAAGTTTTCTTGAGTTTTTAGTGCCCTTTTTGATTATTATTAGTGTCAATGGGAATAGATAAAATAGCTACCCTTTTAGGTATTAGCTGTCATCAATTATCATTTTAGCTTTCATTAAAAAAATTAAAGTATTTAAGGACCAAAGAGAAGTAGTTTCCCTTATTAATATCATTTAAAAATAACAATGACAGTGGTAAGATAATTGTATGTTCATTAAATTGCTAATGAAGCCAGTTCCATAACTCAAAGCTGGATTCCCTGCAGAATATCGATTTGAAGTATCTCAACAGCCAAGATAATTTGATAAGAGAGATTTAAAATTAGTATCAGGATTTTACTTTCCAAGAAGTCATCTTTGAGCTTTTGTTGCTGGTTGTTTTATTTCCAGTCGACTGGAAAACGTAAGGTCACCTGAAGCAGGCAGGCGTGAGTCTAGATGGAGGAATGAGATTATGATGAAGCCCTTGCACATCATATGAAAGTGGGTGGGAGCCCGCTGCACACAGCCTGGTTCTGTGTCACGCGCCCTGGGAGGGCCCCGCGGGGGCTGCCGAGCCACCTCCCAGGACACGGCTCCCTCCGAGGCTCTGACTCACTGCGTCAGGGCTGTTTTTCCTCTTGGGAAAGACCAGACACTTGCCCCTTATAAAAACCTCCAAGATGAGTCACAAGGAAAAATGAGTTGGCATTCCGGGGTGGTGCGTGGCCATCAAGGCTTGAAGCGAGGCTGTGCGCGGGTGGACGGATGCTGCGGCCGCATCCCACGCAGTAGGGGAGGGTTCGTGGCCGCGCCGCATGGAGAATCCCTCGCTCCAGGGTTCCTGGCGGGGATCTCATCATGCATCTAGGACTCCCACTCAATCTCCAAAGGGTGCTACCCACCCTGGAAACAAACCTAGCCCATGGAGGAGATGGGAAGATACACAGCCCGGGAAACAGATGGCTCGGGAAGAAGCAATCTGGAAGAAGAGTGAGGGTGTGGGAGTCGACGTGGAGGCTGGGAGAGGAGAGAAGAGGCATCAGTATGTGGCAACAGATGACAAGAGTGTCGTTGGTGGGGGGAAGCAGTTGGAGGAGGCAAGGGAAATGGAAGTAACGCATTTATGCAGAAGGGCTGCAGCATAATTAGGAAAATTCCCCTTCTGTCGACTCCGCCACTCCTGCTTGGTTCAGACGGAGGGAGCACTTGCCTCCTCAAGGAAGCAAAGGTTACAAGCTATCCCAACAGGCTTTCTATTTCTGATCGAAACAAATCCAAACTGAGCTAATTTGTGTACAGCTGCAGGCAACAGAAACATGGCTGTGTAGAATTCTTTATAGAGTAGAGGCCTTTGTACTCCATACTTCACTGAAGTTAATAAGTAGGTGTCAAACTCTGAATTAAAATTCCCCGAAGAGGACACAGAACAAAGGACAATAAAAATGATTTTTAAATAATCATAGGGATAAATAGCATCCACTTCTGACAAATGTAAGTGCTGGCATAAAATGTTATTAGGCTACAGAGATTGTCTTTTGTTCAGGAAGTGTGTTTTATTCTCCAGCCGTGTCATTCATCATCCTAATGACCCCTCAAAATGTAAATTAAATAGCAAAGACGGATTCATTTGAAAAGCATCTCTGTGCTCGGTGTTAAACCATTTTTCTACTTTTATTCTTATATACTGATTCATTTTTTCATGGGGGGGAAAAAAAACCCTCAATACTTGAACACTTTATGGGGTAAGTTCATGTAATTCATATTTTCAGTAAACAGTTCATTCATTCTCCAGTACTTTGGAATCTGTGATTTCAAAAAAACCACAAAAATCCCAAATCTCATTTTAAAATGCTGTGCCCTGTAAATTAGGTCTGATCTGGAAAAATCTTAAGAAACCTGTGCAAGCATTTGCTTTATTGTTTTATTCATAAGTGATTTGGTCTAGGGAAGCACTCAATGGGCAAGGATTAGTGAAAATTTCAAACAGCTTGAGTTTACTGAACCGAATGCATTAATGGCTAGGCAAACACCATTTCAACCATTAATGATAAAAGAATAAGGTCATGAGCCAAATTAGTTGCAATTTCTTGTTACGTATTGATAAGAACGTTACCCGTTCCTATGATGAATAGAGAAATCAGGGTTTTTTGTACTTGACCTGAATTTATGCATGAGCACACACATAACAGGAGTGACGGAACAGCACTGCTCGGGAGGCATCCAGGAAAAAATACACTGGGAAAGGAAAACAGCAGCGAATCATGTCTCATTTTGGCATGATTGGTCCTCATTTGCCTCTCTCTGTCTCTCCCTGTCTGTCTGTCTCTCTCTCCCTGGCTACCCCGCCCCGCCCCCCCCCCCCCCCCAGCCTATCCTCTCTTTCTGCAACTTATAAATCATTCTTTGGCTGTCCCTGCTTACAGGAGAGCTCAGCTCGGTCTATCCAGCTCTCAGCTGTGTGTGCGTGAGTGAACGTATATAAAACGAAGATACAGATAATTGCCCTGCTGAGGTTTACCTGATGTCCAGGGAACAGCCATTAATCTGTGCAAGGGGGTTTCTACAGCCCCAATCTGCAGAATAAATTATCGTTAACCAAGCTAGGCATTCTAGAGACTTTCTATTTTATGAGGTCAGAATGCTGAAGAGATAGCCCAGGGGGACGGCTTGAAGCCATCCAGCTGGGAAAGAAGTAAGCTGGTAAGCAGCGTCATAGGAAAGCCTGGGCTCTTGCAGTGGCGAGGAACCAACTGCTGGCCTGGCTTGAGGGACACCCCCAAAGCCTGTCTGGTTCATGGGGATTGTTGCATCTGAGAAGCTTCCATACCTAGTGGCCATGCCCAGTGATGGCACCCCTCTGGCTGAGCGCTATCCCCTTCTGAAGGTTTGGCTGATGAAAGAGCGCATCATGACAAATAGGGGCTCACAGTAAGGTCCGCATATTCCACTGAACAACCTGTGGGTTATTCTTAATGGAGAATTTTCTTTCTTTCTTTTTTTTTTTTGATGCATTGGGTCTTCGTTGCTGTGTGCGGGCTTTCTCTAGTTGCGGCAAGCGGGGGTTACTCTTCATTGCGGTGCGCGTGCTTCTCATTGCAGTGGCTTCTCTTGTTGTGGAGCATGGGCTCTAGGTGTGTGGGCTCAGTAGTTGTGGCACGCGGGCTCAGTAGCTGTGGCTCACAGGCTTAGTTGCTCTGCGGCATGTTGGATCCTCCCAGACCAGGGATCGAACCCGTGTCCCCTGCATTGGCAGGTGGACTCCCAACCACTGCGCCACCAGGGAAGTCCCAGAGAATTTTCTTTATAACGTGATGGAGCTGAATTCAACGCAAGGCTCAAGACTGTCAACACGACAGTTGGCCACATAAAGAGACTGTCGTCTGAGCTCAAGCTGTGGCCATTTCACTTTTGCCCATCAATTTCCTAATAATGCACGTTTTGATGGGCCTATGGATTGGTTTATGATCTAAGAACTGCACTAAGGAGGGAGGGGGAAGTTAATGCCATGTGTCCATGGGGCCTTAACAAGTCCTGGTGGAAAAGGGACAAGATGGGGAAGGGATACAGTTTGAGCGATAAAGTGAACGTTCGTTACTCCTGACAAAGAAAAACAAGGTATGATTCTACACAGACATTTAAGTCTAAGAAAGTATACATCGACAGACGTATTTTAAAGTGGGATTTAAGCCTTATCTACAGTCTGGGAAGATAATTGGTTAGGATATCAATAAATTAGTTTATTTTTGACCCCAGGCAGGAAAAACAATGTCCAATCCAGGAACGGGAAGGTTCCCTACTGTGGAGAATGTGCCTTTTAACCTTTGCAACCTGTCAATAACATAAATTCACACCAATATGGTACCTTCTTAAAAACACAGAACGCGCACACACAAAACCTTTCAAGTATAAAAGAAATAAGCTCCTCTGTAAATGTTTTCTGAGAAAATTCCCAGTGAAGAAGGATCTCACAGCCTGAATGCATAGAGTTTTAACCAGATCTAAAATTCCTGCAAACAGGCCCCTTTATAAATGACTGACAGTCCCACTAGGAACTCCACAAAATAAAATACATGCTTCATTAGTCCCCCAGCTGAACTCAGAATCCTCTGGCTCAGAATAAATCCAGCTTTTAAAAATAAATTCTCCTCTGAATTAACATCTCAGAATCATTAATCTTTGGAGTGACCCTTCAATTTCATTTGGAAGAGAACTACCACATTTCACAAAAGGTCTTTTTTCTTTTGGCAAACCATGATTTCATGGAGAGAAGGAAAATAGCATGCCCTTTCTTTTATCAGGTGCCCATTCTCACCCTCAAGGTGGCTGCTTTTTCCTTCTCAACCGAAACATCCTAAATCTAAAATCAAAAGACAGCCATCGACTGAGTCAGGAAGGGACTAAAATTTCGTTTTAGGCATATGGAAAAATAAAAACAGGCTAGAGGGAATGACTATACATTTCAGGAAGAAAGAAGCACTGCAGTTAATAAAAGTTTGCTACATTCACAATGGTTGGGATTTTACTCTTCATTGAAGGGGTCTGGTTTATCAAGAAGACACAACTCAGCTTGATTATTCCACGAGGTAATCACCACACAGGGATTATATTGATTTATTTAACAAGCCCAATGAGGAGATGAGGTCTGTGTGTAGTCAGGATAAATGTTCCTTTTTTTAACCCAATGTGTGGGATATCAGAGGAACAGACGTCAAGTTTTAAACACATGTGGAGGGCTTGGTCTACAAAGTAATTCTTACTACAGTTCCTCCCGAAGCAGGGAACCATCTTGAAAAGCAAATAATTGTTCCTTTATTTGCTTGTTCACTAATCTAGATTTTCAAAGTCAGATGTTTACTGAAAGCAGAGTATGCTATACCGTCTGCCAACTTTCACCGTGAAGACCACAAGCCAGGGCCCAGAGGCGAGCCATTCTGGTGTAAGGACCGCTGGGTTCACCGTATTTGCTTCTCTCACCGTCCTCCAACCCCAGTTCTTCCCTCTATCAAGGGTATTCCCTGGAACAATCCATGTGTCTTCCCACATTTGGGGATTCTTTAGCCAGAAATGATGCCCTACAAGCTTGTCTGTCACCCACCCCTTCCAAACAACTCTATCCTCTACTATTAGGATAATCTGAAAACACAGCACTCACCACTTAGCTCTTCATGCTTACCAACTTTGAACGGCTCCCTGTCACCCAGAGGATAAATCTATAGCCCACAGAGCCCAGGGCAGCCCCACGCTAAGCTTTCCTGTCTGGCTCATTTGGGCATTTCCTTCTGAACAATCTCTCTAATGGCAGGAATTGTGACTGGTACTGAAATGCATATAGCCTACCTATAACCTAGTGCCTTACCCAGAGTAAGGACTAAATGAAAACGTAATCATCTCCAAACTATTTTCCTGTTCCCATCTTCAATTTGAGGAAAAATGAGTCTCAGAGAGATACTCTATGTTCTAAATTTGTGTTTGTGCCTAGTAGTTGCTGGTTTCCGGGATGAGGGTGCAGGGGCCTTTTAAGCCCTGAAAATTTCATCCTTGGCTCCTTGTAATTTTCAGAGGCAGTAAAAGGTACGGAACACTTTGGGGTCCTTTTTCAGTGATCACTGACTTGGTGGTGGTGGATCTGCCCTTCCTGGCTGCGAGAAAAATTCACCTAACTCACTGGGGCCATTTAGCAAGGTCATTTGGAGGGCAGATCTCACTTCTGGGCAGATCATACTGACAGGGCCAGCCTTGGAATCTGGATTTCTCCGTATCCCTTCTGTTGCTACAGTATAAGTAAGGGAGGCTCACCTGTTATTAACTAGTTTTACTTCATTCCCCTACTGTCTGGAGACGTGCCAGGAGATACTGGAACAGGGGACATGTAGACAGCGAAAGTTTATTGATCCAGTTTACTCTTGGTGATGAATCCAGGTGAGGGGGAACGAGGCCTGAACCAGATGGGCAGTTCTTTTTTAAATCCTCAAAATACATTAAAAAATCTCCTTTAAACATGCCTCTCTGCCTGATATCCAACCCTGTTGATGTTTTGTTCAGTTATATTGTGCCTTTCACATTTATTATCTCTTTCCCACTTCAAAAAGGTTTACATGACGCTAAGATGGGTGCTCAGCCTCATGCTAGCTCGGTCTTATCATTAACTTTCCACCCACACATTCCCAAATTGGGGGAATGCTCATCTGACCCCGGGCCAGGTCTTGCTAGGGAATCCTTTCTTCAGATTGGTCTCATCCTACCCTGACACATGGATGCTCCAAGATCCCCACGGCTAAATGAAAATTAATACACTAGAGTCATTAAAGAAAAATGTTTTTTCTGGAACAAAGGAGGGACAGGCAAGGTCAGACAGCCTCCTTAACACAGGAGGGACATGTTCCTACGATGTCAGGCCTGCGGTCCCCTCCCTGCCAGGCAAACGCAAAGCATGCAAGTTTGCCATCAGGAGAATTTCTAATTGCTTTTGGACTATTTTAACTTCAAGTCCATTGGATTAAGGTCCTTTAAAAAAGGGTCTGTATACCACACTCCATGGAAGAAATTTTATGAGCCAAACTGAAAAAAACCTCAATGACAATAAGGCAGACATATATTACATCAAAATGATGCTGCAGAAGAAATTCCATTATATTATAACATGTGATTTGTAGATTTCTTGAAGGGAAAAAGAGCAACAGTATTCATGAAGAAATTTTACTATATTAATTTGGGCTGTTTTCTTAAAGATTTTCTTTTTAAAAGGACTTCAATTTAGAAAAATAATCTTTAAAATATAGGGACTTCAACTTTAGGAAATAGTAACTTTCTCTCAATTAAATTTCAAGTCCTAATTTGTAAAATGTTGTCACTCATTGTCTCTCAACTTCCTTTAATGGGATGGTTGAACTAGCTCATCTACCGAAACCCTTATCACCTGTTGGTGTTTGAAAGAGTGGAACCATTGGTTTCTCCCCACAGGTGGCAGGCACCTCCTGGCTTCGGTGGGGCGGAGCTCCTAAAAGACGCAGGTGTGCAGATGGAAGACAGCTGAGCTAATCTGGTCACCTGCCCCACCCCCACCCCCCGCCCATGTTCAATTTAGCCTCCATCTCTAGAAACACAACGTAAGAGGTCTAAGCCACTAGCAAACGCAGCCCCAAGTCAGAGAACCTGTCTGAGTCCAGAAGGGGTAAAAACACACTATGTCCTGACAATATGTCCTGGAAACACAAAATCAGAGTGAAGAAAACCTTTGTTATTAGGCTCCTCTTTGGGTAAGAAAGACAATAAATTCATCCAGGACTCTGAGCCTTTTTATAACTGATTATTCAGGGTAAGGTAACACTGCGCTTGTTAATTAAGCATCTGCTTCCTTGATGAAGTTGATTTATTTTAAGCAACATGTTATCCCTGCTCACAAACTATCATAGTGTGTATTAACAACAACTCGGTTATTATATTATATTACAATTAGTAATAAAGCATTAAATATATGTGCTTTCCCCAAAAATATAATCGCTTCAATGTTAGGAATTATTCTGTCATTTTTTTAAAAGTCCCTGTTCATAATACAGTATCTGGAACATGGGTAGCATTCGCTAAGTATACAATTTTTATTACTGTTGTCCTTATTATTAAAGCTATTATACAGCTGTCAAGTATTGAGTAGTAGTAAAAGACACTGTGCTGAACTCTTTCCATACATCATGGGATTAATCGTTCATCACATCCCTATGAGATAGGTATTATTTCCCCCCATTCACAGGTGAGTTAATGAGGCCTGACAGGGCAGGTAACTTGGTCCAGATCACCCCACCACGAGGGATGGAGACAGGCTTCAGCCTGGGTCTGTCCAACTCCAAACAGGCAAGTTACTAAATATCCATGAGCACACATGATTCTAAGAGCTACCTCTCTGCACTTACTATTTGTAACCAAATTCAGCAATTGTTATATTAATAACTTCACAAACACTGTGATACACAGTCAAAACTCTGCACGGAATGTTTTAGTAATGAACCTAATGTGAATACGTTAGATAATTCCAAAGTAAGGGATGAAAAAGTATATCCCCAATAACGTATTGGGATGGGAACTCAAAAATTAAATACAGTAAAACATCACTGATGTTTTGAGAACGAATAAGAGAGTAGATAATGGAAGTATTGGGATAAATTAAAGAGATCTTGTCTATTAAGCACAGACATCAAGGACATTATATAAAATTTCAAGTGAATAAAAACTGTCAATTAAATAGAAGCTTTAGCATATGTATAATGCTTGAACTTTGCCATTTTAAAATAGCATTTCATTTTCTGTATCATATTCAAAATGACATTCAGGATTTCACAGTTACAAGACTAGGAATGTTTATTTAAATTAAATGTTATAATTACTCTAGTGCTTGTAGATAAATTTATTAGCTTTTCCGTTATTGCTTCCTACTTTGCCAATTTCTTTTTAAAAATTGTGTAAGTGGTGTGAATTTTGAAAATCGCCATCCTGCAATGACTTTTATTCTTGAGTATTTCAGATGGACATTTAACCCGATATAACTTCAAGACATCTCTTTTGTGTATTGTAATCCATCACTTGTAACTTCTGAAAAGACTAAAGCATGTACATCCAAACTGTATCTTTTTTGAAGCTGTGCAGCTGTCTTTGTCAAAGCATTGCATCTTTTCAAGGAAATGTCAGCAATGCTATTGTTGGGCCTCCCTCTGCCCAAGAGGCCAATGAGGGCTGAACAACGAAGCCAACAAGACAGTTAAATCAATAGCAGTCTCCGCACCAGTTAACCATCCAGAATCTTCATTTTCAATGAGGTTCACATCATTAAAGCAAGAAAATAGGACTGTCAATCTCTATTGGTTTCAAGTGCTAGATGAAAGAATTAATTTGACTGTCATAAAAATTATAATGCAACTGTGTGCCTCGTGCCTTTAAAAATTCATGTTTAGGTTTAAAACCTAGAAGAAGGACAGATGTATTGCCTAGAATTAAAAACAATGATTTATCAATTCTTTCCTTTTTTTTTATAGTCTACAAAGATTTCAAACAGATCTGAATCTTGCAAAGAAAAGCAAAAGGTTTTAATACAAGTCCTTTAAGATGTTATGAATAACATATTTGAAGTACATTTATTAGCAGCAGTACCGGTGCCATTATTTATGAATGATGTTGACACTTGTCTTAACATGTGCTCTAATCATGACAGATTTATATGAAAGGAGTGAAAACAACACATAACACCCACATACCCTTTTCTCAGGGGCAGACGTGGGTTTTGGGGGCCCTAGAAGCCATCTCTTTAAAAAAAAATGCAAAGTTAAGAATACAAAATTAGGTACAGGGCCTTGTAAGAGGACAATGCAATCCAGAAGCCCTGAAATTTAAGCATGATTAATTTAATGGTAAATTCACCCGTGCCTCATCCACCGAAAAACACAAGTATCCTTCTGCTTGTCCACTGGCAAGTTCCGAATGAGCTGGGCTTCTAGTTTGGACTTATTCTCAGAGTGGCCTCCCTGGACCCCTACTAGATATTCTGTGTTAGTGTGAGGAGAAAAAGCATGGGAACACGGGCTCAGACCCCAGTGTCCCGTGAACATCCTGGAAAACTGCTGGGGCCACTCCCACCCAAAAAGGCAGCACCCAGGTAGTACTTTCCTAGTTTTACACAATTTAGGGGACTGATAGGTTTGCCATTACGTATACGCTCACGGTTTTCCTAACTAGCTTTATACATTTACATGTTTTGCTTCTAATCATTTATTTTTAGTATTGATTTTCAATGGAAAATTAATCCGAAATGCAAAAAAAGAATGGAGAGGAAGCAGAAAAGATAAACTTTTAACACTTGATTAAGTTACTTGCATTGGCGCCTCATTTTTAATTGAGACCCAAACAAAGCAAGCCCTGTCTTCGGGCTGTCACGATGCCTGGCCAGGAAGATGAATGTTCACGGTCAGTCAGAGTGGGCGGCAGACCTGAAGCTGGAGGGCGCATGTGACTGCTATGAATCTGGCACTTTCTTACAACCACCATGTCCTCACAAGCTGATGCTTGCTGCCCCTCCCTCGCACATCCTTCAAGCAGCAGGGGTGTCCGAGACAGGCTTTGGTGTGTTCCGATTCTGTCTGGGTAGAAGGGACCTCTGCATGCCCTGGGCCTACCAGGTGCAGGATCAAGGGCCTGTTGGCTAGATCTTCCCCACCTCCATCATGGGACCCATGCAGACTGGGAGTTCATTTCCTTGCTCACTGGGGCCTGCCTTCCCCAGGCTGGTGTCTTTCCAATGTAGGTTTTATTATTATTCAGGTAAGGTGACGGGAGACAACAGATCAGAAGACAACTGCCATTGAAAATGTAGTTTGTTACTCACAGATCCCAAGAGGAGGGGACACATCACACCATGGGGGCCACACAGGGACTCACCAGGGCTGGTCAGGAGACAGAGAGAGCGAGGGGGAAATGTGGGCAAGAGCCTTTAGTGTGGTTTCCAAGGCAAGGAATGGGCGAGGCAGGATAGTCAGGTTTAGGATTAGCTAATTTGAGTAATCTCAGTGGGCTCTGGGGCACAGAGGCTGTCCCTAATTGTCTGGTACCTGGGGTGACTAGGGCCGGGGGACCGTAGCCTTAAAAAGGAGGCAGCTGAGGGTGTGGACCCTGGATTAGTTTGTATATGAAAGGTGCATTCCCAGCAATCAGCCAGCCCTGGGAGGGGCACAGTCCCTCCAGGGTCAGCCAGGCCCCAAGATGTCAAAGCATCAGAAACGGAGAATAAGAAGATGTAACTAATCCAGGAGGGAAGGAGCAGCAGACAGGCAAGAATGTCGCAGCCTGCAGCAAAGGCAGCCAAAGTCCCACCCAGCTTTTGGGATGCTGAGGCTGGGGAAGAAAGACCTCTCTCACTCCTGCTTCAGGTGTGGGCTGGGAGAGCTACTGAACCTCCCACCCTGATCCCTGGGACAAGTGGAGGACAGTCGGAAGTGAATGTCTCACCCAACACCAAGAAAGCCTATGTGATCTCATTGGGGGAGGCATATTAGCCCCATTTTACAGACGAAGACACTGAGGTTCAGAGTTTGACAGTACCTTTCCCAATGTCACACAGCTTGCAGGTGGTGGAGCCAGGAGGATTCCTATCCAGGTCTGGGACCATTCTCTCTCTCAGGCACTGGGCTTAAAGTCAACCAGATTTTAAGGTCCCACACAAATATTTGGGACCTGAAGAAGGAAAATATATGGGCTCCAAAATAAAAAGAGAAAGCTATCATGTCAAAATTAATAAATGCTTAATTAAATGTCCAGAAACATGAGGTCATTTTTATTGTTATACGTATTTAGTATTCATTTAAAAAATCCATTACACTTGAAAATAATTGTATAGCTTAGTGTTTTTTCACTTCCCATGAATTCCTGAGTTTGCCTGATAATTACACAGAAAGCAATTGTAAATTAAATGAATTATATTCAAACTTCAAAAGCAAAATTACAAAGGCTCTTTCAAAATTTTTAAAATATTAAAATAAAAAAACAAAATGTCATATTCAGTGTAGGATGTGGGTGTATTTTAATAGGTTCGATAGGACGGGGTTGGGGGGACCTCCAAAAGAAGCAGGCCTGATGGCTTGGAGTTCTAAAAGGCCCTGCCTGAGTCGGCCTGCTCCCAAATCTGGGCTCCCTCATCTCATATTCCCATGTCCATCACACCAGCTTGGAGGGTGGCTTCAGAGGTCCCTGAAGGAACGGGCCAAGGGCTCTGCTCACTGCCTGTGCAGGACTTGATACCTTCAGTGCTGTAGGAGATGCTGCCAACTATTACACAGGAGGAGAGAGTATTCAAATACAGGGAGGTGCCAAATGCAGTTTCTGGAATGTCTGTCGAGAGCACCGACCAGATCTAGGAGTCAGGAGACCAAGTTCTCCTTTTAGTGCCGTCATTCCCTGGCTACCTGGGCAGGTTCCTGTCCTGGGCTGGCCCTTATTCTCCTTACTTCTGAATTCTGTGACTTGAATTATAGCAGACCGAGAGGTCTCTGACCTTTCAAGTCTTTTACTCTATACTAAAAACATACATATCTCTTTGTGAAAGGGCGTGGTTCTTAGAATGGAAGAGTCTACTTTAATAAGCTGCTAATAATAGTATTTATAGGCTCAATTTAAATGGAGGTGATCAGGGCAGCCATTGAGACAGACAGGCTCTGGGGCCAGGCTGCCAGATTTGAATCTTGGTAACAGAGACATTGGGTGATTTACTTACCTCTCCTAACATATAGGGTTGCTGCTATAACTAAATTTAAACATTTACAATAATGCCTGGCGCATGGTAAACGCTCAGTGATTGTTGATGTTGTTTTTAACTTTTAAAATCTGTTTTTAACTATCAGAACTTCAGTTCCCTAGCAAGAAGGGCTGTACCTGTAAAAGTCACTGAAAACAAGATACAATATAAAGTTTAAACACAAAGACCCTTGGAACCTGCAAGTTTTGTATGTGTACTGGTTGCTAGATTTTAAAAACTATAAATTAAAAAACTCCGTGGTCAGGTTCAGCACTAAATCAGTGCCTCCAAAATGCAATCATATTCTCATAAGTTTCAGAACATCACCTACTGGGAGTCAGAAAAATAAATGTACAGTTATGGGACAAATCTCACTGTACAGTATACATTATGATGTCTAGCGTGATTTTAAATAGTTATGAGACTAAGAGATTGAAAACACAATATAACTTCACTCTTTTAACTGGTCTTCTGTATCACAAACTATGATTCATGGGTCAAATCCGGCCCACCACCTGTTTGTACAAATAAAGTTTTATTGGAACACAAGCATACTCATTCATTTATGTACTGTCCATGGCTGCTTTCATGCTACTCTACCATGGCAGAGTTGAGTGTCTGCAGCAAAGACCAGATGATCCACAAAGCCTTAAATATTTATTATCTGGACCTTCACAGAAAAAAGTTTGCCAACTCCTGTTCTGTATTGTTCCCCTTTTATTTATAGAATTACCTGAAGAACATTAGAGGTTGACATTCACACTTAGTGATTTTCATACAGTAATTATCTTAATTCGATGATCTAGGTTCTTTGGGATCACTTTTCTTAAGCCACTCTCCTCTCTGTTTGGAATTTTCTTTCAACATTGTCTGCCTGAAGAAAATGGTTCCTGCCTTCTCCCTGAGAAGGCTTCTCTCTAAAGCCATGTCTTGGTAACTCGAAAACATTTTAAATTACTTGCCTATTTCTTATTTCTCTAAGAATCTGGTGTAACTACCAATGTTTTATCACACCTCAGATGTTCACTGCAGCACTTGATACCTATAATGTTGCAGTGTATGATCCCATGGTTATAAAGAAGGTGAGAATATTCAAATACAGGGCAGATTTCACATGGAGTTTCAGGAATATCTGTCAAGAGCACCAACAAGGTCTGGAAGTCAATTCTCCTGAGACTCAGAACAAGTTCTCCTTTTAGGGCTACCTGGGCAATTTAACACAAATTTAGGGTATAATACATTAGTCTAGACAACTTAAAACTAGGATACTATTATCAAAGTAGACACGTTCTCAAATATAAATTGTTTTAGAATGTGGAAAAGGAAATTCTATATTATTTGATGTTATTCATGTAAGTCTCCTTGGAGGGACTTCTGGATTCACAGGTCCTAATAAAGCATTATTCGGATGTCACAATAAGGAGACAACAGAGCCTAAGTACCATGATCTGTTCCCCGTTTGTTTAGTCAGCATTTGTCATCCTCCTTTCCCACCCAATTCTTCCTAAAGCCTGTGTGTTCCTTCCATCTGAGACAGGCTGGGACCTGGGACCCGGGACCCTTTGCTGCAGTGCTTGCACCTGGACAAACATCTCCTTGAGGAACAAAATGCAAAGAAACTATAAGGGACTAAAAATAACTGCACGCCTGCACAGTTGGGGCAAATTATGAACAAGATACAAATAGATCAAAAACCCAACTGCCACTTCTGAGTTGTTGGGAGCAAAAGCAGGGTCCTGCACATGATCCCTGCACACAGCACCACCAAGGGGGTGGGCAGACCACTTAAGCCACCCCTCCGGCCTGACCCCTGGACCCACTCTAACTCTCACCCCATATAACGGACCAGCTTTCCCTCCCCTCCTCAGGAAGGCGAGCAAGGGAATCTGTTACTCGTTTTCATTCCCTCCTGCTGCAGCATGAGTTCCAATAAAGCCTTGCCTGAATTTCTTATCTGGCCTCTTATCAATTACTATTGATTAAGGAGTCCAAGAACTCTGGTCAGTAACACATCCACATCAACAAACTGAGCACGGAAGAGAATCTGTGAGATCAATAACATGGAGAATAACTGTCGGATTACCTCCAATGCTGTGGGGCTCAGCATTCAACACTACGACCTCTCATCCTAGAGCAGCACAGAGGGAAGGTGTGGATTTGGGGGAGAGGGCAGGAGGGAGTGATGTTCCGTCATGGGCAAGAAAAAGGACATGGTCACCTAATTCTCATCACCCTGAGGCTTACACAGACCATTCTGTGAACCATGAAGAAGAGAAATGCCACTGTCACCATCTGGACAGACATCATAGAGTGAACCAGCTTTGGCCCTCCCCCTCAATTTTTTTTTTTAAATCCGAGTAAACCATTTTGTTATCCATGGCTGGGCCTGTCTGCTCCCTGGTACGGTCTAGCTTTCTTTTCAGGATGAAGATGATCAGACCTTCTCAACACCTCTCACAACAGGAAAAATTTCTCTTAAGAATATATCTGAAGCACTTCAGAGTATGCTACACAAAGCAAGTATTTAATAAATGTTACTGACTGACTGGACTTTGACAGTCTCTTTTTGGACGGTGCTATGGACTGAATGTTTGTCTCCCCCCAAGTTTATATTTCAAAGCCCTAACCCCTGATGTGATGATATTTGGAAGTAGGGCCTTTGGGAGGTAATTAGGGTTAGATGAGGTCATGAGGGTGGGGCCCTCATCATAGGATTAGTGCCCTTTTAGGAAGAGACAACAGAGAGCTTGCTTGCCCTCCCTTCACCACGTGAGGACACAGTGAGAAGGAGACAGTCTACGAGCCAGGAAGAGGGCCCTCTCCAAAGCCCAACCATGCAAACAAACACCCTAATCTAGGTCTTCCAGCCTCCAGAAACTTGCGGATATAAATGTCTGTGGTTTAAACCACCCGTCTGTGTCTCTGGCATTTTGTCACAGCAGCCTGAGCAGAGGAACACTGACAGCTTTATGGGCTGAGGAAGAACATCGATGAACACTATTTGATTTCATAAATTAAGACAGAGGAATGAGGCAGAAAGATCTAGAAACTGCTAATTACTTTTATCATTATCTTCAGATTTTGACTTGAACTTTTTTTATCTATTAGTATTTAAGGGACTCAAAACTAAATCTAGATTTAGACTATCTGAGTTTATACCCTGTTTTGCCACTTTCTCATTTGTAAGCCTCTTCCTCTCTGAACTACAGAGGGTCCTTATCTATAAAAAGGGCTAATAACAGGACTAATTGAGATGTTCCATATAAAGTGCTGAGAAAAGTCATAACCCACCCATACAATGAAACGCCATGCAGCTGCATAAGGCGATGAGGAAACTTCTAGAGAGAGATGTCCAAGTCAAATTGGTGAGTGAGAAAAAAAGAAAAACAAGGAAGGGAAAATGCACACTGATATGGCATCTTTTGTAAAAAAAAAAAAAAAAAAAAAAAGAGAGAGGGGATAAAAAGGAGGACAAAAACAAATAAGGAGAATATTTATTCCTATGTGATTGCATCTGCTTAAAGAAAACTTTAGAAGGAGACACAAGATAATAAATACAGCTATCAGAGTGCTGGGGGATGGAACAGGAGAAATAAGGACAAAGGTGGGAGTGGAATTTTATTGTATAGTTTTTTTTTAATATTATTTAAACTTGAAAAATTACTTATTTAAGAAGGAAGGAACATAAAAAGGAAAGAAAGAAGGACCATGTCTGGTACTTAGCATTTCGATTGTTTGGCAATTTTTCTGATGAATGCCATGAAAATATTTTTTCAAAGCTTAATTGCATAATACATAAAAGCACATGCTTTTAAAAAACTTCACAACGCACGAAAGTACTTAGATTTAAAAATGTAAATCCCCTTTACTTTTGCACCAGTCTGCACCTCTCTCCCCAAATAACCAATTATTAATAGTGTTGTGTGTCACTATTTAAAAATAAAAGTAGGATCAGGCTATATATTGGTTTTACAACTGCTTTTTAACATTTATGAAGTTCTTTTGTCAATTACAGATAGATACATAGATTTGCTATATTCAGCATATGTAGATTTGTATCATTTTTGTGTAACTGACATATGATAATCCACAATATTTTTATACCACAATTTAACTTCTTCCCTACAGGAGGAAGGCATTCAGGTTGTTGACAGTTTTTTCTCGATTACTAGTTCTTGATGCCCATGTGTGGGTATTTCTGCTGGAAATGTTCTTAGGAATGAAACTGCCAGCCTAAAGGGCTTGTACTTTCAAATTCTGGCAGATATTGCCAAACTGCACTCTGAAAAGACAATGCCAGTTTACAATTCCACCAACAGAGTACTTCCCCACACTTGAGAAGAAAACTGACATAAAAATAAATTTAAAAAATTTAAATGTGTTTTTGAAGCTGAACTGTATTTCAAGAACACAGTGTAGAAACATGTCTTTGATTTTAAAAATATGACATGTTGAAATTCACATAGGCACAAAGATATTCTTGTGGAATAAGGATCATAGCCTTCACTTATACATTATTTAATTGCACCTATTCACATAACCCTTGAAGTCAGTTTTACAGAGGACACTCAGCTCACTGCTGAGAGGACCCTCATCCCCAGTAAAGCCTGACCTCTGACACTGGCATGAAGAACTCACTCGCCTTGGTGCCCCCTCCAGTAAAGGTCTGGGCTGTGTTCTCTGTCTGTGCTGATGAAAAAGAAAGAGCAGCACATCAGGGACTTGGTGGAAATGATTTAAAGCAAATTGATTAAAATAACAAACCATATCTGTACACCCTTAGTAGCTGTTTCTATACTGTAAAAAGGCTGTCTCTTTTCTTTTTCTTTTTTCTCCACCTCTCCCTCCTCTTCTTCCTCCTCATCCTTCCCTTCTTTTTTTTTAAAAAAACTAAATCTAAATCGAGAAATCATCTGGCCACAGAAAACTCAAGAAAACTGTTCACCTTAAGTTTCTTGAATAAACAGGTAGGAAGGCCCAAGTTGGTTATATAATAAATACAGCACGTATATGATATTATAAGTTTATATGAAACTGTTATTATCAGTTCAGGGAACTTCCCATCAACATCATCTAAAGTGCTCACCTATTATCCCCAAATTTCAGAAACAGACAAAAGCCCATGCTGACCTACTTCCTGCTGTAGCCACCTTCCCACAATGCCACTCCTGCTACTTTTGCAGGCATCTCTGGTTCTAGAATAATTTTCCTGGGTCAGTACTTGATGCTTTTTGCACAAAGCTTGACCCAAGAACCTGCCAGAAGTTTCCACCTGAAGTGAATCAGAATTAAGTCAAGGTGCTTTAAATTTGCTAGTCAAGATGTTTCATTTGGTCATATTTTTCCCTGTCAAAAATACATTCTTATTCAATAGTTCTCTACCCCAGGTGTAAATGAACTGTTTTACAAGTACAACCCAAAAATTTTAAAGAAATGATTTACTTTTTTTTTATATATATATATATATAAATTTATTTATTTATTTATTTGTTTTTGGCTGCATTGCTTCATTGCTGCATGCGGGCTTTCTCTATTTGTGTCGAGCAGGGACTACTCTTCGTTGCGGTGCGTGGGCTTCTCATTGCAGTGATTTCTCTGTTGCAGAGCACAGGCTCCAGTAGTTGTGGCACGTGGGCTCAGTAGTTGTGGCACGCGGGCTCTAGAGCGCAGGTTCAGTAGTTGTGGAACACGGGCTTAGTTGCTCCGTGGCATGTGGGATCTTCCCAGACCAGGGCTCGTACCCGTGTCCCCCGCATTGGCAGGTGGATTCCTAACCACTGCGCCACCAGGGGAGTCCCAGAAATGATTTACTTTGCTTTTTTATTTCTTTTCATTATTTTTTCAATTGTACTGTGAAGGTTTATTCAAAAATGGAAAAGTGGTTGGTCACTTTATCTGCCAAAGTTAAATGAAACAGATATTTCTTACAAAATCAATAGAAAGGTGAGTTCAACTAATTTACCATAGGTATGATCACCATTTTAGGACAACAAAGACCAGCATTTAAACTGCATTTCAGAATTTTTATTTCAGCAACGAATAAAAGACAAATTGGACTGTAAGCATGCATACTTAATATAATTTTTAGTCACGTGCAACTGATTTACTGTGTCTTAAAAAGCAAACTCCACCCCTGTTTCTGCCTCCCTCCCTGCCCGCCCACCCCCACAAGCCATTCCAACAGATTCTAATGAGAAACTCCGGGATGAATTTGAGTCCCGCTGTCCACACTCACCTGCCTCCTCACAGCCCACCTTCTTTCCCTTTGTGAAGCCTTTTCTGATGATTCAGGGCCCATTTCTAAGTTCCTTCCACGTCTGGAGTGCTGACTGTCTATACCATTCCTTTTAGTCTTTACTCATTTACTTTGTTATATCACCATTTTATAGTTTTACACATCTTATGCCTTTTTATTTGTCCAGACTAGGGATGAACACATAGTTGGCAAATGTCAGTAAACACTGAATTGAAATATTTAGTTGAGAAAAAGAGTGATATAGACGTAGCAAATGAATATGACTCATTTAAGAGCCCCTGAACCGCAAAGCAGAATGATGATCTGCCAGTTTGATAAAAACACATCAATCGTGAAATGATAAGAAGAAAACAAAGCCTCTCAAATGAATAACTTTTGAAATATCCTGGAGAACTTATCTGATAAGCTGGGTCAACAAGTCTTAAGACTTTTCTATTTCCAACCCTCTCTGCAATTCCCACTGAGGACATTATAAAGTTATAAGCAGAACCCAGACAAAAGTGGATTCTCTCCCATCCTGTTAACTAAGAAATGTGGTTGCAGAGAGAAATCTGTGCTGTCATCCCCATGTAAAATGTTGATCTCTGTTGTCCTAAAATGGTGGTCATACCTATTACGGTAAATTAGCTGAATTCACCTTTCTATTGATTTTTTAAGAAGTATCTGTTTCATTTAACTTTGGCAGATAAAGTGACCGACCATTTTTCCATTTTTGAATAAAACTTCACAGTACAATTGAAAAAACAGTGACAAATAACAAACAAAAGTAAATCATTTCTTTAAAAATTATAGGTTGTACTTGCAAGACAGTTCATCTACACGTGGGGTAGAGAACTACTGAATAAGAATGTATTTCAGCAACGAATAAAAGACTAATTAGACTGTAAGCATATATACTTGATTTAATTTTTAGTCATTTATTTTGTCTTAAAAAGCAAACTCCACCCCCTGTTCCCACCTCCCCTCCCCCCTTAGCTTTTTTTTCTTTTTAACATCTTTATTGGAGTATAATTGCTTTACAATGGTGTGTTAGTTTCTGCTGCATAACAAAGTGAATCAGCTATACATATACGTATATCCCCGTAGCTCCTCCCTCTTGCGTCTCCCTCCCTCCCACCCTCCCCATCCCACCCCTCTAGGTGGTCACAAAGCACCGAGCTGATCTCCCTGTGCTATGTGGCTGCTTCCCACTAGCTACCCCCCTTAGCTTTTGTTTCAGCTTTCCTGAGACGTAATAGTTTCCCATATGTAACTTCAAAGTAACAACTAGTCACATGTATCGAGCATCTACCCTGTGCCCAGCACGGCGCTCAGTGCTGCCACCGAATCATCTCATTTAATCTTCACGCATACGAGGACACGGAGGCACAGAGGGCGGCTCTAGGCCGGCATTCTCGCACCACCCTCAGATTCCAAAGCCCTGGCTTGCGACACACCACAGGGCTCCATGACCCCACACGGGAGAAAGTGTCATCTCCAACCTCAAGAGCAAGCTGATGATCGGGAAGAGCACTTCCACAAGCAACTGCATCTTGGACACCTTCTCTTTTACTGGCTCCTCTTCTCCCCGGGGGAATCCTATCAGTTGTCTTACCCTCAGTCCTGTGCTTGCGCTTGCTCATGCCAACACTTTCAACCCCCAAACGTTGCCTTGGACCTGCTGCTTCATTCCCTTGACGCCTCTTCCATGTCTACGCTGCCCATCTCCTACTCCCAGACCAAGCTTTCAATAATACATTTTTGGAATATTAAAAGCAGGGAAAATGCATTAATTACCACTACACGTGACAACGTGATGAATCTTACATACCTAATGTCAGCTAAAGAAGCAAGATAAAAAGAGAGCACAGTCTGTATTTCCAAATTAGAAAAATAATTAATGGTGACAGAATAATGGTTACCTTTGGGGAGGGCATGAAGGCAGCGTCGAGGTTATAGGTTCTGTCCTATTTTTAGATCTGGGTGCTGATTACACGGGTTTGTTTACTTAGTAAAATTTTAGCAAGCTATACAGTCATGATTTATATATTTTTCTGAATTTGCTATATCTATTAAACATGTGGGCCCTCCAAATCATAGTTTTACTTTTAGGAAGTTGAAATGACTTCATTTTATTTTGAATCCTGGAACAGAGTGTGCAAATTTTTCACGTTTCTTTCCCCAATCTTAATAATAAACAACACGTGTGATGGGGAAAAAAATACATTTTCATCTCAGCTTAAAGTTCTACAACAGCTCCCACTGCCTCCAGGCCTAAAACCCAAGGTCCTGCTGACGGGCACCCTCCTGCTGGCCAATGTCATGTCCATTGCTGCCCCTGCTCCAGCGGGGCTGCACCCCTCCCTTCTCGTCCCTAACTCTTCCTTCACCGGCATCCCAGCCCCCTTCCTGCTTCCTGTTCTCAGCTCCTCCTCTTCTCTCATGTCTCTGTGTAGGCTAACCTCACACCTTCAAATCCAAGGCCAGTTCAAATACCTCTAGAATGGGTTCCTCTAGAACCCGTCTCACAGGGCTGGGCACGAGGTTGTCTTTAAGTAAAGTCCTGTGGCTTTGGAATGTCTGGGTTTGGCAACACAAAAAAGAACGCAGAAGGTTGAGTACTGAAAACAAAAAAAGCCCTCTTCATGGTTTCTTTTCTGTCTTTCACCCCACATTCACTAATATACACATGTCCTTCCAACTCCCCTAATCTTGGCAAATTGAAACTGCAGTTTTCTGAAACAAAGGTCACTTGCTCAGCTACAGATAAATAAAAATTCACAAGCGTTGCCAGGAAAATCAATACTGGTACTAAAAAATCTAAGTTGATAGTAAATTTTAGTTCCCCTTGCACATTGCTCAGGAATGTCACTATTTACTGGAACCGTTGTAATATCAAATATTTCAGAAAGTTATTGATTTTGCCACTGAAGTGTGACTAAAGGGATAAATAAACTGCTGCTGGGGTCAATCGATCCATTTATCTTCACTGGTATTTTATAAAAAGTCAAAGTAGCATAAACTTTGATAAATAAATGTTATCATGAAAGAAATATTGCTGACATAAGGAGTGGAAGGAAGAAAGAACAGACAATTCTGCTTTCTGAAAGACACACAATTGGCTTAACATTTTAGCAGTTTTAATAATGGCTCCCTACATAGAAACATCCGTTTTCATCTGCTCTCAAACATCCACGTGGGCCCAAGTGAAATTTTGAGCCACAGGGCCAGGAAGAATAGGGGCCACAAGTCAAGTCCTCATGAAATAGAAATGCAAGGAAAACAAAGTTTTGTTTGGTTTTGTTTTCCCATTTAATCAGAAAGTAACTACTAGAGTCTCTAAGGTAGAGAAATGTCTCTGGATATTTTGAAGGTATGTTTGGAAACGGCAGAGCTTATTTATATATTAAAAAAAAAAAAAACAGAATGGGGCACACTCTGAGGGCTTTTTAGGGCTTTACTGTTAAACCAGGCTGTACCAGTAACCACTTAACTGCACCACAATGATCCCATGAAGATTTCAATGCAAGGCCATGGGGAAACCACACCACGGTGGCTTTAAGAGGATATTAAGGCTCCTAAGGAATTTTAATTCAAGTGCAGGAAAAGTGGGAACCCTGTGAAGAGGCTATAGCTTACCATGAGAACTTACACTGGCCAGAAGATTTTACTGCAATTGTGTGAAGACAGCATTACCATCTTGTGATGGAACAAAATGATGATGATGAAAGTACACATGTTGACACAGTCATTTCAGCCCAATCATGACTTCAGTCAAATCCCCATTCCCCCAGGGAGACGCACGGCTCTCAGGACGCATAGACTGCTAAATGACCATGAACTTGGTTTAGGTGATCTCGGAAAGGGCTCTCCAACTTTAAAATTTTTCCAATCCAAATCTCTCAGATTCAAGCCTGCTCTGGTTCTCTCCTCATTAACTACCGAGACCCCTTCAGCAATGCCTGATTTTTCTCCTTTCCTTCACACAGACCACGGTTGCCTTTAAAGACCCCTGCCTAAAAAGACACTTTTCATGGTCCTGTCGGAGAAAAGCCTGTTCAGCATTTGGTGAGGCGGCTAAAAGGAGCATCTCTCCCGGGGGGCTGGTGCAATGCCCAGCACGACACAGTGGGCACCGCATACAATGCTATTTACTGACAGCAAGTGTCTGGGTGGCCAGACCAGGCCTGGGGTTCTCTAAGGGTCACAGGATGTTGGCAGTGTGGTTCTAACAGCTGCGAAAGCTACCCCAGGCAGGAACAGAGTGGTAGCCGTGGGTACAGTCAAAGGGGGAAAGGCCCTCGATGAGAGGCTGTCTGGAAGCCTTGGACGCTCTCCACGAAATAGGTCTGGCACATTCTCGTGATGGCAGGTCACTAGAAAGAGTCCGCAGAATGTACAATGCTCTTCAGTTTCCATCTCCTAACGAGCTGAAAGTAGAGGATTAGCCCCAGGCTTACAGACATGCACGCCCCCGTCCAATGGCAGCATCCCTCCTTGTCATTTGAAGGAAGAGGATGCGTGTGTGCATGCATGTGTGAGTACGCACGCATGTGTGTGTATGCATGGGTGTGTGTACGCATGCCATCCAGCTATGAATTTACTGTAGTAGATCTCCCTGGTGTGATGGCACTAAAGAAATAGGGAAGGTTTTCTTGGATGGGGGCTTTCTTCTCTCTTCTCCGCCCTCCCAACTCTGCCCTCCCAAGTCCTTGTGAGGCATCCTGGACTTGCCTTCCCAATGCATTATGACAAATCAGTGGAGGCTTCTCTTCCTCTCCCAGGACACCATCTACACATGAGTTATGTAGCCCAGCTGGAGAAAATCTAAACGTAATCCAGCAGAATGGGCTCTGTCCTGGTGCATGGGCCGTGAAGCCACCTGTGTTTCTCCATCCAGACTTCTCCCAGTCTCCAACAGGTGCTACAAAACCCTGCTGACTCTATGGCCAGTGGAACATCTCCACTTGGTCCATCTTGGTCCCCTGCCCTAACCTGCTTTCCTTCATGTATTCACTTCCTCAAGGAATGGCACTGCCATCCTTCTGGCTGCCCAATCTGGGGACACGGGAGTCAGCCTCAATTTCTGCCCTCATTTTATCCCACAACTGATGCATTACAAACTCTTCCTGAAGACCTCTGATCTCTGCACACTCCTCTCCATCCCTGCAGTATCTAGTCTGCTCTGGCTTCCATTCCTTCTAATCTGACTGCAGCAGTCGCCTCCCGGCACGTGTCCCAGCATCCTGTCTGACTCCAGTGGGTTCTCTCACTGCAGCCGTAGTTATGTTTCCAAAGCACCATCTCATCACGTCTTTCCCCTACTGGAGACACTTTAATGGTTGTGCCCTTAGAAGCAAAGGCCAACTGCTCCTCACAGCTAAGAGGGCATTTCATGATCTGGCCCAGATGTACCTGCTCAATTCCTTTCACAATTCCTCCTTCCAGCCTCGTTCAGTCTCACCTACACATCTAGGTTTTGCAAATGTGTTTCCCCCTGTCCCTATGCATCACCTACGTCTCTGCTTGGAGGAAATTTTCTCCTGAAATTTGAAAGGGAGGTCCCTCCTGGATGCTCCTACAAAACTCTGTATGTGGTGGCCGTTAGTACTGTTCATGAAATAAAGACTTTACATGTATCTGGAAGTGTATTTGCTCATGACTATTTAAACTATAAACTCATGCACTTAAAAGAGTATAAACTTTAATAAACAGTATAAATAATTTATAGCCCTATAAATTCTTAAAATCTTGAAGTCCCATGCTACAATTAGTACTGACTTGTTCTGCATATACAATGGAGGAAATATTTCTCTTTTTACAGTCAGAGAAATAGAATATTTATTTAAAATCAATAAGTGATAAATTCTAATTCCCAGGGGGTGACTTTTCTGAATAATGTTTAAATATACCCATATGCTGCATACTATGTGTTTGAGTAGAGTTAGCTGAATTCTGTTGACTCAGCTCAACAATGCAGGTGTACCTTATCAATGCAGGTGTACCTCATTTTACATGACAAGCATCCTTTGAAAACTGCATGCAACCTGAATTGCTGTGAATCAAGGTTGATTTTAAATGTCCCATTTGAGCAAATTCTATGGTAATTCCATGTTCAAAGGGAAGAATCACCTTCTAATTTAACTTTCATGAATAATCCAGAGTTTCATAATTGGATTTACTTATAGCAATATTACAAAGTAATTAAATCGATTTTTGTCACAGAATAAAACATGAAGGAAAAAACCAGTAATGTAAGATATTTAGATACCCATTACCAACATCCTATATAATACAAACACTGAGATGATTAAGCGATCTTAAAAGCCTCTCATGCATAATGAAGGAAGAAATATAGGAAAGTTTAGTATTTACATCCTTCTGAATCCTATTTTATCTACTAATTTAAAAAAATTTTTTTTCTCTCAATTTACAACTACCAAGAACACAAAGAGCATTCTAGAGTGAAGCCATTTTTTCCCCCCAGAGGCACAAAAATGAGTTTCTTGGAAGAATTATCTCAATTTTCTTCATAAATAAATATGAAATAGCTTCTTAGGCACACCAACATATATATGTATAATTGTAATTGTATCATTACACTCTATTTCGACAATTGTAAGATGCTGTCAATTGTCAGATGGACCACAATGCTGTGTTCCATTGAGAAAGAAAAACTTCTGTCAACCATATCATGACACATAATAGATTGTGAGACACACGCTAATTTCAGAGATGTTAAAATGTGAGAAAATGTGCATTTTGAAATCAATGATATACAGGAATCAAGTCCTTTCTGCTTTATCTCCAGCATTTGGAATACTGCCTGGCAATAGTAAACATTCTATAAATATTTCTTTAGTGAAGGAAAAAGTAATAATATTTAAAACATAGAGAAATAAATATCTTGCATATAGGAAAATTATAGAAATGATGGGCACTGATCAAAGGTTTTAAAGGTTTTAAAGAGTAACAGTTGTTTTATTGTCTCTTCTTTTAAATTGTAGCTCAGGAAATTAGAATGATAACTCTTTATAAACTTCCATAAATAGATAACAATCAGGTTTAAAATATGCAAATAAAATCACCTACAAATTTGATGAGAATTTTTTTTAACTAGATTTTAAAATGATCACCTTGCTATGCCATTCTGACATAGTTTGCAACAGACTGTCCTCTGAATTTTACTTTAAGCTCATTACTTATATCAGACTTATCTCAAAGGTCTGGGTTATCTTAATGTGACCAAACACGCCTTAGATTATGTCTTTTTTTAATATATAAATTCATTTATTTATACTTTTGGCTGCGTTGGGTCTTCGTTGCTGCACACAGGCTTTCTCTAGTTGCAGCAAGCGGGGGCTACTCTTCGTTGCGGTGCGCAGGCTTCTCATTGCGGTGGCTTCTCTTGTTGCGGAGCACGGGCTCTAGGCGCGCGGGCTTCAGTAGTTGTGGCACAGGGGCTCTAGAGCGCAGGCTCAGTAGCTGTGGTGCACGGGCTTAGTTGCTCCGCGGCATGTGGGATCTTCCCGGACCAGGGCTCGAACCCGTGTCCCCTACACTGGCAGGCGGATTCTTAACCACTGCACCACCAGGGAAGTCCCTTAGATTATGTCTTGAATCCTGTCAATAAGAATGGGAAAATGCCCTATTTCACAACTGCTGACGACTTGCTGACGCTGCCGATCACAAACCTCCTCAATGTATTTCATGAACAGTTCTTCCTCTAGTATATTTCTTTTATGTTAGCTGACATCCTTTTAAGATATTCCCAGCAGAGAGCACTTTTATAAATGAAGAGAGTTCCATAACTTCTCATTTGTTGCTTAAATTGGCAAAGTTTTAGTTAATCACTTTACACATCTTCTTTACGAATTTCATCCTTCATCTGAAAACTTCCCTTTTCCTCCCACTTGTTCTGCCTTCATGGGCTCACGAGTATGAAACCAGACATTGGTAATGTCATCTCTGATAGTTTTGCCATCTGATGGTCCACCGGCAATGGAAGCTACGGCTTTCCCAAGCCTTGATCTTCATGTATAAATGCCAGGTCCACTAGGTCTGAAGTAACTCTGTCTCCTCTGTACTCAATACACAATGCAAAACAGGGTCTGGACTCTGGAGAATAACGGAGCAAGGTCACCGTGTTCTATCTTCACAATAAAATGCACATCTCCCATTAAATGTCAAATTCTTCATTTCTAAAGGTTGAATAGGACAGTATTTGTAAAAGAATTCCACTTGGTAAAATTGAGAGGACAGGAAAAAAGTCCTATCTAAAAATACACTCTGGCTTGGGGCCCTTTTCGTTTGATTTTGAATTAATTTATTTTACACCCTTTTCTCTCAATATCATGGCAGGCAAACACTGGTTGATACAGCAGTCTCAGGCCCTGAAATCTGAAATATTGGGTTGGCCAAAAAGTTCATTTGGGGTTTTCCATACGCTGTTACAGAAAAACCCAAATGAACTTTTTGGCCAACCCAATTCTTTCATGCTCTGTTTTAGCGGCCTTGTAGAGTTTTCAGTTACGAGAGGGCTTTCTTTTTTATTGATACATTTTCAATGCAAGCAATACCAGTAGCAATGTTTCCCTATCTTTTTCACCATTTTGTTTCTTCAGCAATCAACTTTGCCTTGGCCTCCTCCGCTGGACTCCCCAGGTATCCCTCTTTCCGCTTTGGAGGGGGAAAGAAGGTCCCAAATGACCGTGGCCAGTTCTACAAGACTGTCTGGATCACTAACGTAATCTGGTTGGTCCTCTTTCCTAGGTGCCTTTTAGGGTCTAGAATTCCAGGCCTCCCCACACCCCTAGTGCCTGCATCCCTGCCTGCGGCCATGCTGGTCGGCTGCTCCAGCATGATGCCCAGGTAGCTGGTGCCCCACCGGCCTGCCTTCCCTTTCCTCCACTCTCCTCTTTGCTGCTGCCCCCTCTGGCTTCTTCCCTTTCCCTCCACGCCCCCTGGCTTCCTCCTCTGGGCTGTCACTCTCCTGCATTTGCTCCTCCCACTCTCTCTACCACTTTGGTCTCCACACTGGGGCAGCCCATAGACCACGCTCCCCCGTGGCCCACGTTCGAGGGATGGAACTGTGCTGCCTACGACTCTGCAGGGCATCTGACGATGGCGTGCCATCCAGCAAGTTCTGCCGTTCCTTCTCCCTGCTGGCACCCAAGTCTTCAAGGAGTTGCCCTGAAGATGCTTGTTCTAGTTCCTGCCGGCCTAACTCTGCTCCTGTAGGGGAAAGCTGCCACTGAAACTTACATAAGAGCCGTCTTAGTCTTGGAAACCCTCCACACGTAAGGGCAAAGTCAGCGCTCGGCACACCTGCCTCACATTCATGCACAAAATGCTTCATGCCTGCCCCTCTGCCCTCCCTCTCTCCCTCCCTCCCTCCCTCCCTCTCTCCCTCTCAGAAATCAAGATCCTCTCGTCAGTTATTGCTTCTTCTCTTACCATCTCAGATGTCGATTATTGTAAAGTGCCATGGAGGAATGGCCCCAGTTTGCTCTCGGCGTGTTTCTTCCTGGCTTCAGACCCACAAGAGAGAGATGCTTCATGTATTCCACGGCATTGACACAAACAGCAGTATAAGGCTTTTGTTGCCATTTTAGAGTTTAAAAACTATAACAGATATTCATGAGTTTAATTTAACTGTCTACTTCCTACAAGCCATGCTTGTTAAGGGCTGCAATAAACCAACAGAAAAATTAAGCGCTCTACTTCCTCACATCCCAAGTAATAGATTATGTGAAGAGGTCCACATTACAGATTCAGTTGGTACTCACACCAGTGGCGTAGATCCTAATGACTCCATTGGGTATTCCTACAGATGTTGTCATGTATCGTGCCTTCCACTGCCATCAGAGAAACAGGCCCATTCACTGTTTTTTTTTTAATTCCCAATGCTCTGTGTTGGATAAATAAGCTGATAATCTTTGTGGTGCACAATAAAAAAATATTAAAACCAGGCCTGACTAATGTGTGTCTGGAGACATAAGAAGAAAAACTTTGTAAAGTCCCAGCCCCAAAATACTCCGACTTCTTCCCTACTACTCCATCCAGTTGATTTTTAGGCATTCTTACATTTCTGGATGCTATTCCAAACGATGTGAATATAAAATGCTCTAATTTGCATCTGAAGCCTTTAACTGTGTTCTTGTATCACACCATTTATTCATGTGATTGGCCTAAGAACTCCACAAACCCCATGTTATAGGTGAGGAAACTGAAGCCAAGAGAGGTTAAGAAGCATCCTTGGCAGGCACAGAACCAGGACACGGCGGAGCTGGGCTTCAGACCTACACTCTGCGACTACCAAGTGGGTGCTTTATGTCAGCCCCAAACATAACCCTACTCCTGTCTATTTGGGATGGTCAGCTGTATGTGTCAGCTCGGCTAGGCTGCGGGCCCCAGTTTCTCAATCAAACAGTCATCTAGGTGTGAAGGTATTCTGTAGCTGCTGTTAACATCCACAGTCAGCCGACTTTATACAAAGAACATTAGCCTGGATAATCTAGGTGGGCCTGATCTAATCAGTTGAAAGGCCTTAAGAGCAGAAGTGAGGTTTCCCTGAAGAAGAACAAATGCCACCAGTTCCACTGGGGGGTTACAGCATTAGCATCTGCCCAAGAGTTCCCAGCCTGCTCTTCCTGATGGCCTGCCCTATGAATTTTGTACTTGCCTAGCCATTCCCCAAAACTGCATAAGCCAACTCTTTGCAATACTTACTAATGGTTAAGGGGCTGTTATGTGCCAATACTGTGCAGGGCCCTCAAGTCATATACTACATGCCAGGCAAATATTTGATGCACCATATTCTTGAACATCAACCTCCCCTAACCCCTTAATTGCAAGCATTTAATTCTATTTCTCCTTTTGTAACTTAGGGCTCCTTTTTCCTTAATGGAAGCATATCCTTCAAGGATATCCTACTCATATACTTGAAGTCACTCATGTGTTTATCATGTCGTTGATAAAAAGATGTTAAAATTAGGTAAAATCTGTGTAATCTGCCTAACACTAGCCCAGTTCTGTTGCACTGTGTACAATTTTACTATTTTACGTAATTAACAAGTTCATGCAAAACTCAGTCATTCTTTGTGCAAGATTATAGTGAAGTATTTCTAGTAGTACCAAAATATTACTCCTTAGACACTGGTTTAGAAAAGCTTATTCTTCTCTTCAGGTTAAGTAACCCACACTCCCTGAATGCTTCACTGTGAATCATGCACCCAGTCTGGCAATTACTTCATCTGCTTGCCTGTGGAGCTTTTACTATTCATTCTTTCTCATCCTAAGTAGCTAACATTGGATTCAGCCTTCTAATAAGAGATTCTGAATTGTTGAGGAATGCTGCTTTTAATAGGAAACAAATATTTACCAACCACCCTTCAACCTTGGGTTTACTATATCCATCCTTACACTACTACAGCTCAACCGTTCATTCTCCTCCTTCTACGCAGAGAGGGACCTGATTCCTTCCTCTCCATCTTAAGTCAAAGGAATGGGGACTGGACTTCTGACCACGTGATGCTTACAGCTTATCTGTCTGCCTACCTGACCCTTGTTTCTATTCATGTGGCCTGTACTTGCCCATTTTCTCCCATTTCCCATAATAATTTTGAATCTGTGTTGGCCATTGTACCTCCTGCTTACCAGTCTAAAACCAATAAGAAGTCATCTATGTGCCACTGGACTTAACTCTCAACCCTTCACTTATGTCACTGATCAAAAGATGTTTAAAAATGATCTTTTCATGTACAGCAGCAGCAATACGTTCAATCTGAGATGAACTTCAGAATATAAAATGTGCTGATCTGGATTAAAAGGAACACAACCGCATGCTATGCTCTGCCACAGAGACTACCCGCTAAATATTAATTGCATTAAGATGATTATTCAGGGGAAAAGCACTCAATGCTTGATTTGGAAATAAACATACTTCTGTGCAGGCAATGATAAAAAACTATCCTCTCATTATTTATTCACTAAGTATTGTTAGTTAACAATTTTATTGTTCATTTGCTTTCATTCCAAAGCATGTTTTTTAAAACTATACTTGATTAATCATTTAAAATACTGTATTATGTAGTAGCATTTGGAGACTGTATTAAAGCATTAAAGGAAGATCTAGACAGGGAAGAGGTAAAACAGCAATAACTCATCCCCTACCACAACGGTACCATATTTTAGCATTTGGGTCACTATATGCACAAAGGGGTGACACAAAAACATCTAGATGAAAATTTATAGTTATTGCAAGGATGTTATAAACAATCTTGTCGTCTGTATCACTGTCTACGAGAATATACAGGAATAATGTCTCTTGGACCACAATGTGAGGAAAGTCTCTGCTTCTCCTAAGTGACTGAGTTCATATTTAAGGTCAAATGACCCTTGAAGCCCCTCAAGTTTCCCTTTTCACTTTGGTTGCTAGAAATCTCAGAGTCAATTTAGAGGCTACTTTTACTTACTAATAATTGTATGAATTTTGGTAAGTTACCTTATACCCATCTCTGAATAAGAGACCTATGAGAAGCATTGTGGTTTGGCAGACTAAGTTAAATATGATCATTTCAGGAGCTCTGAATGACTTTACTGTTTGGCAGAGCAAACCACTTAATTAGAGCTAACATCACATATGTCTCCAAATAATGATTAGGGACTCTACAGTTCCTTCCTCTTTATCCAAGGCTACTCTGATGATTGGTGAAGTTTAACTGAAAAAATCTTAAAAAGAATGCTTTTACATAAATGTTAAGAAATGTTAAGAAAGGGATTTTTTAAAAGCTTTTGATTTGTGTGCACAGTATAATAACCCAGTGCAGCGTCTGAGTCAGAGCTGCTGGGCTCTGGGCTTCCTGGAGTGGAGCGTATTAGTCCATTTATTCTGCCAGCAGTCTGATGCTTTGTCTTTGACAGTGGATTGCAGGAGGTGTGGCATCAAGGGTGTAGGTGATTTTGTGTGTGGCTATTACATGCCAATCTCCTTCAACCATTGATCTATCATTTCTATGTGTTACTTTTTATAAGCCTGAGAACGTACCAAGATTTAGTACAAAAAAAATTTTTTTATAAGAAAAAGAATACTCTCAAAAACTCAGTAGAAATTGGAAATTACAGACTACCTCAAGAGAGGAAACTGTTTTCGTCAAATGTTTATGCCCATTTCAAGACTTGCTCTTTTTATGTTCACTCAGACAGGCAGGACAAAGGATTTGGGTCTGGCAGCTAGTACTGACATGGCAAAATTCCAAGCAGGAAGGTTGAGTAGTCATTAGGGGTTTCCTGTGCCCCAAGATTCATACTGAAATTTACAGATCAACACTTAAACTACATATAAAAACAGATCGTAAGTGATGTATTATGTATTAATGCAAAATGTTCCTTAAAAAAAAATAAGCTGCTATACCTAGCAGCAGCTATCATACCTGCCATCATCCACCTGAAAGGATGCTGAGTGGTACCCGAATGGGGTGAACTGAGTTATGGCAGACAAGGGGCTGGAAGAGGAGACCTGTGTGCCTGGGAAATGTGCACCACGAAGGCAAAACCCAACACCTGGGCTAGGCGGTGAAGAACCCCACATTGTCAGGGCTGGGATGTGAAATTCCAAGAAGCACTGGGTACTTGAAAACAATTTAACACGTTTAAAAGCTCTGGATGGTAAAGGTTAACTTCTCTGTTGATTCACCAGGACTGTCTTGTTGAGTTGCCAGAATTTACAAGCACAAAATAATGACTGGCAAGGGAATGCGCCCCAATGAAAGAGAGGAACAGGGGCTTCCCTGGTGGCGCAGTGGTTGACAGTCTGCCTGCTAATGCAGGGGACACGAGTTCGAGCCCTGGTCTGGGAAGATCCCACATGTCGCAGAGCAACTAGGCCCATGAGCCACAGCTACTGAGCCTGCGTGTCTGGAGCCTGTGCTCCGCAACAAGAGAGGCCGCGATAGTGAGAGGCCCGCGCACCGCGATGAAGAGTGGCCCCCGCTTGCCACAACTAGAGAAAAAAAGCCCTCACACAGAAACGAAGACCCAATACAGCCAAAAAAAAAAAAAGAGAGGAACAGTTCACCTGCATCAAGGATAGGAGCCTCAGACACAGCAATCCGTGGCACGTGGAAGTAACTCAGAGATCAGTGGGATAATATATTGCTCTTCAGCACCAAAGAGGGCTAAGGCTACATTCACGTTACTAAGGAATAGGGAACCCTGGTTTCTCCACGTGATTAGCCTGTAAAAGGAAGGCTGCTCTATTTATTAATGTAAGAACCTAGCATTATGAGAGGCTTACGGCAGAAACCTACCGTGACCCATGGGAGAATGTTTGCCCAGGAAACTAACGATCAATAGTTCTGTACTGTATTTAACTACAGTTTTATGTTTGATGACAAACACGGTCCATAAATGTCGCTTGGTAATTTGCATGGACAAAAATTATTTGCCAAAAGTCACACGAGGCATGTGTGCTTGAAAATACCACATGACTGATTACAACATGTCTTCATATTTATAACTCTGCTGTATGTTCCCATTAAGACCCCGTAAATTACTTCTCTGCACCACTGATTATGAAGACTTTTCTTCATTAGGGTAGCTTCCAATCACACAGACTTTCAAAAGGTCATATTTTTAACCTGAATAAATGTAGTTGTATTTCTCACCAAATGATCCCTTGAAAATCAGAAATCACTAGGGTACGGAAGAGACCTGGGGCTACGCATTTAATCAGGAAACCATACATTTACTGAAGGGCAAATACTCACAGGGTCATACATCCCCAAATGATAACACAGGGAAACAAATTCCTAGCTTATTGTTTCTGTACTAGGGATTGATTTTTGCTCTGCCAACATCACACATCCATGAGCAAAATAAATCATGATGGGTATTTTAAGCCACTAAGAAGTTTCAAGGTGTTACTTAAATAATTACGTTAAACAAATACAGAACTCCTGGTAGTCTTTTTTTCTCACAGGTGTATGTGTTATCTATGTGAATCTTTGTGTGTATATGTGTGTGTGTGTGCATTCTAATACTGAACAAAAAAGTAAATATATTGTGGATAATAAGAACAAGGTTTCTCCCTGTCAGAAAAGGGAGCTATGAATACAGAAAGAGAGAAGACTAGAATTACCCTTGTGGAATTGGATTGGAATTAGAGGTATCAGTATGAACCCTAATTTTTGTTAGATAGAAAGGTAGATAAATAAGATGGATGATAGATGTTAGATAGTGAAGTAGTTACAGATGTATGTATATGTATATATGTATTTTATATATCTGTTTTAATATAGTATTATTATACAGATAGACAGATATATCATCTAGTAGCTTTGTTGAAGGGCCTAGTAGCAATGAGTACACACAGTGCCCAGATCTTGGTTTCTAAAAACCATTTCTGCAATAAACAAAACCGGGGCTGCCTGGAGAAATGGCTGATTCCAGTTCTGGGGTTGGGGAATTACAAAATGATCCTTGAACATCGTGCTGTACCAGAAAAAGTAATAATGAGGAATAATGAGGATATGTCAGATGTAAAAAAGTCAGCTTGAAGGGAATCCCACTGCCCAAATCTAGGATAATTTGAGCACTGAAATAATATGAATAATCAGTTATAAACCACTGAATAAAAGAAAAATCCATGAATTCATATTGGTTAAATAAAGTAGAAAGGAAGCTCTTCCTTACAGAGGAATGCCAACTAATAAATGTAGTGGTAATTATGCAATTAGAAAACCACCATCTGGCAAGCACCACTATAATAACTGATTCAGGCAAGAATTATCAATGGACGCTAAAAGTACTGAGTGAAAGCTTGATGATAAATAAGGTGTTGACATGGTCTCAAAGATACTTACTGATACTACTCATTAATAATTCCAGTGGAGAAACCTGATAGATACCACCTTAACCAAGTGGTGATGTTCACACCACCAGTAAGAGGAGAAATTGACATCAAGGACCTCTGGACATGATGTTTTGAGGATGAACAGCACCCCTACAATGGCATTCCTGCCAAAAACGCAAAACTTGAATCTAATCATTGGAAAACATTAAACAAACCTAAATTGACGAACAGTCTATAAAAGACTGGCCTCTGGTCCTCAAATGTCAAGGTCAGGAAAGACAAAAGGAACTGAGGAACTGATGCCTATTAAAGGAGCCTAAAAAGACATGTCAACTAAATGATCTTAAAGTGGATCCTGGACCAGAAAAAGAAAGAGAGACATCATTAGGACAATTTGAAAAATTAAAAATAAGGTCTGGAGATTATAGCATTGTATTAATTTTAAATCCCTAATTTTGATCACTGTACTGTGGTTATAATAAGAGAATGTTCTTTCTTTTGGGGGAAATATACACCAAAGTATTTAGGAATAAATAAGCATCATGTCTGCAACTTATTATCAAGTGGTTCCAAAAAAATTGTATGTACATATGCCAATGTATTTTACATTATACACACATACAGGAAGCAAAGTGAGGAGAAGCAAAGGGAAGGAAAGAGGAGGGGAGGGAAGGGAAAGGGAGGAGGGGAGGGAAGGGAAAGGGAGGAGAGGAGAGAAAAAGAAAAATAAAGAAATGTGCTTAATGTTTGGGGAATCTGAGAGAAAGGTGTAAGGGAATTCCTTGACTCTTCTTGTAACTTTTTTTTTTTTTTTGAGATTCTATTTCTTATTTATTTATTTATTTATTTATTTATTTTTTTTTTTATTTATAGCTGAGTTGGGTCTTCGTTTCTGTGCGAGGGCTTTCTCCAGCTGTGGCAAGCGGGGGCCACTCTTCATCGCGGTGCGCGGGCCTCTCACTACCGCGGCCTCTCTTGTTGCGGAGCACAGGCTCCAGACGCGCAGGCTCAGTAATTGTGGCTCACGGGCCCAGTTGTTCCGCGGCATGTGGGATCTTCCCAGACCAGGGCTCGAACCCGTGTCCCCTGCATCGGCAGGCAGACCCTCAACCACTGCGCCACCAGGGAAGCCCTCTTCTTGTAACTTTTAAGGACGAAACTATTTCAAAGTGAGTGTCTTAAAATTATACAGATATGGAAAGATGAAAAATATTCACTTAATAATGGAACAGGTTAATTAAAATGCTATATGTTAACTTCTAACAGTAGTTAAAATGAAAAAAAAATATAGAACCACATGGACCAATAGGGATAGATGTTGAAATCATGTCAAGCGAAAAAGGCAAGTTAGACAATGTCATGGACAGTTCAGTATCATTTATGCAATTTAAAACACATATGGGAAATATGACCATTAAGTTATTTAGTGAAATTCTTAATAATTTTTTTAACATGGGGTCCTACATTTTCATTTTTCTCTGGGCCTCAAATTATGTAGCCCCATAAATTATTATAATATTTTATTTCTTTCATAAAGAATAACCAAAATGAATTAGTTATTTCTGGATAGTATGTATCCAGGTGTTTACTATATTATTCTATGTACTTTTCAGTATTTCAATATTTTTTTCAAGTTAAAAAGTATCTTACGCTCATCTTAAGATGCTAATATAGCCTGTGGTGATAAAACTAGAAAAAAGCAGCAAAAGCAACCTGATATTCAACATTTCAAAGTTTTTTTAAAGGTCTGTTATATTTATTTTTCTATAATTTACATTTAAGGAAAAATAATGTCACTCATATAAAAACATACTATCATGATAAATCCCTTGTTTTTCTCTTCCAACCAAACTGCTCCTCCTATAAATAAGATCTAGAACCACACTGATAAGAGAATCCTGCTAACTTAGTGTTTTGTATATTTCAGATATATCATAGGCTAAAAACTGGGTAGTGTGGTATATATATGGCTCCATGGATTTGTGTCTCATCCCAGAAGCAGAACCATTGACATCTCTATCCAGTCACTTCCCTCTACATAAACAGCAATTTCACAGCTGGCCTTTCCTGTTTTTCCTGTTCATTTTCCCTGCAACTTTAGTTCTGTCTTTTGCATTCTTCCTTGTTTTTCTTATTGCCAGATGTCTTTGCTACTCAGGATTTAGTTTAATTTGCCTCTCAACTCACACTTTCACCTGATTTCACTTCTACAGCATCTACTTTTGCTTCATATTTGCAGCCATTCCTGATGTGGTCACCAAACCATCTCTCTCTCTTGACAACGGTTTTTCAAAGTTGAGTTGCCCTAAACTCGAGTTTAGTTTATAAGAAAAATTCTCTGCTTCAGTATGCTCTTCCCTTATCTGAATCCTCTGCGTACACTTCTCTGCTGAAACATTACCTCTTCAAAAGTCTTCTTTAACCACCCCAACCACGATCCCTCCCTTCCTTCCTATAGCCCATCACTCCATCCCCTCACTTTATTTTTATCACAGTACCCACTACTCTGAAACTCTCTCATTTATTTATGCAGTTAGGCATATTATACTCTCCTTCATTAGAAATAAGCCCTGGGAGGTACGGGGCTCTACATTCCTTGACCTCTGCTATATACCCAGCACCTAAAACGGGACTTGGCACACAGCAGGCATCTAATGTCTATTGAAAAAATGAACTTAGAATGAGAGGTAGAGAGAAAGAGAGAAGGATTTGCAGAGACAGAGAAGGGAGGTCCAAAAATGTCCATGCTTTTGGAACAAGCTCAGAGCAAGCTTTTGCAAGAGCCTGCAAGATGCCCAGAACAGCTTAAGCACAGACTTGGAGGAAGCTAGTGACACCTCGGTCCTTGGAAATCCCACTCTCCAATCGTGCCCTTAGCAGACTCACCCTGGCAAGGCTCCCTCAGGGAATGATGAGCTCCACTTCAAATGCAGCAACTCCCTGGGTCATCAATTCCAGTCACCTCAAATCTGCACTTCAGGGGGAGACTGTGAGAGGACCTCGTCCTTCAAGGCCAGAAGGCAAAGATACCTGCACAAGTGAGCGCCTGACCCTTAATGCCAGGGATTCTCTGATGCCACCTCCTGAAGACCAGAACTGCCAGAGATTTCTAGAAGATCTGCACCTCTGCATGTCTCTTCTCTGTTCATCCTGCTCCCTGTTTCTCAGACCCCTGACCTCCAAGGCCTGGCATGAGCTTACCTTCATACAACCTGCCCTAACTCCTGGAGCCCACTGTATAGGCAGGGTGCTGGCAGACTGGGTAAGTTAGGACCAGGCAGATGAGAGTTTAACAGAGGGACTACTGCCTGCCCCATTGTAGTGGACAGGGAACCACAGGCCTGAGGTTAGGAACACAAGGGAGTAGTGACTACTCCTTGGCCTGAAGGGCCGGAGCCCCCTTAGCAAAGAGGAGGTGGGCGGGGAGGGGAGGAGATGGGACCTCACTCTCCTCCCTCCCTCTGATCTCCCCATTGGCTGAGCTCAACTGGAAGCCAAAGGGCAGGAGAGCCTGATGCAGTTCTCAGAGGTGAGCTTCCTTGGCAATAAGTGGTTGGGGGCAGAGGAGTGGATTTGGGAGAAGCAAACACAAGACCCTCCGAATACTCACAATCCCTGCCCTGCTTGACACGCTTACAAGGAGCGCACAATTATACCCTGTCTTGCTTGAGTTCTACCCTTGTTTCCTGTGTTCCAGCCTTGTCTCTCTTGGCTAGATGCTAAGGTCTTCAGGGGAAGGGACCATATATTACTTTTCCTGCACCCCCTAAAGAGTTTGTCATATAATCATATATCATAAAAATTCAGTGATTATATGACAAATTACTAAATACACCGTCAGATTTTCTGATATTAAAAAATAACCAAAAAGTGTCAGAATTTACAAGACTCTGATTATATGTGATAGCAATGGGTATCTATCTCATTAATGGTAGCCAGAATTCTGTACCAGCTAATATGTATTTCTACACAAGATACAACATTACCTAGTAAGGAAAGTAAATGACGACAGTAGTTTGCTATGTACAAAGAAACTGCATTATCTGCTCCACAAAAAGCACGAAAAAATTTCTGTTGGGTATTTATTACTTGGCCATTATATGAAAATACTACAGAAATAAAAAGTCTAGGAAGAGAAAAAATCCTAACAAATTCTTACAGAACTGAATAGTAATATGCTAGTGCAAATCAATTCTGATACAAAAAAGGAGGGAAGAAGAAAACACAGCTTTTCTCTCTTTCAGTGTAGTTTTCAAAAGGGAATAAGTAATTTACTGTTCCTTCAACCAAGCAATTCTCTCCTATTATTTGAAAAGTATATTCTAATTGCAGTTAACAAAATAAGATACAGAGTCTTGTTCTTTCTTTTTTTTTTCTGGCTTGCCCTTTACATTGCTGGGTATCTTCTGATGATGAGCATGGTGATTCACAAGGCATAAAGTTTTCAGAGCATCTTCATCTAGCTTTGGAGACAATGAGGAAAAGGCAAAGTTTGAAACATTCCGGGAATATCCTGGGCCATTTAACAAAATTTAAATTAGACTACATCACATTTCATGCTCTTAAAAATCTACTGAGGGAGAGACCTTCAAGATGGCGGAAGGAATAAGACGTGGAGATCACCTTCCTCCCCACAAGTACATCAGAAATACATCTACATGTGGAACAACTCCTACAGAACACCTACTGAACGTTGGCAGAAGACCTCAGACTTCCCAAAAGGCAAGAAACTCCCCATGTACCCGGGTAGGGCAAAAGAAAAAAGAAAAAACAGAGACAACAGAATAGGGACGGGACCTGCTCTGGGAGGGAGCTGTGAAGGAGGAAAGGTTTCCACACACTAGGAAGCCCCTTCGCGGGCGGAGACTGCGGGTGGCGGAGGGGGGAAGCTTCGGAGCCACGGAGGAGAGTGCAGCCACAGGGGTGCGGAGGGCACAGCGGAGAGATTCCCGCACAGAGGCTCGGCGCCGAGCAGCACTCACCAGCCCGAGAGGCTTGTCTGCTCACCCGCCGGGGTGGGCGGGGGCTGGGAACTGAGGCTCGGGCTTCAGAGGTCAGATCCCAGGGAGAGGACTGGGGTTGTCTGCGTGAACACAGCTGGAAGGTGCCTAGTGCACCACAGCCAGCGGGGAAGAAGTCCAGGAAAAAGTCTGGAACTGCCTAAGAGGCAAGAGACCACTGTTCCGGGGTGCGTGAGGAGAGGGCATTCAGAGCACCACCTAAATGAGCTCCAGAGACAGGGGTGAGCCGCGGCTATCAGCGCGGACCCCAGAGACGGGCATGAGACGCTAAGGCTGCTGCTGCCGCCACCAAGAAGCCTGTGTGCCAAGCACAGGTCACTCTCCACACCTCCCCTCCCAGGAGCCTGTGCAACCCGCCACTGCCAGGGTCCCGTGATCCAGGGACAACTTCCCCGGGAGAACGCACTGCGCGCCTCAGGCTGTTGCAACGTCACACTGGCCTCTGCCGCCGCAGGCTCACCCTGCCTCCTCCGTACCGCTCCCTCCCCCCGCCTGAGTGAGCCAGAGCCCCCGAAGCAGCTGCTCCTTTAAACCCGTCCTGTCTGAGCGAAGAACAGACGCCCTCAAGCGACCTACACGCAGAGGCGGGTCCAAATCCAAAGCTGAACCCCAGGAGCTGTGCGAACAAAGAAGAGAAAGGGAAATCTCTCCCAGCAGCCTCAGGAGCAGCAGATTAAATCCCCACAATCAACCTCATGTACCCTGCATCTGTGGAATACCTGAACAGACAACAAATCATCCCAAAATTGAGGTGGTGGACTTAGGAAGCAACTGTAGACTTCGGATTTACTTTCTGCATCTAATTTGTTTCTGGTTTTATGTTTATCTTAGTTTAGTATTTAGAGCATATTATCACTGGTAGCTTTGTTTATTGATTTGGTTGCTGCCTTCCTTTTTATATATATATATATATATATTTGTGTGTGTGTGTGTGTGTGTGTGTGTGTGTGTGTGTGTATGTGTATATGCTTCTTTGGGTGATTTTGTCTGTACAGCTTTGCTTTTACCATTTGTCCTAGGGTTGTCTGTACGTTTTTTGTTATTTGTTTTTTTAGTATAGTTGTTAGCACTTGTTATCATTGGTGGATTTGTTTTTTGGTTTGGTTGCTTTCTTCTTTCTTTTTTTTTTTTATTACTTTTTAATATAAAATTTTTTAATGACAGTTTTTTATTTTTTATTTTAATAACTTAATTTTTCTCTTTCTTTCCTTCTTTCTTTTTTTTTCCTCCCTTTTCTTCTGAGTCATGTGGCTGACAGGGTCTTGGTGCTCCAGCCGGGTGTCAATCCTGAGCCTCTGAGGTGTGAGAACCAAGTTCAGGACATTGGACCACCAGAGACTTCCTGGCCCCACATAATATCAAACGGCGAAAGCTCTCCCAGAGATCAGCATCCCAACGCTAAGACCCAGCTCTATTCAACTACCAGCAAGCTACAGTGCTGGACACCCTATGCCAAACAACTAGCAAGACAGGAACACAACCCCACCCATTAGCATAGAGGCTGCCTAAAATTAGAATAAGGTCTCAGACACCCCAAAGCACACCACCAGATGCGGTCCTGCCTGCCAGAAAGACAAGATCCATCCTCATCCACCAAAAAACAGGCACCAGTCCCCTCCATCAGGAAACCTACACAACCCACTGAACCAACCTTACCCACTGGGGTAGACACCAAAAACAATGGGAACTACAAACCTGCAGCCTGTGAAAAGGAGACCCCAAACACAGTAAGTTAGGCAAAATGAGCAGACAGAGAAATACACAGCAGATGAAGAAGCAAGGTAAAAACCCACCAGACAAAACAAATGAAGAGGAAATAGGCAGTCTACCCAAAAAAGAATAGAGAGTAATGACAGTAAAGATGATCCAAAACCTTGGAAATAGAATAGAAAAAAATACAAGAAACGTTTAACAAGGACCTAGAAGAAATAAACGGCAAACAAACAGTGATGAACAACACAATAAATGAAATTAAAAATTCTCTAGAAGGAATCAATCAATAGCAGAATAACTGAGGGAGAAGAACGGATAAGTGACCTGGAAGATAAGATAGTGGAAATAACTACCACAGAACAGAATAAAGAAAAAAGAATGAAGAGAATTGAGGACAGTCTCAGACACCTCTGGGACAACATTAAACGCACCAACATTCGAATTACAGAAGAAAACAAAAAGGGACTGAAAATATTTGAAGAGATTATAGTTGAAAACTTCCCCAATATGGGAAAGGAAATAGTTAATCAAGTCCAGGAAGCACAGAGAGTCCCATACAGGATAAATCCAAGGAGAAACACGCCAAGACACATATTAATCAAACTATCAAAAAGTAGATACAAAGAAAAAAATATTAAAATATTAAAAGCAGCAAGGGAAAAGCAACAAATAACATACAAGGGAATCCCCGTAAGGCTAACAGTTGATCTTTCAGCAGAAACTCTGCAAGCCAGAAGGGAGCGGCAGGACATTTTTAAAGTGATGAAAGGGAAAAACCTACAACCAAGATTACTCTACCCAGCAAGGATCTCATTCAGATTCGACGGAGAAATTAAAACCTTTACAGACAAGCAAAAGCTAAGAGAATTCAGCACCACCAAACCAGCTTTACAACAAATGTTAAAGGAACTTCTCTAGGCAGTAAACACAAGAGAAGGAAAAGACCTACAATAACAAACCCAAAACAATTAAGAAAATAGTAATAGGAACATACATATCATTAACTACCTTAAATGTAAATGGATTAAATACTCCAACCAAAAGACATAGACTGGCTGAATGGATACAAAAACAAGACCTGTATATATTCTGTCTACAAGAGACCTACTTCAGACCTAGGGACACATACAGACTGAAAGTGAGGGGATGGAAAAAGATATTCCATGCAAATGGAAATCAAAAGAAAGCTGGAGTAGCAATTCTCATATCAGACAATATAGACTTTAAAATAAAGACTATTACAAGATACAAAAAGGACACTACATAATGATCAAGGGATCAATCCAAGAAGAAGATACAACAATTGTAAATATTTATGCACCCAACATAGGAGTACCTCAATACATAAGGCAAATGCTAACAGCCATAAAAGGGGAAACTGACAGTAACACACATATAATAGGGGACTTTAACACCCCACTTTCACCAATGGACAGATCAGCCAAAATGAAAATGAAATAAGGAAACACAACCTTTAAATGACACATTAAACAAGGTGGACTTAATTGATATTTATAGGACATTCCATCCCAAAACAACAGAGTACACTTGAGAATTCTTCTCAAGTGCTAATGGAACATTCTCCAGGATAGATCATATCCTGGGTCACAAATCAAGCCTTGGGAAATTTAAGAAAATTGCAATTGTATCTAGTATCTTTTCCAACCACAACGCTATGAGACTAGATATCAATTACAGGAAAAAATCTGTAAAAAATACAAACACATGGAGACTAAACAACACGTTACTTACTAACCAAGAGATCACTGAAGATATTCAAGAGGAAATCAAAAAATACCTAGAAACAAATGACAATGAAAACTTGATGACCCAATACCTATGGGATGCAGCAAAAGCAGTTCTAAGAGGGAAGTTTATAGCAATACAATCCTACCTCAACAAACAAGAAACATCTCAAATAAACAACCTAACCTTACACCTAAAGCAATTAGAGAAAGAAGAACAGAAAAACCTCAAAGTTAGCAGAAGGAAAGACATCATAAAGATTAGATCAGAAATAAATGAATAAGAAATGAAGGAAACAATAGTAAAGATCAATAAAACTAAAAGCTGGTTCTTTGAGAAGATAAACAAAATTGATAAACCATTAGCCAGACACATCAAGAAAAAAAGGGAGAAGACGCAAATCAACAGAATTAGAAATGAAAAAGGAGAAGTAACAACTAACACTGCAGAAATCCAAAGGATCATGAGAGATTACTACAAGCAACTATATACCAATAAAATGGACAACCTGGAAGAAATGGACAAATTCTTAGAAAAGCACAACCTTCTGAGACTGAACCAGGAAGAAATAGAAAATATAAGCAGACCAATCACAAGCACTGAAATTGAAACTGTGATTAAAATTCTTCCAACAAACAAAAGCCCTGGACCAGATGGCTTCACAGGTGAATTCTATCAAACATTTACAGAAGAGCTAACATCTATCCTTCTCAAACTCTTCCAAATATAGCTGAGGGAGGAACACTCCCAAACTCATTCTACAAGGCCACCATCACCCTGATACCAAACCAGACTAAGATGTCACAAAGAAAGAAAACTACAGGCCAATATCTCTGGTGGACATAGATGTAAAAATCCTCAATGAAATACTAGCAAACAGAATCCAGCAGCACATTAAAAGGATCATACACCATGATCAAGTGGGGTTTATCCCAGGAATGCAAGGATTCTTCAATATACGCAAATCAATCAATGTGATACACCATATTAACAAACTGAAGGAGAAAAACCATATGATCATCTCAATAGATACAGAAAAAGCTTCTGACAAAATTCAACACCCATTTATGATAAAAAACTCTCCAGAAAGTAGGCATAGAGGGAACTTACCTCAACATAATAAAGGCCATATATGACAAACCCTCATCCAACATCGTTCTCAATGGTGAAAAACTGAAACTGTTTCCACTAAGATCAGGAACAAGACAAGGTTGCCCGCTCTCACCACTATTACTCAACATAGTTCTGGAAGTTTTCACCACAGCAGAGAAGAAAAAGAAATAAAAGGAATCCAAATCGGAAAAGAAGAAGTAAAGCTGTCACTGTTTGCAGATGACATCATACTATATGGAGAGAATCCGAAAGATGCTATCAGAAAACTACTAGAGCTTATCAATGAATTTGGTAAAGTAGCAGGATACAAAATTAATGCACAGAAATCTCTTGCATTCCTATACACTAATGATGAAAAATCTGAAAGAGAAATTAAGGAAGCTCTCCCATTTACCACTGCAACAAAAAGAATAAACTACCTAGGAATAAACCTACCTAAGGAGACAAAAACCTGTATGCAGAAAATTATAAGACACTGATGAGAGAAATTAAAGATGATACAAACAGATGGAGAGATATACCACATTCCTGGATTGGAAGAATCAACATAGTGAAAATGACTATACTACCCAAAGCAATCTACAGAGTCAATGCAATCCATATCAAACTACCAATGGCATTTTTCACAGAACTAGAACAAAAAATTTCACACTTTGTATGGAAACACAAAAGACCCCAAATAGCCAAAGCAATCTTGAGAAAGAAAAATGGAGCTGGAGGAATCAGGCTCCCGGACTTCAGACTATACTACAAAGCTACAGTAATCAAGACAGTATGGTACTAGCACAAAAACAGAAATATAGATCAATGGAACAGGATAGAAAGCCCAGAGATAAACCCACGCACATATGGTCACCTTATCTTTGATAAAGGAGGCAAGAATATACAATGGAGAAAGGACAGCCTCTTCAATAAGTGGTGCTGGGAAAACTGGACAGCTAAATGTAAAAGAATGAAATTAGAACACTCCTTAACACCATACACAAAAAGAAACTCAAAATGGATTAAAGACCTAAATGTAAGGCCAGACACTACAAAACTCTTAGAGGAAAACATAGGCAGAACACTCTGTGACATACATCACAGCAAGATCCTTTTTGACCCTCCTCTTAGAGAAATGGAAATAAAAACAAAAATAAACAAGTAGGAACTAATGAAACTTAAAAGCTTTTGCACAGCAAAGTAAACTATAAACAAGGCAAAAGACAACCCTAAGAATGGGAGAAAATATTTGCAAATGAAACAACTGACAAAGGATTAATCTCCAAAATATACATGCAGCTCATGTAGCTCAATATCAAAAAACAACACAATCCAAAAATGGGCAGAAGACCTAAATAGACATTTCTCCAATGAAGATATACAGTTTGCCAACAAACCCATGAAAGTATGCTCAACATCACTAATCATCAGAGAAATGCAAATCAAAACTACAATGAGGTATCACCTCACACCAGTCAGAATGGCCATCATCAAAAAATCTACAAACAATAAATGCTGGAGACGGTGTGGAGAAAAGGGAACCCTCTTGCAGTGTTGGTGGGAATGTAAATTGATACAGCCACTATGGAGAACAGTATGGAGGTTTCTTAAAAAACTAAAAATAGAACTACCACACAACCCAGCAATCCCACTACTGGGCCTATACCCTGAGAAAACCATAATTCAAAAAGAGTCATGTACCACAATGTTCACTGCAGCACTATTTACAATGGCCAGGACATGGAAGCAACCTAAGTGTCCATCAACAGATGAATGGATAAAGAAGATGTGGCACATATATACAATGGAATATTACTCAGCCATAAAAAGAAACGAAAGTGAGTTATGTGTAGTGAGGTGGATGGACCTAGAGTCTGTCATAGTGAAGTAAGTCAGAAAGAGAATAACAAATACCGTATGCTAACACATATATATGGAATCTAAAAAAAAAGGTTCTTATGAACCTAGGCACAGGTTAGGAATAAAGACGCAGACATAGAGAATGGACTTGAGGATACAGGAAGGGGGAAGGGTAAGCTGGGACGAAGTGAGAGAGCGGCATGGACATATATACACTACCAAATGTAAAACAGATAGCTAGTGGGAAGCAGCCGCATAGCACAGGGAGGTCAGTTTGGTGCTTTGTGATCACCTTGGCGTGGCGGGGGTGGGGGGGGGGTAGGATAGGGAAGGTGGGAGGGAGATGGAAGAGGAAGGAGACATGGAGATATATGTATATGTATAGCTGATTCACTTTGTTATACAGCAGAAACTAACACACCACTGTAAAGCAATTATACTAAAAAAAACTCTACTAACGAACATCTTCATTAACCAATTCCTAGTTCTTTAGACACACACTGGGGATCAGGACTACTGACCAAGTCACCACACACCGTGTTCCACTCCTGCCTTCCACAAAGATGGTGCCACTATCAGAAAAGCATCTGTGCGAGCATCAGTGCTTGTAATATTAAATGCTCCTATCTTTAATTCTTTAATAACTTTGGATTGCTGCATTCATTCTTTCTGACCAGAAATATTTATGAGGTGAGATGAACACACATATTCCAAATAAGCATTAAACAACGGCCATAGAAAATGCTGACCTAAAGGCTACCTTATAGAAGTGATGTGTTAGTGTGGAATGAAGGATAAGTACAAGCATCACTTGAAACCAAAACCTAAGAGAAGCAGCCTCCAAGGGCCAACTTTATATACATTTCAGTCTTGTTTTCAAAGCTTATTATGAAAAAGAACAGCAGCAATAACATTTAGTAGCAAAGTTCCATATGAAGTCTAAACTTGGAGGCTTAGTCCCTTCTTTGTCATCCAAAACCACTTTTGCACAAAACTTCTATATCCCCCCTATGGCCCCATAAAAAAGGTACTTTTCATCTAGGGCATGAAAAAGCCTGGTTATCACGCTCTGAAAAGCAGGAAGTGTTATTAATCCTTATCATTATTGTTACTGCTTTATGGTATACCTTAAGTTACCATCTGATTTTTATGAATATAGACAATAATCATTCATTCTTAGTGGTAGTCTAGAATCATTTCCCTCCACTGTTAATGTTCTCCCCCATAAAGGACATGGATGAAAAACACTGGGGGCACCTAATCCTTTTATGGATGATTCATGAGCATAAAACTATTAATGTTTATCTCTTAAGTGTAATTACCATATTTCTCACATCAATGCCCACGGTTGAACACATCAATTAAAACTAGATGTATAATTTTCATGTTTCAAATGAATTTAATTGTGTGAAGAAAATCTGTTGTATGCCCTCTTGTATATATCTTTCAGGAGGCAATACTTTTCCAATTCTAGAAAGGGTTGTGGTTCAGTCTATGAACTAATCCAATCCTGTGGGCAGCTGCCATCAAGACCAGGGCACCCATGCTTGTTCAGAGTATTTTAGTAGACATCTAATAGGTGAACTTTGCTCATATTTAGAAAACTCATATTAAGTTCAACTTAACTGTAATATTTTTCATAAAAGAAGTATTCCCTATTAAAAATTTTTCATACTAATTAATCTCTTTTTTCTCCTTACTAATTAGTAATTCCATTAAGGAGGATGTTAAAAGTAATACAGTTTCCCAAATTAAACCTGAAGCAAAAGACAGAAAATAATAAAAATAAGAGGAAATTAATGAAATGGAAAACTGACAAACAGAAAAACAATCAACAAAGCCAGAAGTCAGTTCTTTAAAAAGATTGATAAAATTGATAACCACCTAACAATACTGATCAAGATGAAGAAAAGACAGAGAAAACAGAAATTATCAATATTAAGAATAAAACAGTGACCATAACTACAAATTATACAAAAATTAAGAGCCTAATGAGGGTGTATCATTAATAACTTTATGCCAATAAATTTGACAACCTGGATGAAATAGAAAAATTCCTTGAAAGATACAACTTACCAAAAGTGACATAAAAGGACATAGAAAATCTGAATAATGTTGTATCTGTTAAAGAAATTGAATTTGTAATTAAACAACTTCCCAGAATGAAACTCTAGGACTAAATGTTTCTAGTGTTAAATTCTTTCAAAAATTAATCACAGATAATACCTGTCACACACAATCTTTTAGAAAATAAGGAAGAGAATATTTCCCAACTCATCTTATGAAGTCATTATAATCTTGGTATCAAAACCAAAGATAAGGAAAGAACATTACAGATCAAAATCCCTCATGAACAACAATATAAAAAATCTTTAACCAAATATTATCAAACCATCTGGAAATATACAAAGAAGGATAATATACTATAACCATGTAGAGTTTAATCCAGGGATTAAAGGTTGGAAATCAATTAATGTAGTTCACTGTATTAACAAATTAAAGGGGAAAATTCATATGATCATTTCAGTAGATGCTGAGAAAGCACATGACACATCCACTTATGTCCAAAACATAACCCATTTGTGTTACAACACCCATTTACATGAAAAACTTTCAGCAAACTAGAAAGAGGAGAACTTCCTCAGCCTGTAATGGACACCAACAAAACAAAACAAAACACAAAAACAAACAAACAAACAGAACTACAGCTAACAACACTAAACAGGGAAATATTAAATGTTTCCCCCTCAGGTTGGGAATAAGAAAAAATGTCGACTCTTTCCACCTCTATTCAACATTTTACGGAGGTCCTAGCCAGTGCAATCAGACAAGCAAGAGAAATAAAGTCATACAGATTGGAAAGGAAGAAGCAAAAGTTTCTTTATTCAGTGATGACATACTGTGTACATAAGTCTGAATAAATCTACAAGAAAACTACTAGACCTGACAAATGAACTCAGCAATGTCACAGGATATAAAGTCAATATATTAGCAATAAAAATCGCTAAAAGTGTTACTTATAAAAGTATAAAAAATACCAAATACCTAGGAATAAATGTAACAAAAGACATGTCAGATCTTTATACCAAAACTCTAAAACATCGCTGAGAGAAATTAAGGATGACCTAAATAAATGGAAAGACATACCATGAATGCATGAATTGAAAAACTTAATATTGTTAAGATGTCAATTCTTCTCAAGTTGATCTAAAGACTCAAAACAATTCCAGCCAAGATCCCAGCAGGGTTCTCTCAAAAGAATATACACAAAAATAAAATTTGAGACAATCATAGACCTAAACATAAGAGCTAAAACGACAGCAATAAAAACTATTGGAAACAATGAGAAGGGTACATCACCTCTGTAGCGTTCATTGTCCCAAGTCATCCAAAACCTCAGCCTAATCATGAGAACAATTTCAGATAAACCCAAATTGAGGGGTATTTACAAAACTTCTGGAGTAGTCTCCAAAATGTCAAGGTCATAAAATATAAGGAAAGACTGAGGAATTGTCACAAACTAGAGAACATTAAGGAGTCATGACAACTAAATGCAACATGGTGTCCCGGATGGGATCCTGGAACACCACAAGGACCTTTTACTTAAATTTACTAAATATATTGTACTGATGCCAATTTCTTGGTTTTGATCATTGTACCATGCTCATGTAAGATGTTAACATCAGGGACAGCTGGGTGAAGGGTATGCAGGCACTCAGTGTACTCTCTTTTGCAACTCCTCTGTAAATCTAAAATGATTTCAAAATTAGTTTCTCAAAAGCCATTAGAACAAAGTATAGACTAATAATTCATGATGTTGACGTAAGCAAAGATTTTTAGAGAGAGTACAGAAAAGAATAAAACATAAAAGAAAAAAATCGGATTTCATCAAAATTTAAAATGTCTGTTCATAAAAAAGTACCATCGAGAGAATGAACAGGTAAGCTGCAGAATGGGAGAAAACATCTGCAATGCAGATATCCAAAAATTGATTTGTATCTAGTACATAAAAATACTTTGATCCCTAATAAACAATAATAATAACAACACACTAGAAGACAGGCAAAAGACCTGAGGAGGTACTTCATAAATGAAGATAAGCGAATGGTCAATAAGCATATGAAAAAGTGTTCATTATTATTTCCATCTGGGAAATGCAAATTAAAAACACAATGAGATACCAACTCACCCACTAGAATGATTAAATGAAAAAGTCTACCACCACCAAATGTTGACGAGGATGTGGAATACCAAAACTCTTCAATATCGCTGATCAAGTATAAAAAGGTACAGCCACTTTGGAAATCTCTTGCAGTTTAAAAAGTTAAACACAATCTTTTCTACAACCCAACAAGTCAATTACTAGGTATTTATACAAAAGAAATCAAACCATATGCCTACAAAAAGCTCTGAACTACAGTGTCCATAGCTGCTTTATTCATAGTAACCCAAGCCTAGAAATAGCTCAGATTTCCATCAAGAGATCAATCTACTGTGATACATTCATACAGTGGATTTTTCATTATCAATGGAAAAAAAAAAAACAACAAACAACTACTGATACAGGCAACAATATGGATGACTCTCAGAAACATTATGCTGGGTAAAAAGCAGCCAGAAATAAAAGGTACATACTGTATGATCCCATTTCTACAAAATTCTAAAGTGGGTCAGAGTCAACCTATGGTGATGGAAATCAAATCAAGAATCAAGGCTTGCTTCTGGGGACCAGGGAACTGACTGGACACATGCACGCGGAAGATGCCCTTAGCCTTTGCATTTACCATAACTGATTGAAAGGCACACTTAATAACTGAACATTTCACTGTGTGCAAATTATACCCCGATTAAGAGAATGGTAACACAGTTCCTAAGAAGTTAAGAGCCATTGTAAGTTCTCAACTTAACATGTTTTTTCTCTTTATGCCTGGACTCCTTCCTACCTCTGGGGCTGAAATAAGCCTATTTCATAGTTCCCGTCCTTTGGCCACTTCTCATGGAATGGTGGTGTATATATATATATTTTTTGCTCAGCCTTTTGGAGCTTTCAGCGAGGGCTCTGTGGAGCGTCCCTGAAAGGCTTCTCTGATGTTACTATATTGATGGACGTGCCATGCATTCCCAATACGCCCATCCAGAGCATCAGCCTCATAAAGGCTTCACAGTTTACAAACGCTGGAAAAGAACAGAGAGCGCCACCTCCGCAACCCTACCTTTGGGAGAGTTTGAAACCACCATGCCAGACACAATGTATTTTAAGCAAACTCTGTTCCTCACCCCATGGGAGTTACACATGGCAGTAACTTCGCTCCACGCTAGATGCGGTAACACAGGGGAAGTTTGAAGATAAGGCGGAATTGGGTTCTGTTTAACTTTGATCCACCCGTATCTTCTCACGGTTGCCCTCTCTTCAGACCAAATGCCGCACTGCTCCAAGTTCAACGGCTTCTTAAGGAGTTACTGGATTGTGTGTACAAAGTATCAGTAAGGACTCTGGTCTGAACTGTATTTGTGATGCTTACCAGAGTTCAGATGGTCAAGTTCTAGATGTAAGCTTTCAATACTGAAAAGCATATAGAATAGCAGGAAAGAAATATGCTTTGGGCTTAAGAATCAAGAAGTACTTTATTTCACATTCTACCCAAGTATTCTCAAGAGCCATAATTACAAGTTCTATAAACTTAGGAGCTGATTTGTATTTTTGCAAAAGGAACAATTAAAGATGACGAGGATCTTTTGAATTCTAGCTGAGTGGAGAGTGAGGTCCAACGAATCCATTCAAGAGAGATAAAGCACAAAGTGACAACAGCAGTTCAATGGTGTAAAGCATACCTACGATGCCGTCTGCGTACATCATTTGAATCAGATGTATTTTGAAAGGACTTGTCCCACGGCTCTTTTCCAATAAAAATTCAATTTTGCTTTGGGAAAAATACACTCCCCAAATAGAAAATTTCTGCCTCCTTGGTTTCTGAGATTTACATAGCTTAAAAAAAAAAAAAAAAAAGGAAAAAGAAGATGCTCTGATCTACCCCAGTATACATGTACTGTACTAAATATGTTAAATGTGTGTGTGTTGTGTCTCTGCATTCACAACATAGAATACATTTTTACTGCTGCAACTCTTACCATGACAATTAAACCAAGGTCAAGAATAAAAATCATATGTAAAGGGTAGGAAAGTCCCACTTTAAGAAACCTCTCTGCTTTCTGACTGTGGAATGAGCAGGAGAGGATTAGCGCAGGTGGCTGAGGTGAGGTCTGTGGGGAGGGGGCTCCTGTGTTAATCAGCCTGCCAGAGAGGGTCCTCAAAAGAAGGAGTACCTTTCATTTATCCAACTCAAGCCGCTCCTCCTAGTTTGCTGTAACGTCCCTCCCCCCTCCCCGCAAGCTTCCAGGCCCTGGCCCTCCCATAAGTACTACTGAACAAACTTTTGTGCCCTACATCAGCTTGGGGATTGAGGGAATTTCTTCGGGGACTGAGACCTGGTCCCTGCCTCAGGGGGTTAAGTGCTTTAGGAAAGAACACACTCATGCACGCGCCCACACACACAGATACACACACACACAGTCAACAATGCATTTCCTCCCTCTTCAGCTAACACCATCTCACACAGCCTTCAAGGTTCTACTTGCAGGTCACCTCCTGTGAGTTGCTTTCCTAGAGCCCCCAAAGAAACTGACCTTCCTACTCCCATCCCAGCCCGCATCCCTGTCACAGCTCGCCCGTGACCCTGCGATGATCTACGGTTTACGTCTAAGGCGCGTGTGGTCTCCGTCTATTCCTCTGTCTACTCTTCCCACAGTGCTCAGCACGGCACCCTGCGAGCATCAGGGCTCACTCAACAAGAGCTGTACCCCTGACCTTCTCATTTCAGTCTAGAACACGTGAGAGGACTACGGTTATCAGGAAAGGGAGGGAGTGAAAATCCCTTTCCTCATGACTATCACCGCTCTTCCATCTGTCACATTACATGTAAACTCAAACCTCACTTCATCTTTGCTTTTGCTAGAAACTCAGCACTGATCTGGCAAAAACAGCAACATTATGAGGACACTCTATCACATGCTATGTTTCAGATTTAGAAACTATTAAGATGACACATAAAACCTAAATGTCATTTCATCAACTTAATTTTTTCCATGCCGCACACTCCAAAAGGGAATTTCTATTTTAGAACTACAGCAACAAATGCAAATGACTAAGGTTTTTATTACGATTTTCGTTATTATTATTATAATCATCATCATCATTATTATTACAACAATTTTTTTTTTTCCTTTTGCTCCTACTGACTCATTAACATTTACTTCAGTCTTGGCATGGATGATCAATCTTTATTTTTTCAAGCTCAGCAGTGAGATTTTCCTACAGAATGTGCTTATTATTATTGATGAATGCAATCCCTTCCAAGGAATAAATTTCATTGCCACAGAGCAGATCTTGGAATTTACGTCTATTGCTTTGGATCTCCTTGAGGTCAAGGACCACACATTAACGTCAAACGTGTTCTCAGCAGACGGCACAGTGCCTGGCGCACAGTAGGTACCCAATCAAAGTCTGTGGAATGGATACTCTGCGATTAGTCTTGGGCAGATGAAAAGATGACTCAAAAATGAAGAAAGAGCGTGCTGAGATCTCAGCCTTCCACTACCTATGACCTTCCTTTTTGGGCTTCCCCAGGGTGCCTGCCTTTGCTGAGACTGTCCTGGTAGATGGAGCAGGTCAGAGGTCAAGTGCAGGTAGAGGGCACACACAGAACATGGCGGAAGACCCTGACATCAGCTCAGCACACAAAAGGACACAGTAAATGTTTGTTCAGTTCAACAGCCCATATTGTTCTCAGACCCAGCAGCTGAGCTTCCATTCCCAGGAAGCTGTTTATTAACAGGGTATCATCCAAGATCTCACAACCGTGGATCAGGAACTGGTAACGCTGGTGGGTAAGCTGATGTCCCTTTTATGCTATAGGCAGCTGCGCAGTCTATGCAGACATTTTAATTAATATCTGCAAAGGCTGCTCACAGGAAAATGAAGTCATCATACACACATTTTGGTAACATTTATTGAGCCCCAATTCAGCTGTGTGAAGAGTTGAGGATACAGAAATGAATAATTCACAGCCCTTCATCCTCACGGGGCACCCCGCCGTGGGGTCCCAGTTGTAACATAAACCAGTAAGTTCAATACCAGAATCCAAATATCTACGCCTGGAAAAGAAACGGAGAGAGCTAGTAAGAGCCAAGGAGGAAAGTGCAAACGCATGGGTGCAAGAGCACAACAAGAGCACAACTGAAGCATCTACTGATTCCACCGGCCGTGTCTCTACAATGAGCACGCGTGACCAGAGCACATCTGAAGTGAGAACGGGGGACCTACTGGTCCACGTTCAGGTGCAAGTTCTTTATGCTTCTCATTTCCCCGCACTGAGTTGGGTTCTACTGTTTAAAGATCCATATTTTTCATACAACAAAGTCCCTACACCCCAACCACCCACTTCCCACATGACTACTTTATGCACACCTGTTACCCATGCACAGGGGGAGGTCTGGGTATGTTAGAACAGGCATAAACTCATCTTCAGGGGAGGTTGAGCGTGTCTCAAGGACAGTTTTGATTAAGTACAATGTTCACCCCACAGACCGACTTTGAGTCTAACGGCTCCAGAGGATGTGCAAAGCGCTTCAGACATGCAGGACCTGCACGAAGGGGCAAGCCTGACGCCCCTACAGGGTCGCAGAGGATGAAAAACGGCCTGTGCTTTTATTATGCAACAACTTGCTTCAAACACACCATACACACTGAACCATGCTTCCATCGATCTCCTGCTCGAAACCTGATTTCTCTCCTCTGCTTATATTAACAGGTTAAATACTTTTTCAAATAAAATAAAAGCTCTGAAGTCAAATCAATCAGGATGTCGCCCACAAATGTAAATCTCCAAAACCTCTAGAAAAAAGCATCTTAGCAGATATGCCGACCTAGGTCAATTTCTACCGAGTCTCCGACCAGCTCCTGGGGGCTCCCACACTCGGGGTGTAAAGTGATGTGCAAGGTGGTACTGGACTCTCTTGAACGCGGTGGACGCCTGCTACCTTGAAGGAAAGGGGCTGAAAACTGCACCTCTCATCTCCCTACTTCTCATTATGCCTCTTCTTGTGCAGACGGACACTGGCTTAGAAGTGAGTAAACGATTTTCCAAAGTTTCCAAATTAGAAACTTTTGAGTTGGATTGAGCTGGAAGCAATCCAGCCCCAGAGCCTCTCCAGGTTCCAAACCTTCAAAATATGAAATGTCCTGATCAGAGAACCATGAATGTACATGGAGGTAGCACAGAGCACATGAGAGGCTATTTCATGCTTCAGGGTCCATTAGGCTATTGTGGGACAGATGTACTAATACGGGAAAGGAAATGAAAGTTTCAGGCTAAGCAACTTCACAAAAACCTCAAAACGGTGGCAGAACAGCATTATGTCAATCTTTTTAATACACACAACATGAAGCCGGGGATTCTTCCTTAAACACAAGTTCCCTAAAGCTCTTTGTCCACATAGATATTTGCAAGTGATATTTATAGGTCATCTTCATAGAATGTATTCACCTAATTATATTTACAAAACTAGAACAAACAGACTTTGTTTGCCAGTATCCAGAGGAACTTTATTAAAAGCCACTGACTGATAAAAGAAACTTGCTTCAAAAGCTTAGTGTATCTGTATAAACTAAGTGAGGTCACTCTTTTTATCATATCACTTCAGGTAAATAAGGCCAGTTCTAAGCGTTCTTCAATAGGAAACATAGAAAGAAGCCAGAAAACAAGACACGGGTCCTCTGGCAGGACTTGGCGATTTGCTGGATAATAAAGTAATACCCCTCTGTGGCTTGTGATGGTCCAACCTCAATTCACCTGAAGAAAGAATTTTATCATCTCACCACTAAGGGATCTGTCAAATCAGTTGGGAGTGAGTTCAGACCAACTCTCTCAGGTGCAACAGCCTCTGACTATAAAACTCAGATCACAAAACACATGGCACAGCAGTGTGCTACGTACAAATCATATAAACACCACAGAAACCAAACCTTCCTGACTTGGATTAAATGCTATAGATTAAAGCCACCTTTTTAAAAAAATACAAAATATATTTTAGATCAGTTTAAGATATTTTGGGCTTTCTGACTTACTTCACTCTGTATGACAGACTCTAGGTCCATCCACCTCACTACAAATAACTCAACTTCGTTTCTTTTTATGAGAGAAAAACAAATACCGTATGCTAACACATATACATGGAATCTAAAAAAAAAATGGTCATGAAGAACCTAGGGGCAAGATGGGAATAAAGACACAGACCTACTAGAGAATGGACTTGAGGATATGGGGAGGGGGAGGGGTAAGATGTGACAAAGTGAGAGAGTGGCATGGACATATATACACTACCAAACGTAAAATAGCTAGCTAGTGGGAAGCAGCCACATAGCACAGGGAGATCAGCTCGGTGCTTTGTGACCGCCTGGGGGGGTGGGATGGGGAGGGTGGGAGGGAGGGAGACGCAAGAGGGAAGAGATGTGGGGATATATGTATAGGTACAGCTGATTCACTTTGTTATAAAGCAGAAACTAACACATCACTGTAAAGCAATTATACTTCAATAAAGATGTTAAAAAAAAAAAGATATTTTGGCCTATGTTTAAGAAATGGCATGGGTAAATGGAAGTAAAAACTCTGCTAAGTATGAGAAAACTCACAACCGATTATGTCACATAATTGAAATTAATTAAGTCCATGGACAGACTCAGTTCAAGAAGAAAAGTATATATTCCTTCATTGTATCATTAAGTCTGACTGCCTACCTCCTTTGATATAACTTTAACTTTATGTTGACCTCAGTTATTTTTTTTTAAATGAATCTAGTTTCTTGTTCCCTAGAACTTGTATTAATCATCTGAAAAACCACTTTAATCAAAAGCATGCCTTCTTACAGTAAAATGCCCTCTTTGAACAAAGCACTTTCTGATATCACAAGGCACTGCCCTCACTTGATTTCGATTCAAGTACACAGTGCAATAAAATAAAAAGCAATTCAAAACTTTTAAAATAAATGTGCTTTCAGTATAACATTTTACAACCAAAATAGCTTTAAAATAGCATTTCTAAACAACTGAAGAGGCTGGAATGCCAACAAATATCTGAGAATGAGAATCACTTCAAAATAGACTTTGACATGTTCAGTGAAGGAGAACCAGAGGGAAATGTACTATCATACACAGAGAATTTTTATTTTTTTTTAATGAGCATCTGACTGACTTCTTCATATGTTTCAAATTCAAGAAAAGCAGAAAATCCTGGGATATTCACGCAGATAAACTATTTTCAGGATTCTACAATGACTGCCACAGACCTACACACCAGCATCTATCTAAACTTAAAGGAAATGCTGACTCTGGGCTGAGAGAGTGTTCAACGCACAGTTGAGGTTGACAGGATGAGCTCAGTTTACCCAAACCCTGCCAGGAAAGGATAAAAGAAGAATTCATATCTGAAGAATGAAATAAAAATCATTCTTCTTCCAAGGACTGCAATCTGTTAACAAGGCGGACAAGCAGAGGTAAACAAACAGCTGGTCCCCAGGAAGCACACTCAGTAATTTGGGTTCAAAGTTCAAGGTCAGCTGCGCTGTCAGCTGTGTCTTCAACAGGGCCCCTGCATGCCAGTCCCCAGGCTCAGGGTCCAGACTGAGCCCTGACCCCAGCCATGGACACCATGCGGTCACCTGAATGTGCCAGGAACTTGTTTTGAGACAGGAGAAGAAAATTCTGTGGCAGGCGAGCTAGGCTCCCCACCTCCTTCCATCCCTTCATCTGGCTTTCTCTCCCCCTCCTTCCCTCCCTCTCTCCCGCTTTCTCTCTTTTACTTAACTCCTACATTTCCACACGCTAGGACCAACCAGGCTTCTGATCAAAGGTGATCTGTGACTGGGGTTCAGAAGTGTTGATTAATGCTTGTACCTGCTACATAGATCCATGGGCAGGTCCATGGGGGGAGGGGAAGACTAGCTGAGGGGCGTCTATGTTTCTTTAAAGCACCAGCCATTAATGGGCTAAGTTTCCCACTGGGACCCTGGAAGTTAGCTTCAAAACACAAGCTCAAACGTATGTATTTTCCAATCTACGTTTCTCAGTCTACATTCTCCAATCTACGTTTCTCAATCTATGTTCTCTCTAGCCTCATGTCTGGGAGGCCTTCATGAGACCTGAGAGGTGCATGCTTACAATTGCCCTCACAGCACATCTGGGTGGGATTTAGTAATTTGCCTACACTTTCGCATACTCAAGTTCTAACCACCGTGAGTTTAAGACTTGGAATTGAAATTCATATAAAAGAGGGTTTAAAGTCACTGAATGAGTCTGCTTTTTTTTCTCCTTAAATTTCATAATCTTGTCAATGGTTCATAGTTTTTTTTTTTTAAACATCTTTATTGAAGTATAATTGCCTTACAATGGTGTGTTAGCTTCTGCTTTATAACAAAGTTAATCAGTTATACATATACAATATGTTCCCATATCTCCTCCCTCTTGCGTCTCCCTTCCACCCTCCCTATCCCACCCCTCTAGGTGGTCACAAAGCACCGAGCTGATCTCCCTGTGCTATGCGGCTGCTTCCCACTAGCTATCTATTTTACATTTGGTAGTGTATATATGTCCATGACACTCTCTCACCCTGTCACATCTCACCCCACCCCCTCCCCATATCCTCAAGTCCATTCTCTAGTAGGTCTGTGTCTTTATTCCCGTCTTGCCACTAGGTTCTTCATGGCCTTTTTTTTTTTTTTTCCTTAGATTCCGTATATATGTGTTAGCATACTGTATTTGTTTTTCTCTTTCTGACTTACTTCACTCTGTATGACAGACTCTAACTCCATCCACCTCATTACAAATACCTCCATTTCATTTCTTTTTATGGCTGAGTAATATTCCATTGTATATATGTGCCACATCATAGTTTTAAGACACTGAATAAGCAAGGATTATCATGACCCCAGGATCGGTGTGCTTTATAACAAGTCAACAAAATGATGAAATAAATACAGTGGCGTCCTCCCATCTCATTACTTTTGCTGGCTTCATGCCCTGAGTGTGATGGGTCAGGTGCTCAGAGTCTCCATTCACTGAATAGTTGTTGAGCTCAAGCCACTCGCTGGGGTGTCAAGCAAAGCAGTCTGCATGCGCTGTCCGCAAAGAACCCTCAGGGTGGCCACCAAGGGAAGCCACAGGGTACAGTTCCTTTTGAAGGGAGGGCAAGGTATTGAATTCACAGCCAAGAAGAGACTGGACCTTTCTGGGTACCAGCCCAGAAGGACCCCAGCTTTGAGGGCTGGTTGAGGTGCTGGAAGACCTCCCATGGATTCTTTGCTTTTTTTCATTTCACTGAGTGCGTAATTAAAGCCACTGTTATTTATGGGCACTGTTTAGAGATCACTGTGATACTTTTGTCGTTGTTTGATTTATAGAAACACACTATAAGTAATTTGCATCGTGAGGTTTGCTATGTACCCTCTTCAGTCCATGGGAAACGAGACGTTAAACAGCGCAGTCTTTGTAACTATAAATTAGGTGCATTTATCTTCCCTAATTTAGCACTACAATCAGTGCATAGATGATACAGCTGACTCTGCTCATTTTTCTCTTTGAGAAAGAGCATTTCAGAAGATATTTCTCCTCATTCCGGATTTTATGCTGATTAAAAAAAAAGATCTGGTAACAGAGCACTCTCCAGTTTTGTGGGGCAAGTAGCAGCCACTGCTAAGAGAATGTTGCACTCCACAGGCATCCCATGTATTAACAGCCTTTCCCACACCACGTGCGCCAGAGCACTGCCTGCAAACTGTGCAAGGGGCCTGTCGAATGGCGCTGACTTCCCCTGCTCACGGAAAGTACTGTACATGGGACACTGTGCCACCTTACAAACTCTGTCTGCCCGGCTAAACTGGACGAACTAGGAGGGCAGGGACGGCTTCTCGAATTCATCCATGTCTGGCATGTACAAAACACTCTTCAATGTCAGTTGCGTATCTTAGGATCAGAGACTGCATCTTCAACAGTTTAAAGGGCTACACAGAGAGACAGCAAGGGAAACAGTCTCCATGGGACCCTGTGGACTTCTGAGTTAATCATATTTTCCAATTAACTTTTCCATCGTGCTACACAGATCTTCTTGTTCTATTCGTGATCAAAATATTCAGTTTCAATAATGTGGGGTTTTTTTTTTTCTTATTGACGTTAAATATGCTCCTAAGAGTTGCATTGCAACGAAGTAATTTCATAGAAAGGCAAATCAGATTTGCTTGTCAGATAATAAATATATATGTTCACAATCAGAACAGATGTATATTTCCAGAAAGGAGTGTAATGGAAAGAAGAAGGTAGTGTGGAAATTCTCAGCCCTGCACCACTGGTGATGCATTTCATCTGAGATCTCTTTTAAACAAACACAACATTCTAAAAACTAAAGGCTTGGGGATGAGTTGGAGAAAGTTCCTTTGAGGACCCATCAAGAAAGCAATGAGCTTAAACTAGAGGTGGTGGTACTTAGGGTAAGCATTTGAAAGACTCTTAAACATGAGCCTTGAGAGCTGGTAGAGCAGACAACTAAAGATGGCTGGAGGTGTTAGGAATAGGATAGTCCCAGGAGGGAGACAGGCTTTAATACTAGTGTCAACCCAGCTGAGCATCACGACCTTCCTTGAATCTGTGACCTACGCACAATGCCCCGTGGGTACTCCAGGCTTGGGGAGGAAGCACCAGCATCTCTAGGGTAGCCAATCATGCCTCTGGAATGGTTTAGAATGACAGCATGAGGAATTGAAAGGGGCCTTACATATGACACAACAGAGTGAGGAGCGGAAGCCTTGCATGAAGTCTCCCCATCAGAAGCCGGGCTTCTGGTTCCTGATGCTTCTCCCCACCACTTCACTGGAGGGGACAGTGAGGTCTAGATGAAGCCTACGGTTCTCTTTTAGTCCCATGGTTGGACATTTTGACACTGACCTATCAACTGCACATTTCCAGGTCTAGAAGGTGAACAGAAGTTATGTGAGTTTTCATAAAGTGCTGAACGTCAAAAACGTTTCTGAGAAGGCTCCTCTGTGACCCAGCACATAAAGAGCTACAAAGGCAATTCCCTAAAACAACAGAGGGACCTACAGGACCTCAGAGGTGCTGCACATGTGTCCATAAGGGCCTCAGCGGCAGCCCAAGACCACAAAAGCAGATCACCTCTCAGAGGGGCAGAGCAGCAGGGGAAGGTCAGAGGAGGAAAGTCCTGACAATCCTCCGCCCGCGGGATGGGGCAGGGATGCTGTGAGCTTAGCCCAACAGTGAGGGCTGCGCTGGTCCAGGGACAGCGAGAGAGTAGATCCTGTTGACTTTCTAGACAACTTGTGTTAACAACAGATGTTTACATACAAATGGTTACCCTGTTAGAGTTCCCCTCTTCTCTCTGACCCACAGGGGAGCAAGCTTGCACTCCAGTGCTCAGAAGGGACCAGCTGGGAAGCAGCACTTCCAGCCTCAGGCAGGGCAACCTCTTCCTATTACTGCCTAAGGGAGAGGGAGCAGCGCCAGGTCCTTCTGGTGCATTCGTTCTGCTCTCGCACCAGGCAGGAAGCTTCACCCGGCCTCTCAGGAGAAGCTGTGGTTTCCAGCATCACCTGAGCCCACTGGGATTGGAATGTTTAATTCCGAGAAGAGAGACACATCAAAGACCACCTTCTCTTATCCGCCCTATCAGCTGAGATTTCCACCTACATCCGCTGCTTATGTTTTATTCCTCAATTAGTTCTGAATCCAGGACAGTAAGAGAGAGGTGTGTTTACACCCCTCTTAAAAACCTGACATCTTTATGTCTGAAAAAGGGAGGTCACCTAATGTTTAGCTTTGGCACAAGGAAGGCAAATGCCCCCTCCAGCACGGGTGGCATTCTTTCCTCCAGAACCTTGGAGACACCTCAGAATCCCTCTCAACACAGTGTTCCTGGCACCCACCACCACCAATAAGCTGCCACTGCAACACGAAATATAACCTATTTGTCATCCCCGACCTTGCATATTAGAGGCGGGCTGTGCTTTCTGGAAAACTCCTTCTTACTGTACTTAGCCAGACAGACTTCTCCCCCTCGGTCATTCATTCATTCACCGTACAAATATTGAATAAGCAGTTTATAATAAGCTGCCACTGCAACACGAAATATAACCTATTTGTCATCCCCGACCTTGCATATTAGAGGCGGGCTGTGCTTTCTGGAAAACTCCTTCTTACTGTACTTAGCCAGACAGACTTCTCCCCCTCAGTCATTCATTCATTCACCATACAAATATTGAATAAGCAGTTTATAACTCAAATGGGAGAGAAGGAAGCAGACATTTTCTTTAAGGAACTTCTTTAAAAGAATTAAGTACTGAGGATAATAAAGTACCATGAGCCCGACTGAGAAGAGACATATTCTCACTACCCTCATGGCTACAATTTAGAAAGAAGGAAACTCAAACATTTCCAGAGATGTTTGGAAATGAGAGAACGGCAGGCCATCCCGCCCGCACGAGGGTGGTGATCTTATGTTCCATTTGATGGCTGAGAACTTTCAGAGATGTTAGCACCACCACACGGGTGCTTCTAGGACCCTACAAACAGCCCCATATGGAAAAGCCTACAGTCTGTCCCCAAACTCTCCCACCACTCTATTTTGAAAACACTCACGATTTGAATACACTTCAATTCTTTCCATTCCTCTGAAGGTTATCAGAAAGTAAGGTATCAAAGTGTTGAACAACATGGAGGAAGGAGCTGAGAACATTTGCCTGAAACAATCCGACTTCGAATTAACAGCCTTCCTGGTAAATAATCCAGTTACTCATTCTCCATCAACAGAAGCAAAAGGAAGAAAGGGAAGGAGGTGGGAAGTAAAAGAATGAATTCAAACAAAAAGTAAAAATGGCCTCCAAAATCAGAAGAGGAAAAACACACATACTCATTGGCTGATCTTGGCACATATATAGATAGATAGGTTGATCGACAGATGGGTAAACTGACAGATCGATAGATATATAGATGAATGTCCAGGGAGAGAGCTAGAGAGAAAGAGAATTTTCCAAGATGCTTGGAAGGAAAAGGAAGTGTAACCCAACACTCCTGTGTTTTTCTTTTTTTTCCCCCCCTTCTACTTCTTCCTTGCTATTATCGTTCAGAGACTACAGCCTTTTGGGAAACGAAGTTGGGTATTAGCTGGGTATTAATTAGAGGATGTAAGTTCGCTGGTACAGAAGGATTAGCATGAGCTCACCACACGAGGCTCAGCTAATCCCTCACCTGAGGCACCGCAGCTACCATGGCCTGGTGTTGCTATGTGGGCAGGAGTCCCCAGGAAATCTAGAGGATCACTTCCTGACGGCTTCATACGCTGAGTGCCAGCACCTGGCCTGCTTTGATGATAGGTTTTACCCTAAAGAGACCACCCAGGAACTGAAGTGACAAGGAAGCCAGCTGAGTTTCTGAGAGATGTTCAAAGCAGCTACCAGGAGGATTACAGAATCAAGGCATTCCTGTTATCTGTCAAATCCACGAACATTCCTACACAGACGGGAGGAAATGCCATTTGGGCCTGTGCTTACGCAGTTTATAGCCTGTAACTTCATGTTCTAATTTTTTTAGAACACTAAGGAGAAGTTCCACAATATTAAAGGAACCAAATCTAACCTCAAATTCAGAAGTCCCAGAGAAGGGAAAAGGAATCAGGGTGCATTCGTTTTGTTTGAAGATGCTGGCTCACGGGGAGAAATCACTGGACTTACAAAGTGCAAACACACTTGTCGGAAAGGCAAACACTATTTAAGGTACTAATGACCTTCATCAAGAAAAGAGTTTCTGGGCTTCCCTGGTGGCGCAGTGGTTAAGAATCTGCCTGCCAATGCAGGGGACACGGGTTCGAGCCCTGGTCTGGGACGATCCCACATGCCGTGGAGCAACTGGGCCCGTGAGCCACAACTACTGAGCCTGCGCGTCTGGAGCCTGTGCTCCGCAACAGGAGAGGCCGCGACAGTGAGAGGCCTGCGCACTGCGATGAAGAGTGGCCCCCGCTCGCCGCAACTGGAGAAAGCCCTCGCACAGAAACGAAGACCCAACACAGCCAAAAATAAATAAATAAATTTATTAAAAAGAAAAAAAAAAAAAAAAGAAAAGAGTTTCTTCCTTCAACAATTATTGGCGCACACTTTCTGCCCTCAGTCCAGACACGAGCCCGAGTTGCATCTGTGTGTGGCATCCTCCACAATCAGAACATCTCAGTAAGTGGAGCCCTCAGACACTCAGGTATGATCCAAGGACATCTATGACTATTTTATGGGCCTCAAACTCCGAAAGTTACATTCTAAAAGGATTATTTACATTCAGGAAGAAAAGAGGAGGAAAGTGCAATGTATTTCATGGTGGACAGACATAAGAACTGCAAAGTGCTGGTCTGACAGGCAGGGAGACAAAGGAAAAAGGTAATTCACAAAGATACACAGGAGCATAAAAAGGAGATGCAGGTATAAAGGACATATAATTTAAATGAACAGAAGGGTTCTTAACAGAAAAGATTTGAGAACAGTAAGCCTTTATTTAAGGATCCGAAGTCTAGTGACACATGGTCTAACAAACATGAGAGTATTTATGAGAGTGCGGTCATAACTGGGGAGACTGTCCTAGAATACCCAGAACACATGGCCCCTGGATTAGATGGAAAAGGTTAGAAAAAGAAAGTATCAGTCACTTAGGTACTTCCAGCATCATCTATACTTTAATACTGGCTTTAGCCTTTCCATACCTGATGAATATTAATAGATGTTTTAGGATCAAAACCACCAGAGTGTGGATCCTGGTTCCATCATCCAGAGCTCCCTTTGTTCAGGTTCCCAGCTTCTAAGAGCCTCAGTGTCACCATCAGTTAAAATACCGACCCACTTTAATTATCTTGAAGCTTCGAGTGTTTCCCAATACACAGTAACTGCTCCCCAAATGGTCACCATTATCATTCATTCAGTAAACAGTTACTGAGCCCTTACAAAAGGAGAACAATATCTGCCGTGTCTTCAAGGAAAATTTATAGGCAAGACAGATGTGCACAACCAAGTTGGATTAGCTGTAGAACTGTGGGCATGTTATCTGGCCTCACTGATTGCAATTCTGTCATCTGTAAAATGGGTACAGTAAGAGTATGTATCTGATGTGGCTGCGATGAGGATCCAGTGAGTTAATACATGTAAAGTGCTTAAAAGAGCAAATGGCATATAGTAAATAACGATGATAGTGATGATGATGATGCTAATTTTATGTGTCAACTTGGCTCGGCCATGGGGTACCTAGATATTTGGTCAAACACCAAATGGAGCTAGATATTGCTGTGAAGGTACTTTTAGATAAGATTAACACTTAAATCCAGAGACTCTGAGTAAAGCAAATGACCCTCCATAGTGTGGGTGGGCCTCGTTCAATCAGTTGAAGGCCTTAAAAAGACTGAGATCCCTGAGGAAGAAGGAATTCTGCCTCCAGACTGCCTTTAGAGTCAGACAGACTGCAACACCCACTCTTCTCTGGGTCTCCAGCCTGCCTTGCAAATTTTAGCCTGGTCGTCAGTTCCCACAATCATGGAGTCAATCCCTTAATATGAATCTCAATCACTCTCTCTCTGTATATATACTGTGCATTACTTTGCACAGTATGTGTGTGTGTATGTGTGTATACATTCCTATTATATATATACGCTTACTCCTTATATATGTATGCATATGTATGTCTATGTATATGTACATATGCACAAACACATACGCACACACCCTATTGGTTCTGTGTCTCTGGAGGACCCTAATACAAATGTTATTCTTTTATTATTACTTTATGGCCAAGGAAGGTGAGACATGCAAGGGATCAATATCACAAGCAAGATTCCATCCTGATTAACTTTTTCTGCAAGGATTGTCCTGTTTGTCTTGGTTCCCTTAAAACACGGGCAGAATGTCAAGACGACGATTTATTTAACCCACACCTGGTTGTTTCTGTTCTGTCAGAAAATAAATACAAATGTTTAATTAAGATGCCCTTCAGTAACATTTAACGTTCCTGATCACATCATGCGCAAAGGTCTTTATAAATTAACTCACCTACCCACATAAACACAATGACTAAATTCTTTGATTTAGAAGAGAAGAAGGCCTCTGTTGGCCCTCATTTTCACTTGGTTAAAGAACACCTAAGCCCCCCTTTCCTACACAGTAGTTCCTTCCTGTTTAGATCGACACTGTATCTAAGGAGCATTTACGTATTTGCAACAAATTGGAATGAATTACCCAGAAACATCCAACTACATGCAGCTTTGGAAAGGCTATGATATATTAAAGTAGAAACTAATAATTTTCTTTAATATTTCTTAACTCCAGACAGGGACAAATATAGCTATTTGTTAAAACTAAGCTTCCAGAAACATTTGATATTCTGCCTACTTCTGCTAGATTAATGAAACACTTGAAATAGAAAAAAGTGAAATCTACATGTCTTTCATTATCTGTTTATGGCATTAATAAGAACAACTTTGCTAATTACTCTATTGTCAATTTTGTATTGAGATAAATTTAAGTTGTTAAGAGTACATAAAAGCTTTATATTTAGGACTTGTACGTTGACTATGTTGTGCTGAGGGGGCCTGTAGCACTGAGATTACAGTCAGATGTGCTCCACTGTACTGAACTAAAAGCTAATTTAGGGAAAAAATACCCCTCCACAAACCCTGAGATCTCAGATTTCTCATTAAAGTTTACCTCCAAATGTATATACGTCTGACGTGCCAAAGGACTCATGCTATAATCTTAAATCAGGAGACCTGATGCACCAGAGTTTCTGTGTACGTTTGCACTGACTGCTCACAGGGTATGTGTATGCTATTCCATTTAATCTGTCATATGGGCTTTCCTCTGTGATTATAAAATATTTTTTTTACCAATTAAGTAATTAGAAAACTATCTCTCTGAAGTGGATAGAATTTTCCAGTTTTCCAAATTAGCTTCCCAGATAATTTGCTTTCAGAAAGCAAACTAGAACTAAAACCAGGAGGTAATTCCATTTTGTTATGCTTTCTGTCTGTCGTATTCTCACCTATGTTTCCTGACCACCCGCTTCTCACTCCCTCTTCATTTTCCAGATTGCTAGGTCCATCATAAAGGGAATCAGAAAAGGTCTGCAGAGGCTGAAGACCTGGTGGTAGAGAACAAGCATTCCCAGGATGTCACTCTGAAGCCCTGGAGGGGGAAATGAGCTTCTGCTGCTATCGAGAGCAAACCAGGACAGGCAAACCCCGCCAAGAAGGAGGGTCCTGCTGAGGGCCGGTCATCAGGGTACGGACGCAACCATCAGGGGAGTTTCTCCGGCAGTCAGAGCAAAAGAAACCTGCTCAGTGCTGCTCTAAATTCACAGGGACTGCCAGGAATTTCTTAGAAGACTAAGCAGCCATTCCTGCCATGAGAGGCTCTGCCCAAAAGATTTCCGTGGGTAGACGTCTTATGGGCAGTCTAACAAGTTACCATGCTGTTGTTATGTTACATGAGCCGCCTGGCATGCTATGGGCAGTAAACCTCTCGATTGTACATAATTTCAATTATACATGGTGGCAGAGACTGCTAGCTGCATGTCACTATCCATTCTCCCCTTCCTCTTTACTAACAGCACCCAAATTTTGTTGGACAAGGCAACGTACCCACTTTACAAACCGCATTTCCCAATTTCTGCCGAGACTATTCATGTGACTAAATTCCTTTCAATGACACGTAAGAAGTTATCTGTTAGGGACTCTGAGAAAGCTTCTTAAGTGGAGGCTTGCTCAGCTGGTAGCCTCCCTTCTGTTCATCCCCCTTCTTCCTCCTTCCTATCAAGAATAGTGACATGATGGCTGGAGCTGCAGTAATAACTACATTGTGACAATGAAGTAACTTGGAGGAAAGAAGCTACACACTAAGGACAGTAACACAAAGAATGAGCCTCAGGCACTGATGACATCATGGCTAAACAGCCTGTTGAGATCAATCAACCGACCAATCTTTTAAAGATCCACATAGTTTATCTCCCAGGTACCTGTGGTCACTCGTTTTCCTCTAGTCAATCATTCAGCACTTACTGAGTGCCTACGGTGTGCCAAGTGCTGAAGATGCAAAGATGGGTGAGATGCAGTCCATGCCCTCAGGAGCTAATAGTCTACTGGGGAAACATTCAGGTAAGCAGTGGAGTACATGTTATATTACAGTAAGATGCTCGTTATTCATCTATTCAGAAGATTGTCTTCTAAGCACTTGCTAAGTGCTAGTTGCTCTCCTAGCATCACATGACAATGAGTTTATATTCCAGATGGCATGGGGAAGAGCAAGGGAGGAAAACAAAAATAATAAAGAGAAAAAATTAATGAACAAGGCAGTTTCAGAAAATAAGGGTGATGTGATAGAGGGACTGCTGGGGGGCTATTTTAGATATGGTGGCCAGAAGGAGCCTCTCTATAAAGGTAACATATAAACTGAGATCCTGAAAAAAGAGGAAAAAAACAAAAACAAAAACAAAAAACAGCCCTGTGAAGAGGCAGGGGAGGAACATTCCTGGCAGAGGCAGAGCAAATGCAAAGGTCCTGGGGCAGGTATAAGCTTAGCATGCTGGAGGATGGTACTAATAACTTGCAGAGAAACCCTGAGCCCTGACTGGGGGGAAGGGAGAAGCCAAGGAAGTTTTCCAAGTTGGCCTTGGCTGCAACCACCACCCCCTCCTCTCTACAGCAAAGGGATTCCCAGCAGAGAAGGGGCACAGCGACTGAATCCCTGCTCCACACCACCCTCCCCGTTCCGTCCCACCGCTCACCTGGCTAAGTGACACCACCATCTGTGTCTCACTCCCAACATATATTCCTTCCCTGGGAAACAGTCACATGAGACTCGGAGAAAAAACAGAAGAAACCCATCCTTCCCCTTCTGTGTTGGAGGACAATATTTTTTGGCAGCATCTCCATCGCAAAAGTGATTGTCGTGACTAAGACCCAGCCTGTTCCCAATTCAACAGCCATTCGAAAGTTCACTAAAGTCCCATCCCTGTTCAAAGTTTGCCAGGGACCGCTGATCAAAAGGGTCAACTGCATCTTCCCTGACCATATGCCACGCCTGTGTGGAAGAGAAACAGCCCCCAGGACCTCAAAGCTGCAGACAGCGCACAGCAAGGGAAACGAATACAACTCAGGCCCCTTACTCCAAAACCTTGACCGAGTCCTGGGGGAGGACCCAGGAACAGTCTGCAGTCCTGAGGACCCTTCCGTGGCTCCAGGACAAATACCACGAAGAGGGTGATAGCCTGATGCTTCTGGTTTAGTTCACCATTATCTGAACCTTGGGAAATGCAAGAAACACACTAGTCCACTGACTTTAGAAGATTCACAGGTGATATACCCGATTTTCACTGGATGATGATGTTATTATACGTACAATGATTCTTTGATCATTAAGAGAAAATGTGACACTGTCCTCTTCTCAAGCCCAAAAGAGCTCTTTTCCTCTGGAAAAAAATGAGAGATTATCGAGTGAAAGGGTTTTTCTTCATTTTAGTGAAGATCCTTTCTTTCCTTTCACAGATTTACTGCCCTCAATAACTGTCAGATTATTACCTGGTGATCTATTTCTAATGAATTCAACTTGGGTAAAAAAGAAGCCCAATGTGGAATAATAATTTCTCATCAGTTTCCTATTACCCCTCCGCTGACTGTTCACAGCCTCCCATGTAATAATGGAGCTAATGACCGTCTTGCGGAGTCTTCTGGTGCTTGCTTTCTTGTTTGTTTCTCTCAGATTAGTACTTTATTTAAAACTGGGACCAGTAGATCATTTTTCCCACTGAAGTCTCTATTTGCAATTTTTGCCTACATGTTCATCAACATTAGACTGAACGCTGGCTTTCAACCTAACCCTCATTAACTTTGTTCTAATGGCCAAAACTAGCATTGGGGTTGATTATCTTGAGTTGGAGTTGATTATATTCTTTGCATGTTGTCACAATGTGAATATTTCTCATTGAAAATTAAAGCTATTAAATGTATTAGCTGTTGCCCTAATCAGGAATAACATCCATATTTTTAGGGATCTCCTAATAACTGAAGTAGGACTGATTAGACAAAAACTCAACTTAAGGCCAAGCAGACTCATTGGTGACTCATCCCCATCAAATTACGCCATCTGCCAGGGGCTCTAGCACCAAAGAAAACATAGCAAGAACTAGCCCTTCTTTCACTGCAGGTCAAGAAGTTGACATTCTAGGGAAAAGTCAACATGCTCTATCTACTACTTTTGCTTTTTGCATTTTGCAGTACTAACGTGCTACGAACCACACTTGGCCCTGGTGGTTCAAAGGAGGATAAGACAAGGCAGTGAGCGACAGAACTCCCAAGGAGCTCCACTCTATCTGGGGTGACATATAGTCAATGGCTCACAGGACCCAAATCCAGAAAGAGATTTCTTTTTCAAGCTAAAATGCAATAATCACAGCTTTAAATATATGTTATTTTACATTCAACTAAGAAAAGAAATGGACCTTAAGAGGTTACCTGTTGGGTTATTTTAGAAAAACTTAGAGAAAATTGGGTCCTAAGGAGTTTGTGAATCTGTGACATATGCTCATTAATGTGGTTCGCCCATTTAGGCATCCCACAGATAACAGACACTCACTACGTGCAGGCACTGCACCAATGCCAGAGGAACAAAGGCAAGACGTGACCCCCTCCTCCCAAGAGGACCTCGTCCTCAGAGATGAGTGAATATACAGAGGTAACTCAGAATACAGAACGATGAGGGCTGATGCAGAGATACAAACCAAGCACAGAGGAACCAGCGATCAAAGAATGGCCTTTAGCTGGTTCTGGGAGACAAATGTGATTTCTAAGAGCTGGTATCCTTTTACTGAAAATTCCTTTGGCATTTCTACTCTTCCAAATCAAGTGTCTCTTTCTCCCTCTGTTCAGACATCATCAGGATCACGTTAATATATGGATGCAGAAGACACAAATGTGGAAGTCTATCTACATGTCTAGTTAGCAAAACAAGCAGCAAGAAAACAGTTCTTTGACCAGATAAAACCACTATGTTAGTGGAACTCTGAGGAAAGTGTCTACATTCTCCTTGAAGACTGGTGGCAGATATGACCCCCTCTCCGTTTCCCGAGATGGGTGAAGAGCCGAGGTCAGAAGACACAAGTCTTCTTGGTTCCCATCACACCTTCTCACCTGTGAGGTCATACTGCCCACCCAAGCATCCCAGTGGTCCTCATCACGGGGGGTCAGGTCCAGCCCTTCCTCCTCTTCATGAAGGCTACTGGGAATGGTTTCTGTTTTCCATTTGCTCAATTTCTGTCCTATGCTGTCTAGCCGGGAAAAATGAGGCCCACGCCATCAGTCTCACCCTCACCGGGGAAACTACTTGTGACCCGGGTTATGCAAACAACGATTCCTTCAATCAGCTTCTTGCTGACTCTAAAGCCTAGTTCACAGGTATATTACAGATGGCTCAGTTCTAAACTCTGGGATAAGTAATCACTAGAGAAGCCATGTCCCCTGAAAGTAACCCCTGCATTTGGAAGATGCCTGGGGTTCGAAAGCAAAGGCTGTAAACAAAAATCTTACCAACCACTCAGCGCTTCTCAGGAAAAGTGTGAGGGATATGATAGAGGGCTCTGCCCCACATCGACACAGGCCTGAATAGCATTCAAAATACACGTGCTGGAGGCAAACTATTATATATAGGATGGATAAACAAGGTCCAACTGTAGAACACAGGGAACTATATTCAATATCCTGTGATAAACCATAATGGAAAAGAATATGAACAAGAATGTGTGTATATGTATAACTGAATCACTTTGCTGTACAGCAGAAATTAATACAGCATTGTAAATCAACTATACTTCAATAAAAGTAAAAAAAAAAAAATACACGTGCTGAATGATTAGTATAAATGACTATGTTTGTGCAAAGCCAGTTAACCAAATTTTGGACAGAGAGAAATTCTTCAGTTACCTATTTCAGTGATTTTCTAAATGCGTCACATGTGTGCCCTGTGAAGCCTTCTAGGTGCTGAGAGACACAGCCCTTACCACGAAGAGGCGTTTCTCTCCTGCCGTACAACAGAGGGAGGGACAGTGAACCCAAAATACAGTGATGGTCCAGAGGGAGGCTCTGACGTCCTGCTGAGGGTTCAAGAGGCACCAATGTCTCCAGAATTTCTCCCTAACATGCCTCAAACTCAGACATGACACTTCCCTTGCAGATTGATAGTTATCCAGAATTAATGTGGGCAGCCCTATTTAGAAATCAGTAATAGATGAATAGGAATTAGGTCAAAGTTTACATTTTTTGATACTTGGGTAAAATGGTTTGTTAAAGAAATGACAATACCAAGATTGCGTGTGTGGAAGGGTCATTCATAACCTATTTAGGAGACGGGAGAACCTCACGCAGCTTTAATCCCTAATTATAATCAAATGAGTAACTGATCGCCAACCTGTAAGCAGTGACTATGCCTTTTCATTTGTGTATCACCCACAGGGCCTTGCCTGCATCCTAGAGAAAAGGATCCTTATTAAGACATGTCACTGATGGGCTTCTATTTGGCAACATTTTGTTCCCCTCGTGTGAATGACTGTCTTATTTGATTTATTCAGTCATTAGATAAATATTTATTCAATACCTATTATGTGCCAAGCCCTGTATTAAGTACTATAACAGACTGGAAAAATAAGCAGCACGTCTAAGCAAGTTCATGGAATATAAATGAAAAAAAAATAGGTATATGTCGGCAAACTGTGTGGAGCTTTCACTGGAAGTGGAGGTTGCGTCTGACCAGGGAGATCAAGAGGAAAGCCTTTAGGAGCAGCTGGGCGATGGGAGGTTGGAAAGCAGCTCCAGAGAGGTGAGAAGCGTGGCCTGGGGGTGCGCGGGGAATACTGAGACATTCAGTTTTTTCAGTGCATGGAATCAGTGAAGGGGCTGGTGGAGAATAAACCCGGGAAGGGTGAGCAGGGAGTCGGCATGGAGTATCCTTCAGCCAAGAGCAGGCATCCAGCTTGAGGCCATACACAGTGAGCGGCGGAACTCCTTTACGCAAAGAAGGTCATGATGCTCGATGTAAGAGCAATAAAACCAAATTACTTTTCCAGTCCTCTGCAACGCAGGGGCCTCTCACTCGGGCTGGCTGACCTCCCTCCCCCGCGCTGATCGGCACGAAGGAGATGTCACCGTACAGGTCCTCAGCCTGGGGCCCTCGGAGCTCCGAGCTCTCTGGGTGAGGTTGTGACTGGCCGTGTCTACCTCCTCCCTTGAGGAAGGCCTGATGGCTTCCTGCCTGCGGCGTTCAGATCCTACATCACTCACCCCTTTGCACCTCCAGGTCTCAGAGACTCTCTCACTTAAATCCTGCAACAACTCCCCCTGGTGCCCCGGCCCCATCTATCAATACTTGCTCCCTTACATGTCTCAGCTTCTGCAGCCCAATCTGAGGGCCTTGCTGGGCTTTGTATGCAAATAGCATGCATTTTTCTTGCTGTTCTATTCAATCGTGTTTCAGGTGGAAGAGAAAAACTCAAAGGGAGAAGGATGATGAACGAGAACAGTGGAGAACAAGGGCCTTGTTGAAAGAACACATACCCCCACAAATGAGCTTCTCCTGCTGTCTCCAAAGGCGCCTCCCTGCCTAATCCTGAGAAAGAATGAAAGTCCTAAAGACACAGCCCAGGAAATCCAGGGCAGAGCTACCATCCCCTTATCCCAAACCAGCAGTGCATGTAGGAAAACATCTGAGAACGAAAACCACTGGGTCGAAAACAAACAAACAAACAAACAAAACAAAAAAAGAGACATACCAAAAACCCCCTCAAAACCATGTTTTCCTACCGTTAACTCATGACAACATCTAATCCTCTCAACTAGAGGGAGATGAATTCTGGGGGGGAAAAAATGGGTGGGAAACCTCTGGATGTGTCCTCAATTTAATTGCTCCAAATAAAGTTTTAGTTGGAAAAAAAATAGAGGTCCTGAATTTTCAAGGTGACCTTGACCAAGTTACTTGGGTTTCGGATTTCTCATGTGTAAAATGGGAAAATAATATGACCAAACCGATGGAGCTGTCAAGAATTAAGTGAAATAATGCACGTAAAAGTACTTAACATACCCACTTTGGATACCTTATTGCTGTCACATTCATGTATCAAAATGGTTTTATTTATTTGACTGTTTGCATTGCAAGTAAAAGATGTTTCCTTTTAGTTCCCCTAAAGACTGGAGGAAAGATAAACTTTGGGGGAAGGATGTAAACTCCACTTGGTGTATGAATATCCTAAAACACTCATAGACGTCTAGGTATGTCTTCTACAGCTCTTAAAATAACACTTCAATTACCAAAAAATGGAATAAAATGTCTTTTTACACAATAACCATGAAGTGATATTTTTCACTCTTCCCAAGTACTTTAAAAAACACTCCGCTTTTTATATTTTCCCTAGCCATTACAGAGAAACTTTAACAATCAAATCTCTAATATTAGCAATTTGATTTTATAAGAGACAAAGAAAGCATTACTAACAAAGTGATTTTATAGCTAAATCTTAATTACATGTGCAACTGAATCAATTCAGTTTGGACAAAGAACTACACGACTAATTGTGCAGTAACATTAAATGTAACCTAACAGTAAGAGTAAGTGAATTCTCTCTCCATTCCTTCTGTCGCCAAGTATTTCTACATCTGTGGTTAGGTTTCTAGGTTTTTGTTTTTGCTTTTTAACCCGTCAAAAAGTAAGAGGGAAACAAGTTAAAGGAAAGTGGGTGTGGGGTGAATATGTGACAGATATTCCAGGAAGGAAAGAATGGAAATGTGTTGAATCTGAATATTCTCTTTGGTAAAAGAGATATAAAGTCACAGTATTCTGTACTCCAGTGCCTAGAGTATGGGAGACAACTAATTGTTTCTTCTTTGAATGAATGATCACAGTCATTCATTACTACTAGTAATAATGAAAATAATATGGCCAAATAAAAATTTAGTGGGTTTTTTTCAGTGTGTGTTTTCAATGAATTGTCATATCCACGAAATCATTTTCTCTTACAAAATTAAAAGAGATTAAGGTTAAAAAATTTAATCATTTTAAACTCATAATGGAGAATGTATCCATCCATTTAGCAAACATTTCTTAAACACCAAATGCATAATCACAACAGGAGAATCAAACTCACATATCGGTCTGCTAACTTAAAACTGTGTCTCATTTATATGTTTCTTGCCCTCCCAGTTCTATGGTACTCCTGAGAAATTAGAGACATACTTCCTGTTGGGACAGCAAATAAAATCTAATTTGCAGATAGAGAACTAATGCTCAAGAAATTAGATAATAATAAGAATATATATATACCTACATTCAAACATATGTGCCTGTGTGCACAGGCATCCTTATTATCCAACTTTGTGCCAAAAAGGTGCTAAGGAAAATTAAGCCACCAACAATAGACGCTAAGGGTATACACTAAGTGGTGAAATAAGTTTTTATTTAGTCTAAAAACTAAGAGATAAAATTTATTTTATAGTTCAACATTTTAATATTCTAATTGTAATACCCACTCTGTCTTGAGCAAAGCATGAATCAAGGCATAATTATTCTTCAAAATAATTTTTCTGACAAAAATGGAATGCCTGTCCTTGAGAACATCCTTCTGAGTTTTGAGCCATAAAGAGGGTTCTTTTGCAAAAATAATTGAGAGTGTCTGTGGTTCTTCCAAGGATTTCTCTCCTTTTCAAAATACCTACCAGGCCATCCCCTTGGTTGGTTTGTTTCTCTCATTACTAAACTTCTCTAACTCTGCCAAATGCTCATTTGCCCACGGTTCTGCCTATTATCTGAGTAGTTAGTTCTCCATCACTTTCACTGACATGATGAAATCCCATATTTTGGTAAGATGTGCACATCCCATTTCCAAATTGCCCTGTATGTGCAATTTACTGTCAGGTGTTTACAACCTCTTAGTGACAGACAGATAGGACGGACAGACACAAGGTCAGTAAAGAGATATTTGAGGAGGAATTAAGGTTATAAATGGTCAGTTCCTTTGTAAATATTGTCATATTACAATGACTTGATTTTCTCTGCACACCTGGAATGACTGAATTCTCTGAGAATGACTGTCCAGAGGAATTAAAGTGAGATGCTAACTTGTCCTGTTTAGAGACAAGAGGTACCAGCAGAGTTCAGTTTCTCCTCTTCCACTTCAGAAAAGTCCTGGGCTTTCTAAGCACCCAAACCCTCACCTGGTTCCCTCTGTCCCATTGCCCTCATCCTGAAGATGCTCATCTTGACCTGTCCTCCAATGTCTTGCTTTTCCTCCTTCTCTCATTTTCCAATCCTGCATGTTATTATTTCTAAGCTTTATTAGGAAAATAGCTACCTAACATAAAAACCTTATCTGAACTGTATTATTTATGATTGGAAAGGGTGCAAAGACAGAAGTCCTCTCCTTTGACACACTTCCCTTTGCCAGGGCCCTTCTGTTTCTCACGCAAAGGACTGACTAATCCAAGGCCCATGGACCCTAGTGGCTGGGAATGTGGGTGTTGAGAACAGCCAGCTCGGTGCAAATCCTGGTTCTCTAACTTACTATGTGACCTCGGGTGACTTGTTTAACCTCTTTGGGCTTCAGTTTCCTTAGCTGTAAAATGGAGGTAATAACGGTGCTGAACTCCGTACAGTCAGTAAGAGGACTAAGTAAGAAAATGTAGGAAACGTGCTGAACACAGTGTCCGGTACTCAGGAAGCACTAGGATTAGTCATTACTGGGAACTTCAAGCACCCTCTAGGGCTAAATTAACAGCAGGCCTTAGGATACAGAGATCATCAGCATTGCCTGGGCCCTGAAATCTGAAAAGGGGTCTGTATTGTGGGAACTACTAAGGGGCCCTCACATTGACAGGCTGTATGATTTGGTGACAGAGTAGTAGGGTGACACATTCAATGCCACCTGTGCCTTCTGGCGGCTCTATGACTCTGGATTGATTGACTAATATCTTTAGCCTTTCCTCCACTGTAAAAAATGGGCACAATACTCCCTAACTCACAACATTTTTGGAATAATTATAGGCAAGATACCTTTCAGAAAGCATCTAAAACAGATTCCTACAGCTACTTCTCTTTCCTTCTTCAGAAAAATGACCATCTATTCCATTTGCAAATACCTAGAAGAGGACGTACCATTTAAATAAAAACACACTGTGGTTCATTTTAAATCCTTCCACGTCCAAACTACAAACCTTCGAAGACTGAGGATCAGGAATAGCTGTAACTTCTCAACTTCACCAAAATGTACTATTCCATCCTGTACAGAAGTGGCTAACCAGTGAACTGAGAAAGTTATTTTATAATACCCTTTCTGGGGCTGTGTTTCATATGGAAGGGAGGGGGAATGCCAGTTGTTGCAAATAGGCAGGAAATTGTGAAAGTGAGAGACAAAGTGAGGGATGGCAACAACTGCAGAACCAACACAGTGAGATGAATGCACGCGAGAGAGGGGGACAGAACGGCGTGGGAAGGACCCAAGTAAGGAGTCGGCATCTCTCCCGCAGCGCCTGCTCCCACGATCCTGGCTGCCTCTGAAAATGGTCCACAGCGGGAGAGATGCAGCTCTCACCCACATGACCAACAGGGACGTCAGAGAGATGTAACAAACAATTTGTAAGAACCCAGACTGTGTCTTGTGGGTTTGACTGCACGCCCAAGGTCATGGCTTAACTTGCCTTGTATATTAATTCCAGGGACTTTTTGTGAATGTGCATGAATGGAGTGATGAAGTGATACAGATTCTTTACCTCTATTGCACACAAACCAAAACCCTCAAAGAAAAAGTCCTTCTGACAGAGGGTGAGTGACATCTTTTCATATACATTTAGCATTATATAAATGCAGGGAAATTAAAATCCCGTGGTACCAAAAAAAAAAAAAGAAAACCTACTTAATTAACAATTTGCCATTCTGACAATTACACACAGAAGGTATTGCTTAAGGTTTTTTTCCTATCTTTATTCACATTTTAGGGCTTTTCCAATTTGTAAGTATAGAGAAGATGGATTTCAAGTATTTTCTAGTAAATGGTGAGATATCTATCTATCTATCTCTATCTAGATAAATACCTCCTAAAACTTTTGGACATGTTAACAAGGTAATAGTATACACACATAAAACACTCTAAGGAACTACAGTGTTTAGAAATGCTTTGATTATCACCAAGGTGATATAGTAAAGTGAGGATGATAAAATATAATTAAACATTAATTACAGAAACTATCAAAAAATAATTGACTTGTACAAAGCACAGAACTCCCATTAAAAAAGAAACTGATGGATAATAAAATATATACAGTATTCTGTCCTCTAGACATAATTACTTCAAGGCAGCAATTAGAAAGTTATTAAAGTTATAGAAAGCTGTTAAGTTTCTTCTGTGACACTTTACTACTGTGAATTCAAGACATTTTCATTGAGAATTGCCTCCAAAAAATACTTATGATGTTGGACCATGTTAATAGGAAACACTGCCATAAATGCAAAGATGTGTGTTATAAACAAGTAGAAATGAATTTTGACACAGTTAGGACTCTGCTGCACTTGTCATATTTCTGGTGCCCCCAAGACAGACTTCTGCCCTCATTAGAAATGTCTACTGCTCTGAGAGCCAAGGCTGAGCCTAGTTTAATATTAAGAAAAAATTAAATTTTAATGCAAAAACAATATTCTGAAGGAAGACTGGCAGAAGAATATATTTTTACTAACGATTATCATGCTAACTTTTTTATACATTTGTTTCTTTATTATTTAAGGAAGTAGGACAGAATTTCATAAAACCATTCCAGTGTCCTTGTGGAAAGCATTCAGTTTTTAAAAGGGTATAAAGATGCCCCTTTTTGGTCTTTTTTACAGCATATTCAGAGAGTCCAGAGAATTCTCCCTATATATATAGGCAGCTGTAAACATAAACTTCTCTACACTATTGCAGGGGATGGTGGGGGAGGCTAGGATTTCAAATGTTTTTATACTGACAGATTTTGTAACCACTCAAAAATGAAGATGGTTTTAGTAAAAATAGACACAGCAAATTTGAGAATTCTATATGCGTATGTATGTATACATAAAACAGCCTTTAAGAATCCAATTGCATTTAATTTTTCCTCTTCATATACTTTGTTTTTTTTTGGGGGGGGGCACAAAAGATGCTTTTAAAATATATACTGTTTTAGTCCAAAGATACCCTTGGCACAAGTGAAGGTAATACTACAGGGACACTAAAGCAGCGGTCCCCAACCTTTTTGGCACCAGGGATTGGTTTTGTGGAAGACAATTTTTCCACGGACGGGGGGCCAGGGTGCGAGGGAAGGATGGGGAGCGGTAGATGAGGCTTCGCTCACTCACCCGCCGCTCACCTCCTGCTGTGCGGCCCGGGGGGGGGGGGGGGCTGGGGACCCCTTCATTAAAGGAAGAATTGACTGATGTGTGTCTATTGAGAGAAGAGCTGAGTGTGAGGCCAGGGCCAGAGCAGGAAGACCAGGAAGACAGCGTTAGCAAGCGCCAGGGCCCTCCTGCACTAATGTTAAGAAGAAGCTGGAGCCCGGGAATGAACGTTTCCTGAAGCAAAACTGAAATGGAACCACGACAGACCTGGAATGTAAACCACTGTATCGGAAGCCACTCAACCGGGGGTTGTTTGTTACTGCTGCAGAGTTTAGCTTAAGCTGATTGACATGGAGACTGCATCTAGTTTTCATAAGCAAGTTATGGTTTGAGGACCTGTTTTTACATGAACACAAAAAGTTATCCCTCTCCTGCAATGCCTTGTTTTTACATGAAAATAAACTGAAATGATTTGGCAACAGTCCTTAAAGATGCCTAATTTTGACCACTCATTATTATGCCACTCACTAAAGAAATTTCAGGAGCACTTGTGCCCATTATCCATCCCTATTCATGACACAACACTTCAGCAGCACGGAACAATAGGTGATAGATTATACCCGGAGTGTGGTGATCGGCAATCTCCGCAAGGACTTTCTGACAGAGGAACAGAAAGTAGAATAGGAAATAAGGAACTCATTGATATTATATGATAATTCACCGCCTGTTGCCTTTGAATGAAGAGGAAAGAGGAGCTCCGTGCCCTAAGAACCACAACGTAAAAGTAGCTTAAGCATAAAGCAAAATATTGTAAGCACCTACCCACCAAAGTTACCACTTACGGAAAGTTCAGCAGAAAGGGCTCAGCGTGGTGCTCGTTAATACCAGGCCCCGTGTTCGAGCCCTGGGACCAAAAGACAACACGTCTTCCCTTGCCCGAGAGATCTGAACAGGGGTCTCCAATGCACGAACTGCACAGCCCCCTCAGGTTCACGGTCCGTGTGTGTGTGTGTGTGTGTGTGTGTGCGCGTGTGTTCGTATGCGTCCCAGCATCACTGGGTAGAGACCTGCTTGATACCTTACTTAATTAAAGGTTGACTTCTAAGAATTTGGGAGGGCACTCCAGAGTTATTTTTTAAATGCGTCACTCCTTTACAGGAAGGGAGTCGTGCTAAGCACCTCCGAGTGGCCGGCAGAAAGAGATGAAAATCAAAGGACAACAATCCAGCGTGACAGTTCCCTTAAATGTATCTCCGCAGCCTGTCACATCAGAAAATTCATTTATGTATGTGTGTGGGATGTGGAAGGAGGGAGAGAGGAGAAAACAGAAGTGAGCCAGTGTTTCTTTACAGAGTGCAAAAGATACAGCCCAGGGTCGCAGAAACACCAGCTTCCTGGTTGTCGGCCCCAACCATGTGTTCACAAGGCAACACTGTCTCCAAGGATGGAGTGTTAGCAGGACGGACTGGATCCTCCAGGTCCGAGAGGTCTTTCAGAGGAAGCATACATACGGAGCAAAAAAGAAGCAAACTCTTAAGATTCCTGGAAGATGAAGTGCACATTCAATCTGTTTCAGAGGAAAGTCCGCTCAGTGTATGGAAACAACGGGCTGTGATGCTCTGTTTGCTGTATTCTCAATGTCTAAAGCAAGGGAGGCGGGTGAGCCTTCCAAAGGCGAATGGCAGCAGGTTAGACGCAGACCTGGGCTGGCCTGGCCACAGGCCCAGGAGCGTGGTTCACGGCCATTAGGCGCTCAAAGAATTCCTGGTTGACTTGATTTGCCCACGATAATTAAAGCAAGATGCCTCTCAGACTGGTGGGTGGTTTCTTCCCCCAGAAAGAGGAAATTGGTTGTCACGCTGTACTTGGCCACAGGAAGAACAGTTTTCAGTTCTAGACACGCTATAAGGACAATATCCAAACAAGAGCAAACAGAAAGGCAAAGGCTTTGGAAACGAGTCTTAAGAACAACTGCAGATGGAGAGCCTGGAAAATTGGTGGAACAGAATAATTATCTTCAAAATATTTGAAGGTTTGCTCTACGATACAATTCAATAAATATTTACTGAGGAACTTCCATGTGGATGATCCTGGGAGGAACGCATGAATACTGGTCAGAAACAGTCTCTGTCCTCTGGGACAGGGACTTGCAATCCAACGCAGGTCGGGGAGGTTACAAATAACTAGTAACAACACAAGGCAGGTGTGAGGAGGCACCAAGTGCCCTTGTAGGGGGGAAAGATGGTGTTTCACTAGAGGATGTTTTGGAGGGATGGATGAAGCTGACAGCCCAATTTTTCTCAGAAGAAGGTAAGAAATAAGGACATTATCAGGAATAGGACGAACAAAGGTTGACGTGGAGAATAAAATGTATGAGGGTGGAGGGAAGAGTCCATTTTTGCCTCGAAAATATAGTATGATGAGGAAAGTAATGGAAGACTGATGTGTAAATACATATTTCCCAGGCATATTTGTATTTAAAGAGAATTTTTAATCACATTACAAAAATATTCTTATTTGAGAGTTAGGAAAATGGAGAACAAACATTCTTCCTCACAACCCCTCGGTTCTAGGTAATACTTTTTAGCCCAGCACTTTGTAAATACTCAATAGTGGACTGCTGAATTGAACAGAAAAATGAAATTATGTTTTTAAAAATAGTGTCCAGGATAAAGACAAATGAGCTCATTGGCATTTTTCCTCCTAAAATCAGTCCTAGATTTTTTCCCCTTTCTGTTTGCCAACACAGCCCACTCTTGTTGAACACATGCTTGTACTATGGGCCCCGTTTTAAATTCCTAAATTCCGTATTAGCCTCCTGTCGACACACAGAGTTCATGGCCTCTCCCTCCCACACCTCATCGCGTCCACACCCCATCACAAGACCACAGATATTTTCCAAGGACGTAGATGGAACAAACACGGCCAGGGGTTCTTGTGTGCTTTGTTCACTGGAACAGTCCCTGGCACATGGTTTGTGATTAACAGTTTATTGTTGAATAAAGTAAACAGATCTTAAACTTATGCAGAGTAAGCCAAAATAAAATTATGCGTTTAGTTGTTTATTTGCTTCTTAAAATTATCCATGATACCAATGGAGTGGCACAACCCAGATTTTGCACTAAATGAAACGTGAACATGCAGGCTTTAAAAGGGCAAATCCTTTTCTTTCCTTGATGGACACCAGAGTGATCATTCCCCCCAGAACCCACGTTTAAATGTTTAACTGCATATAAACAACAACAATAATAATAGTGCAGATTTCTCAGCTGTGATTTTCAGACTCAACTAGAAATTGCTGACCATATATATTTTCACACGTTCTTAACTAGTACAAGGTAACTACAAGGTCATTCTAATGTGGCATCTAATATCACTATTTACAATCATTTTTTATGTTTACTGAAAAAAACCCTTAGCACCATACGGACTAACTCAGAGATATCCTACTGGAATGTGGCACTTTATTAACAATATGCTAAATGTTATCACCCTTATAATAACCCCCCCCCAATATTTTTCCTTCTATCAAGCACTGAGCTTCATATTGCAAATCTTTTATTTAAAAAAAAAAAATCAGGCTTGCCATCTACGTCAAATTATTTTTTTAAATCTCTTCCTTATCTCTCTCCTCTCCCCTTTGTGCCTACACCCTACCTAGTCCGGGGACCCTGCAAACAGGACCAGGTGCTTGGAGCACCTGGGGAAGGGACACCGGCAGGTTCCAAAGTGGAGTAGGTACCAGCAGCAGCACACATCAAAGCGGTGGGCCTTCCAGGTGCCCCCCTGAGCACTCGGATAGGCTAATTCGGGATCTGGCCTCCACCTTCTGCCAGCCACCATCACGCCGTGCTGTGTGCTCTGAGCTGCACTGATAATAGCTGCCAAGCCCATGACCTACTTTCACACAGCCCTGTGCTTCTGGCTTTCCCCACCGTCACATGCCTGTGCACATGGTGGGCTTGCTACCTGTTTTCTCAAAACTGCAGATCCCACTGAGTCAGCCAGACACCTTTTGAGCCTTTCAATCACTGCCTTCAGGGTTCTGGTCACCACGTGCAGGCATTATAAAAGCCATTCTCCCGAAGTTTTCCCCATTGCCCATCTCCCACTGACCTCTCCCTGCCCTGCTTCCCACTCCCTCAGTATACGGTAAAGCAGGGACTGGATGATTCCGGGGGGAGGTGTCTTGTATTAAGATGTTACTTTCTAGCTGCTGTTTTCACATTACCAGCTAGAAACCTCTTTCATCGGAAGATCATATCCTATGGGCATCGTGACCACTGAACAACCATGGTTATTAATTGTTCAGATCAGATCAGGAGATATATTTATCTTCCCCACCTCGGAGCCCCCAGGGTTTCTGGTCCATATCACTCACTTGGCAATTAATCATGTCTTGCTTTGAGACATCTGTGGTTTCACTTTTGCCATTTTCTTTAGTTCTTTATTCCCAACTGGCCAGTCCATTTGATGCACAGAGCTTAGGTGGATTATATGTCTCTGGGTTTTTCACAGACTATTCAAACTGGGTCTCAGACATTTGTGTGGACTAACCTGTGGACCTCAGTTCTGAACAGGGATGGTGTCAACTCATTTCTCCCTGTTCCTGCTAAGCACAGCAATGAACCCTGAAAATAACACAAAGGGCAGCCAAAGGAAACGTCTAAATGGTGTCCAGGGTAAGGTGAATTGGCTGGGATCCTAGGTCCCACAGTCCACAGACTGACAGCATCTTAGGACTGAACAGAAGAAGGTGTCCCAGACCTGGTGTTTCCTAACTCACAACCCGTACGAACAGAAGGCCGCCCAGGTAGACTCATTCCTTTTGCAAACTGAATAAGAGTCTTAACCTACAACACCAGATAAGGCAGAACTGGTAAGGGGGAATGGATCACATGCCCCACCCACAAAAACTGGCCAGGAGAAGTGTTCTACCTGCCAGGCCTGAGACTGCCCTCCTTACCCAGACACACCATGAAAGGGGGAATCCACCACAATGAGCACCTGACCAGGGAAACATTCTCCATCCCTGTCCTCCCCACGGGCCAGATACTCCCTTCCCCAACCTAAAGGCATCAGGGGACCCAGCCTGGAGAAACTCCTTCCTTCTCCTCAAGGAGCACCACGGAGCAAGATAAACCAAGCTGACCAAAATAGCACTGCAAAGGCTCGGAACATCAAATGTCCTTGTAACACAGTCCACAAAAGTAGCCTGGGTGCTAAACCTCAAAAAAAGAGACTCTTAATACAATAATCAGAATGTCCAGGATAAAATTTTTAAATTACCCATCATACTAAGAACCAGGAAAAGCACAAGTTGAATGAGAAAAATCAACTGAGGCCAACACTGAGATGATCAGATGCTAGAAGTATCTGACAAGGACTTTAGAGCAGTTATCAAGAAACTGCTTCAACAATCTTATAAACATGCAATAAAATCTCTTGAGATAAATGAAAAACAAAATCTCAACAAAAAATTAAAAGTTATAAAAAAGTTATAAAAATGAAATTGTATAATAAAATACTTTTTTGGATATAAACTCACTGAATAAGCTCAATAGTCAAGTGGGGTTGACAGAGGATAAAATCAAGGAACTTGAAGACATATGAATAGAATTTACTCAATATGAACAACAGAGAGAAAATAGGCTGAAACAAAAATGAACACAGCCTCACAGACCTGAGAGCCATAACAAAAGACCTCATATTCTTTAACATCAGAATGCCAGAAGGTGAGGGAAGAATATGGATTTTAAAAAGTATTAAAAAATAATGGCTGAAAACTTTTTGAATTTGGTAAAAGATATAGCTCGCAGATTCAAGAAACTGAGAGAATTCTAAATAAGATGAAATCAAAGAAATCCACAAGACACATCATAATTAAATTTCTGAAAACTAAAGACAAAGAAAAACTCTTGAAAGTGCACAGAGGAAAAGGGTACCCTATTTATAAGGGAATAATAATTCATATGAAAATAGATTTCTCATCTGAAACCTTGATGACCAGGAGGAAAAAGCACATTTTTCAAATATTGGAAGAAAAAACTGTCAACTATGAATTCCATATCTGGTGACAATATCCTTCAGAAATGAAAGGGGAAATAAAAACATTCTCAAATGAAGGAAAACTAAGAAATCTGTGCCAGTAAATCTACCCTTAAAAATGGCTTAAGGTATATCTATACGTATAGCTGATTCACTTTGTTGTACAGCAGAAACTAACACAACATTGTAAAGTAACTATACTCCAATAAAAATTAATTTTTAAAAAACGGCTTAAGGAAGTTCTCTAAACAGAGAAGGAAACAAAAGAAGAAAGTTCGGAACTTCAGAAAAAAAAGAACATCAGAATGGGCAAAATTAATGGTTGAAGCAAAAATTATTACACCATCTGTCATGGTGTGAGACACATATAGAGGAAATACCTAAAACTATATTTAGGGTTGGCCAAAAAGTTCGTTCAGGTTTTTCCGTAAGATATTACAGAAAAACCCAAAAGACCTTTTGGGCCAACCCAATATTTAAAGAGCAGGAAGGCCAAAGATACCCAAATGTAGCATGGTTTCTACATTTCCATCAAAATGGTGTACCACTGATGCCGGTAGTTTATTGACACTGGTAGACTATAAGTTTTGTATGTGTATTGTAATACCTAGAGCTATCACAAAGAAAACTATACGAAGAGGTATACTCCAAAAAAATTATAAATAAATCAACAGAGAATACCTTAAAAATTCTTCACATAACCCACAGAAAAGATAAGAGAAACAGAGAAACAGTCAGAGAAAACAAATCAGAAAGCAAATAATAAAACGGAAGACTTAAGCCCAAATGTGTCAATAATTACTTAAATGTAAATAGTCTAAATAAACCAATTAAAAGAGATTGTCAGAGTGGATAAAGTAACATGAGCTAACAATATGCTCTCTACAAAAAACTTCATATACAACACCATAGGTAAACTGAAATAAGAGGATGGAAAAAGATATACCATACAAACATCAATCAAAAAAAAAAGGGCAGAAGTGACTATATTAAACATCAAATAAGGCAGACATAAGACAAAGGATTAAAAACCAGAAACAAAGAGAAATGTTATATAACTATAAAACAAACACTCTACTGGGAAGGCATAACAATCCGGAAAGTATATGCAACAAACAATCTCAAAATGCATGAAACAAAAACTGATTGAGCTAAAAGGAGAAACAGATGAAAACACAACTGCAGCTGAGAATTTAAACACCCCACTTCCAGCAATAGAACTACTAAACAGAACATCAAGAAGAATTTGGAAGAAATGAACAACACAGATCTCATTGACATATATAGAAAACTCCACTCAGTGACAGCAGAACTCACTTTTTTTCATGCCCATGGAATATTCATCAAGGTAGAGCATTTCCTTTGCCATAAAACAAACCTCAACCAATTTAAGAGAACTGAAAACATACACAGACCATAATGAAATCATACTAGAAATCAGTAACAAAAAGACAAGAGGATAATCTCCAAACCCTTGGAAATTACACAACATAGTTCTCAACAATTCATGGGTCAAAGAAGAAATCTTAAAGGAAATAACAAATCCACAGAACTGAATGTATATGAAAATATAACATATCAAGAGACAGGGCATGCAGCTAAGGCAGTGCTGAGAGGGAAATTTATAGTACTAAAATGCCTACATTAGAAAAGAGGAAAGATCTCAAGTATTAGATACAAAAAACCTCAATAAAATTTCAGCAAATCAAATCTAGCAGTGTATAAAAAGCATTAAGCACCATGACCAAGTGGGCTTTATTTCTGGGATGCAAGACCAACATGAAGGATCTTTGTGGTGGATGGAATTCCTCTGATCTTGACTGTGCCAATGTCAATATCCTGCCTGTGATATTTTACCAGTGTTGCAAGATGTTACCACCTGGAGGCAATAGGTGAAGGGTACATGGGGTCTTTCTGTATTATTTCTGAAAACTGCATGTGAATCTACAATGATCTCAAAATAAAATGTGTAATTAAAACTTCTGTGGGTGCTGAATGTAATTCAACTCAATCATTCATCTCTAAGTGATCCCATTATTACGGAAGACTGAGTGCCGTGGTTGTTGGTTCTTAGGGGATAGATTCCTCCAAAACTAGGGTTGGAGATTGTCCTTTGAGACTTCAACTTCCATTAATGACACAAAGTGAATGCAAGATGAAACAGAAAAATACATTTTCAAAAAATTACTAGGAATGCTAGACCTACAAGACTAGACTAGAATCTGACTGAAGCTATCTACCTAAAGAAATGCCATATGGCTCAGGAGCGTGGTTGAAGTGACCATCCCAGCCCTTTCCAGGGAAGAAGCAGTCTTGGTCAAATCTATCACTAATATCCTTGTCAGTAAGGCATTCACACCATTGGGATGGAAGCAGAATTGTACTTATTGGACTTCAACTATTCCAGTCCTATTCTCCTTCCTAGGGTGCATGGCAGATAAATCACAATATTTAGAGATCCACAGTAAACCTGTATTTGATGACAACTAGCTGGAAGTTATTGTTGCACACACACGTCTACGTTTTGCTTTTTTTCTTCTAAGCCAGCCAGATCTCAATCCTATATTCCTTCCCAAATCTGTAGTCCTTTTCCCACTTTAGTGACTAAACTGACATTCTAGTTTCACACGTCTTGTTCGTTTACTTTATGTGAGTGCAGGCTTAAGAGTCTGGTGGCACAATCAGCTTTCTGCGCCCAAGACACAGCCCATGGGCTGTGGTAACTTCACACTGAAATGGCACCAACCACGAACAGCCTCTTAGAAGCTGGGTTGACTTTCACAGCCATGGTCATTCCCTCTGTTTGTCTTGGGGTCCAGTCTGATCTTTTTGAACTTACTAGTCATCCTTCTGCCAACAAAACCAAATTCGATACAGTGCTTTGTTCTTTGACTATATTAACACACTTGTCACATGGCAAACAGAAATATACGTGAGATTTTTATCATTGTTTTGACTAGCAAGTGAAATAATTTGGTGTTTTTGATTATTTTAAAGCACTATGATTTAAGATTTTACAACTGTTATAATACTAGAGGCAATGAAATCACTATCTGCCAATATCAGACTTTAAGACTTTTATTAATTACCTCTATTGCGTTTATGATATGGAAGACTAAACAAAGACCTTTCCAAACCACTTCATCTTTCTCCATTAGGCTTCCACCTGGTCTCCTAAGGCCCTGGGCCCAGGTGAACTGGTAAGAGAAAGCAGCTTTTTTAGATGGGCTTACTGGGTTTGTATTTAAAGACAAAGTAAAACATACACGGCTATAATGGCCAGAGACTAAAATTTATACTGATGAAATACTGCTTAACAGATCATCTGTTATTAATGGAAAAAAAAAAAAAAAAAAAGATCCAGGGAAACTGGACTCAGAAATCATGGCCTCAGAAGAAAATAAGCGACAAAGGATATCATCAGTAAAATTCAATCGAGATTTTTTAAAGTTATTGATAAATCTTTATAATGTTATTTATGAGGAAAATCATTGATCCTGATTTAAATAATTTCATTAAGATAAATATGAAAATGAGAAAAATTGGAAACAGGTTAACAGCGCTCTATGGAAAATTGATTATGGGAAGGAATTAAATTGCCTTAATGATGTTCCCTCAGGAACTTCATGAAAATTAATTCATGCTGGGCTGATTCTGATTAAAATGTTATGTTCATAAATTGGAGTCAAAACATCCTACCCTCCTGATGACATCATTCTGCTGCTTGGACCCTTTGCTGTCTCGGATGCCGCTATGCTGTCGTCTCCTGATTCTCCCCCCCTCCGCCCCCACCCCTACTTTCTCTTTCCCAGTCCTTCACTTCCGTTTATTTTTTTCCACATCTCACCCCTTACACACAGGTGTCCCCTGGGTTCAGTTCTAAGTCCGCTTCCATAAATCCTCCCTTCCTCCCCCTGTGATGCTGTTGACTTCAATCTCCATCCCTCCCCTGCCCTTTCTCCTGAGTGCCAGCTATAAGTTTCCAATGCCTGCGAGACTCTTTCCACATGGATGGCCCGCTGATGCATGACATTTGAACCATTCCAAACCGGACCTAGTATCCTTCTCCACAACCCACTGGACACACCAGTGTGCTGAAGCCGGCTCCAACCGGCTCGTGCTCTGATTGGTACCCCTCTTCTCAACTCCACATAGTGAGTGACACCATCCTGGTAGGCCCAAATCAGCTTCGGTGGGAGTGTCTACAATGCAGAAATTGGCAAACTGGATCTCTCTGGATTATTCCTGCGCATTCCATTCGATGACACTGCCTAGTTCAAGCCATCACCGGTGTGCGCCTGGACTATTGCAATCCTTTTCTAACTGGTCCCGTTGACTTCTGTATTTGATTATACAATCTGTCCCTCACAGACGCAGGACTCTGTCCCTTATAACAGAGCTTGATACATTCAAATGCTGCTTCAGTATCTCACCATTTTCTAAGGAATGAAGTCCAAAACACAGTAGATCATTCCGTGTTCCCTGAACACAACACTATGTGCCTGCACTTTGCATCTGTGAATTTCCCTCGCATTCCCTTAACTTCACATGTCCTTGCCCTCGTCATCTTCTCAAGGCCCACTCAGCTGAGAAGCCCCCATCCTGATCCCCCCAATAAGAACTAAGTCTTCCTTCCTTTGTGCCTACATAACCTTGGTTTGATCATGATTTCTTCTTCCCTCCTAAGTTTCAGTGTCTTGCGCGTGAAACTTGGCAAGCAATCAACTTCATTTCCATCCGTTTTTAAAACCTCCTTTTTCCCTTAACTGATGGAGATTCCATTTTCCTTTCAACCACGGATTTCCTTCATTTTGCTTTTCTAACCCAATTTAATTATCCCCAAACCATAAGCATTTACGGAATTAAGAATGCCTGCTCTGTCTCTCACAATCATGCAAGATGAAAGGATATTTAACCCCAGGCTGGGCATTCCAAGTGCCTGCAATTAAAGTGAATCTTTTTTTTCCCCCTTTGGTTGACTCTATGATTAAAAAAAGCAAATGATTTCATTAAAGATAATTTAGTTGACATTTCTGCTTTGGTACAACTTGGAGATGCGATGGCTTCCATGGGCCTGGCATGATTTAGCATGCAGTGACATCGAGAAACAAGGAGTGGGAATGCCCTCAACGTATCTGAGTGATGGGTAAAACGTGGAGTGAGCAGTGAGAGCCAAGAGGCCTAGAGGAGGTTTGGTTTGTCATAAATACCCATGGGGAGCCCCGCTAGCTTCTGGCAGGCTGGAGAGTTTGTACCATTTCCCATTACCTTTCCTTTTTCAACTTTACTTCCCTTTACCTCTTTGTTGCCCACTCCTAAGGCAGCTGACGCAATATCCTCTTAATTATGTACCAGAATTTAGCACTGCGCTATTGCAAAAGAAGAGACGCATAGACGTAGGGTCATACGTGAGATGAGGTAAAAATGAAGCAAAAGGGAGGTGACACAGGGTCTGGAGTTAGACGGAGTAAACTTGCTGTCTTCCTGAGGCCCACAGAAGGAAGGAAGTGCGGTGGCAGCTTTCTGATTTCTGCTCTCCCCTTTGCTGGGGTATGGAGGTCAGGAGCTGGCACTCCTCAGGTACAAAGGTGAGAAGATGGGCTCCTCAGGTGTGCAGGTGGCATCTCCCCTCCAGACTCCCCAGGGAGGTCAGGCCACAGGGTCACTCCACTCCCTTCAACACGCTCACACGTGGTACTGACATTCATTTTCTCTTTTGGTGACTAGTTACCTCAGTCCACCTTGAACGAAATATACTACTTGGTGGAAAGATCCACGTTTAGACAGCTCCACCTTTTATGGGGGAGGGTCCAGCTTAAACTCTAAACCTGAAAAATCCGTACCATTTCTACCAGGTCACCTAGATCCATGTTTAAAAATTAATGAATCCCTACCAAATAAAATAATGTTAGTATTTTTAAGCCTAAATATCTATTTGTTGTCATCTTTTATAATTGGGACCTTTGAAATTTTATACAGAATTATCACAATAGCACTATACATTTATATAACATTTTCCTCCCAAGAAATACAGAACATTCACAGGTACTGTCTACCTCGCTCTCAGTTTTTGTACAGCCCTTTGGATCGAGAAGAAACACATTACTACCTAATAGCCTATAAATGGTGCCTCTTCTCTATGAGAGATAAAGACATTTTCAATAAGGGCTGAAAAGGAAAAAAGTGGCAAAGGCGCAGACATGAAAAGATGTGTCCATAGTTTTTCTCTGAGGCATTTACTCTTAACTGACAATCCTCTGCAGTCACCTTTCTCGCAGTCCTGAAGGAAGAAGGGTTTCCACCTTCTCTCAAGTAACCCTCCACCTGTGACCCAGAGAGTATCCCTCCTTGTCTCCTGTCTGTCACCTTGACTCTCTCCTCCGCCAACACTTCCTCCTCTCCCCTTCCAACAGCAGTCTTCTACAGCCTGAAAACCCACTGACTGATCCTGTTGCTTTTCTAGAAGCCAGCCCCCCCTCGCCATTCTTCATAACTAAACCTGGCTTAGAATCAAAATCTCTATTTCATCATCACCCATCCACTCACTTTGAAACCTTTCACCACCTGGCTTAGCTTCTTACCAAACTATCTTCTTATGTTTACTACTCTCACAAAAGTCAACAAGGACCTTCTTCTGCCACGGAAATGAGCCCTCTTCCTAGCCTCTCAAGGCATCTACACTGGTGACCCCTGTCCCTCCCCTCACCCTCCTGACACGCTACCCTTCCTCCACCTCCAAGACACTCCACATGCTTCTTCTCGGGCTCCTCCAGCTATTCCCTTCAGGGTCGTCGGCTGCGCCCGAACGATGCAGGGTTCCCAAGGCTGACTTCTGAGGCTTCAACTCTTCTTTCTCTAAATCTCCTTCCCCGAGAGACTCAATTACTGTTTCATCGATTGAATTATCATTTCTCAGACTTCTGTCTCAAGCACCAACCTGACATCTCCAAATGCTTTCTCAGAATTCCACTTGGATTTTCTGCCATGAACTCAAATTCAACATCTTCAGATGAGAATTTATCACATTCTGGACCAGGTCCCAGAGAACTGAGGCTCCATGCCAGCATCTCCGCTTTTATTACCCATGTGCCCTGCATGGTCTAAGCTTTCTGAACATCTACATCGACAACAGGAGAGACAAAATATCTTTCCTGCCTGGTCCCGGGGGTTGTTGCAATGGTCCAATGGTTTTTACACCGACAGGATGCTATAAATCCCTAAAGTAGCGTCCTATCAATTCTCCTACCTCCCCCACTGCTCTAAGCAGCCCTTTCTGTTGTTAAGTCACAGGATCAACACCTTCTCTCCTGGGTCCTCCCTTCACCGCATCTCCAGGTGCATCTCTAGGTCCTGCAGCTCCCCTTCGAGGCATCTCGCAGCTTCATTCTTCCCATCCATGTCCCTCCTTCTCACCCTCTCAGCCCAGACCTGCATCCTCCAGCACTTGCTTCCTCCAACAGTTTCCTAATTAACACTTCCCCTTTCTCCCCCTCCCTCCATTCTGATGCCCCCACAATAACCTCCCTAAGGTTTAACTCCCACAATATTTCTTCCCATTTCCTATACTGATAATGGTCCCCATGCTGCTCAGGAAAATATCCAAACTCTTCCGGCTGACTTTCAATCCTTCCACTACCTAACCTTTTCTCTCCAATCAAAATTATCTCCAACGAATCCAAAACCACAACCCACCACTCCTAAATGTAAAGGCCATGTCTCCCCTCGAGGCTGAAAGCTCCGTGAAAATATACATACATTTAAAAAAAAAAAATGTCTGAAATTTATTTTGTGTAACCCACACTGCGGAGTCCACTGGTGACCGAGCACGTGGTGCTGGACCCATCTTGTGCTGAAAACTCTAAGCAGGGTAATATGATCACAAAATCATACTGAAATGAAGGCCATTTCGGTTTCAATAATAACTCATCATCCAGCCCTACACTGGGAAGCCAGGCCCAGGGCCAAACCAAAAAATGAGCAACAAAAGTCAGTGTATTAGTTGGAAGTTTCAGCTCAGTATGATTGATCTGGAAACATATCTTAAGGCCCAGTTAACAAAACTTTATGGTGGAAAAAAAAAAAACAATTTGGATGATTTCCAGTGTCTAAATCATGAGCAGGAAAACCAAAAAAATTTGACATGTCTATGCATTGTAAAGACAGAAGAATCCTAGATCCATTAGCAGGTGAAACAAGTCATGTCCACTTCAAGCCAATGTCTTTCCCAGGGGGCGCAGAAATCTTCCTGTTTAGGGCCAGCTGACCATCTGCCAGAGGACAGTGGTTCTCATAAATCCACTGTGCACTGACAGCATGGAACTCTAATACTGGATATCAACCAGCACAGATCTCCAACCCTGGAGCAGGGGCCAGTGAGGGTCTAGTGCAAAGGCCACAGGAGTGTGCCAGGCTCAGGAGACACGGGCTGGCTTCCCAGTCACCCAAGTGTCCTTCCTCAGTTCCTAGAGGCCTCAGGGAGGCCATAAGATCTGTTCAGCAAGAAGATCTGGGCAGGAGCAGGTCCAAGAGAAGGTTTACATCCATAGCTGCTATAGTTGGTTAATTCCGGAGTCAGGGAAGCCTCAGGCCAAGTCCTTTCCTATCATTTCATAGAAATCACGTGGGGGAAAGGGGCTCAGATAAAGACGAACAGGGACACCAGGCAAGTTTCATGGAATATTCTGGTTAACTTTCTTTTCATGATGGATGGTATTTTCATTAACTCAACGACTAGTTAGGGGGCCTTTCCGGATGCGAGGCCCTGCTATAGGAGCCCGCGATAGGGCAGTAAACAAGACAGACAGGGTCCTTAATAGACTGAGGAGGCGGGCAATGAACCGGAAAGTGATGACGGTAACTGCAGACCCTGAGAAGTGAAAGGAAGAATTCCTAACAGGCTGGAAAGAATGCAGAGTAAGTGCATGTGGTTGGGGACCTGAAGGAGGCAGTCAGTGGAGGCCAGCGGGCAAGGGCGTGTTCCCAACTCCTTCTCACCACCCTCCCCCAGCTCCCCGAGGTGGAGGCCACCTTTCAGCCTTAGCTCTGTCTTCACTTCTGCTCAGGAGAAATACTGCATTGCTTCTTCATTCCTTTGTGAAGCCTGGCATCTTCATAACAAAGCAATGCCTCCACACCTATTAAGGGTTAAGTACAGGGACTTCCCTGGTGGTCCAGTGGTTAAGATGTCATGCTCCCACTGCAGGGGATGCGGGTTCGATCCCTGGTAGGGGAACTAAGATCCCGCAAGCCACACAATGAGGACCCCCCCCCCAAAAAAAGAAAGGGTTAAGTACATACGGACACATGAGCTCTTTTCTGGTGATTTCATTTTGTGGAAAAGCACTCTTTTTGACACACTTAACCCGATCAGAAATGGACCCTAAAACAACACATGATCCCTTTCATTTTCTTCCTGAAGACCCTGTATAATTTCCAAACACTTACACTCCCATGAGCCTTAGCAGCTCTGTACGAAGTGTTCACTGTAGACATGGTTGTTCTTCTTAGCGTTCGCTGCTAGCACTTGGCTCTTGCTGACCTGTGCGTGATCATGGCGCACACGCAGCCACAGAGCAGCCCACCTGCCCACCAGAAAAATACCTGTTTGTTAAGATTTGATAAGAGGAGGGGGAAACATACGCCCTCAGGGCCTGTGTCTATTGAAACTGCTTTAAGCAAGGTGGAAAATGGGAGCCAATGAGCTCGTCGTTCTCCTGGCCTCACTTTCCCATGACCTACGTCAATTCAGAAGAGTTCCTGAATAATTTTTACCCATAGATTCAGACTAACACCTAGGACAGAGGGTTTTCTCTTATTCAATTTTATGCACAGAGGGGGAAAGATCACTTAAAATGGACCCACATATCTGCTAAGTTTGATACCCCAAGCCTGCGCTGCACAGAATGAGAATCACGCATTCGGGTCCCTCAAAATAACTCTCACTGTTTGGAAGTGGGTGTACAAAACCGCACTGCCTCAGCCCTAATTGCCTAACTCTAATCCTCAATGTTTTCCCCTATCTAGGTGGAGTTTTTTAAAAAGTGACACCTTTGGACTTCCCTGGTGGCGCAGTGGTTAAGAATCCACCTGCCAATGCAGAAGACACAGGTTTGATCCCTGGTCCAGGAAGATCCCACATGCCGTGGAGCAACTAAGCCCACGTGCCACAACTACTGAGCCTGTGTGTTGCAATTACTGAAGCCCGCGTGCCTAGAGCCCGTGCTCCGCAACAAGAGAAGCCACCGCAATGAGAAGCCCGCACACCGCAACGAAGAGTAGCCCCTGCTCGCTGCAACTAGAGAAAGCCCGTGCACAGCAATGAAGACCCAACGCAGCCAAAAAAATAATAAATAAAAATTTTTTTAAGAAATGAGACCTTTAATGGAAAACTATTGCTACAGGTACAGGTCTTCTATTCCCAGTCTGTCTCTGCAGCTATTGTTTTAATTACCTTGCCCTTTGGCTCTTGAGCTGGCCCCCCTTTGCTGTGGCCTGCTTGTGGCGGGGGGGGGGGAGGGGGGGGGGTGTTGTGGGGGGGTGTTGTGGGGGGGGTTGGTGTCGGTGGCAGGGGAGCTTCCTCTTCTGGAATGCAGGCCTTAATGAGCCATTTCAGAAAGACAAGCCCTACTGAGCCAGGAGCCAGAGCACCGAGAGGCCCCAGGGAGCAGAAAGGCTCATGAATTTCTGAGGCTGCCTTTCTAATTTGCATTTAAACGTAACTCCTGAAGAACAATTTCACCTGTGGTTTTCTAAGCTGGGGCTTAAGGGAGTTTAGATGTTGAATATGTACAAATTATGTTAATACGACAGAGGTAAATGAAAGTCAAGTGCATTGTCATGTAAAATGTATACGTGTTATCTAAATGTCTACTTTCTACCAAAGGTTGTTTTTTTTTCCCCCTCTTAGGTGAAATGTGATGGAAATTTTTAAAATTAAGTGAATCTTTAAAATTCCTGTTTGATTAACACTGTCTGATGATTCCTCATCTTCCTGTAACCCAGACTTCAGAAACCTTAGCAAGAGGAGGATTAGTTGGTGCCTGGCGACTTGGTACAATGCCTTGAAACCAATCTAATTTAACACCTGTGTGCGCCTCAATAAGTGTACTCAAGCACAAAAGTGAGCACGGTGTTGAGAGATTCTGACACTGACTGCATGACAACCACTGATTCTGTATTGAAACACTCGCAGACAAGAAACTAATTGCAGTGATGAAAGGCACTCGGCTAAAAGCAGGAGTAATCGCAGCCCTGATCCAAAGACAACCTGCTCGCCTTCACTGCCAGGGCGCTGGGACATTTATCTAAAACCTGCCTCTACCAGGTCTGACCACCTTTTGTCTCTCTGACCAATGAAAAAGGAAAATGATTTGCCGTCACTGCCCCCGTAACAGTGAGGTCTCTTGTTGAGCATAAAATGATGCAAAGGCGGACACTGGTCATCACACTGCACAGCTGAAAAGCTAATGAAGGGCATCTGTTTGAACCCCTTCTCCCCATCCACCCTTTGGTGCCGATGGAGACTATGGACACATTACCTTCCAAGCTGTGATACGACACACGTAAGAAACTGTACCAGGGCCAGCGATGGTGCGGGAAATGTATACCACGATGCAGCCCTGTGATGCTGTGGTGACACGAAGCAGTCCTGTCAGCAGGTCGCAATTCAAGGTCATTAATAATGTGCTTCCTGAAATACACAGCTTCAACCACTAAGGGGATGTGAAGATTGTCTGCTTGGTTTGGAACTTAAAATAACCAGCAGTATGTGAGCCAACCAAGAAGCCTGCCAACCTGGAAGGCATCCTTAATCTGGGACTCACATTCACCTACTTGATTTTCAGTTTTACCAAACTCTTCGGGTCTTTTCTATCGACAGCAATTAGGCTAAGAAGCACGCACAACATGTGGGGTTTGAAGTCCAAACCCACCCAGACCCACTGAATCATTGATTTCTCATTTTAACCCCCATGAATTGGGGGTAGAATTGGGTATTCTTCAGTATCACTCAAAGGAGAAAAAAATCAACAATCTATCTAAATTACCCAACTATCTGGACTGAACAGTCTTACTTGGATAAGATAAACCTGCTTCTAAAATACGAAAGATGACAGCAGAGAAGTCTTCTGATTTCAAATCTATGGGTGCCAACATTGATCGTGGAAATATACGTGTAAACTAGTTATCTGTAAACCAAGTCATTTATTTTGGCATTTTGCTAATTAGTGAGACTGAAATGGAGAAAATCGTTTAGGAAATCTGGATTCTTAAATACTCTGTGTCCTTAAAGTACGCTCCTGGGCTGAGAGTGAGAAGCATATGAGTTTCCATTTTACTGCACAAAGTTTGGAGCCCAGTTGGCTGAGGTGGGATGAGTGACACACGTGCTTTGATGAGCATTTGTGGCCACAGCCCTTTGTGCCAACATCTCATTATACCTTTTCCTTCACTCTTTTTTGCCAAGCCGCCCTACTTGATTATAAAAGTGTTGTGTCAAGGAACATCTCACTGAATTCAGGAAAAGCACAGCCAGGGAGATGGAAAACTAAAATATAGAAAAATGAGGCCAAGAAACAGATTTTGAAAGCAGTATTTTACAGGTAAGAAGACCCAAGAAGATGACCGATAGACCCATGTCCATACAACCAGCCAAGGGCAGAAGCAGGAGAAGAACCTATTATCCTGGTGCCCACCCAGGGCTTCTGTACACAGCCCACACTGCATTGTAAGGAAGAGGTTAACATCGACTCTTATTCAAAATCAAATTCTATTAGGTATTATGGATTTCTGGTGGGAATACCTTAGAAATGAAAAAAGCATTTTCAATTTAAATTAAATTAAATATCCAATTATGTCCTCGAGAACTCATACCTCAACAGGAATCTGTTTTACTTTACCGTTTTATAAAAAGAAACATTCACTTTTTTCTTTCTGGTCATAAATGAAGAGTTTTATGCAAAATGATTCATTTTCACCTCTGATTAAAATGCAGCCTATTAAAATAGGTTTGGTGATTACAATTTGAGGTCCAGGGACTCAACAAAATTGTACGGAATAGTTCCTGTATGTACATACACATATTTTTCTAGGAAAGGGTTCTCAGCTTTTATCAGATTTTCACATGGATCTATGACTTTCCCCAAAGATGAATAACTTCTGTTCCAGAGAGAGCTGAGGTTTTGGCAAAAGTAAGGAATCCTTACTCTGGAATCTTGTTTCTCTCAATAGCTCCTAAATCTCTTTGATTCGCCCAACTGCTTTTAAATTCGCAAAGGAAATCCCTAAGACCTACAAAGAAAAGTCAACTCCAGCTCTCCTTGGAAGGGGAACGGGAAGGAATTGATTAATTCTGCAGTGATGAAAATGTAATATACAACTTTTTACTTCATTCCAGGTAGGCTGAATTTCAGATTGGATATTGTCAGCAGAGAAACCATTTCTTTTCCTTTTTGCTCCCCTCTCTATCCTAGTTTTTTACCTTTAAAAGAAGGGCTTATATTTACTTGACTCGAATTTTCCTAGCAAGCTTTTTCTTCTGAATTCAAGTGACTGGAACTGAAATTATTCCACTTGGGGAGAAGAGAAAGCTGAAAGCCAATTTAATATTGGTTTTCAAATACATGAAGGGTACACTCAGAGGGAGGACGACAGCCGCAGGAAATGGTCTTTGAACTAAACTATGAGGAATCTGAGTTTCACTCTAAAGTTAAATTTCCTGACATAAAGAGTTCATAACATTAAACTGAGAGATTGAAGGATTGTTTTTGAAGACTTTATAAATAGGACTGATTCTTAAAAAGTCTGGGATGGCTTGGATGTGGTCCTGCCTGAAGTCAGGAGGATGAATTTCGCCACCAGTGGTCCCTTCTTGGCCTGTAAATCTAAGGCTATGGCTGGTGTACCAGAAGTTCGAACACTAGCCCTGGATGTCCAGAGGCACCTCTCTAACCAGGGCTGAGCAGCAGCCAATCAATAAATCCCACACACCGGCCATCTCTCAGCTAGCCACCACTGCCACAATGTAACTTGAGGCCTGCTTCTGTCTGAGGCTGGGAAGGGGGTATCCAACAGTGGGGAGAGCTCTGCTCCCTAATTTCACCCCTAGTCCCCCACCAAACACTCGGAGACCCTAAGTTTTCAAGAAAAACAGAAGTAGATCTCAGGTATTGTAGTAGAAATTTGCATGAATGCCAGTTTTGTTTACATCCGTATTTTAACTTTGCAGCACATATTTTTTCTTCTCTTGGCAAGAGGTAATAGCCTAGCTCTACTTCTGAAACAACCGTCTCTAAGACTGGGCTGGTCTCTGCCTTCCTTTTTGCTGGACAATCCTGTCCCCACTTAGAATGGAGGAGACGTCTACAGCCTTAAACCTTCAGATTGGCCTCAAAAGTCTTCATGTGGATCCCAAAGGGGACACCAAGGGGACACTTAAAGATCTGGAAGCTCAGCTCCCTCCACCTCCGATCGGCCCATCCTCATAGGCTCAGAGATGCTGAGTTGTTCAGGGATCCTGGGAAACATCTGGTCAACCCTTGTCTGCAACGCTTGCCCCTCGATCACAGCTCCCAGCTGGTCACCCAGCTCCAGCCAGAGCGCCTACAGAAGAGGGAACCATTAACTCCAAATCAGCTAACGTGCGAAACTGGGAATGAAGACCCCACATCCTGCCATCTTGCCGACAGAGTCTCCTTTTCTAAAAAAAAAAAATCAGAAGGTTACTGCGTGAGCCTGGATAGATCCCACTCTCAGCTTTCCACGGTCCCGATCACCGAATCTCAGGTTCAGGAGAAGCATTCCTAGAAGGCTAGTGCCATCTCCCCTTTTTCAGCAACAGAATAATCTGAAAAACATGTCTGAGGACACTTTACAAGTGAAGAATCCCCACCGAGCTCTGATCCACGGGAAAATATTGATAGGGTAAATGCGTGGACTTGTGTGGTTGACTATGGTAGAGCTAAATACCCAGCAGAAACCAAAGGAGGCTGACACGCTCAATATGGAAAACTATTTAGAAAATGCTCACATTATGATTTTATTAATATTGGTAATATGGTGATGTTAACCAACACTACTTATTGTAACCAACATTACTTATTGGTTAATAAAAAAGTCAAAGCATGGCTGAGAATAATATGAAGGTGAAAGTGACTGACTTCTCCCCAAGCACACAGGCCCAGCAGCCAACACGGCAGATGGAAATCATCATCCAGACTATGGGGGCACCCTCCTCCTTCTCCTAGAGGGGGCCACTGCACCATGTGCACCCACGACACGGCAGGAAAGAGATGAACCGCTAATGGGATCAAGAGTGGGCGTGTAAGGACCAAGCAAGCGTGCCCCAACTGCAAGAGATGAACTCAGGGAGGGAAGGAAGAGGGTTTAAGTCTGTCCAAAATCTGGAAGGGTGTAAGTAAGGAATATTTTATTAACAAACACATTTGTCTACCTCACTCGTGTCCTCCAAGACAAAGACTCGGACTAAGTTATCTTCGAGTCACCCGAGGCCCTGCAGGGCCCTGCACACACTAGGTGTTCTGCACGCATGTACACTGAATTGGATTGCATTTTCTCAAGGCCAAAGTCTGTGCCTGAGAACCAGCTCCTTTTAGTAAGCGGTGTTGTGTGGGAGGAGTCTCTGCAGAAAAGGACTATGCTGGCTGGTCACATGCTCAGAGCAGCTGTGGAGCTGAGGCTGCGTGAGAACAGATTCCGAGGGCAGTCTCATCAGCAGTGAAAAGGGACCATTCAGAGTACGACAGAGGAAAAAAAAGTCAGTATTTTTTTAGGTTTCTTTTTTCTGTTCTTTACTTACAAAAATAAATCACTCCCTAGTTCTGCTATCTCTATATTAAACATTTTCTTTCCTGCTGCAAATCCACTATTTGAACTCTGAGCATCACTCGGAATTTGAATTCTGTAAAGCAAAGCAATGCAGATACGCAAACGCTGTTCTGAGTATCTTACTGTCCACGTTTCTCACTATCTGCGGTTTTCAACTACACTTCTTACCATAATCAGGTGCCCTTAATTACATATGTTTCTGGCCTATTTTTTTCTAATATAAAAACTCATGACAATCTCCTTGGGCTTATGGCCCCATTATGGTTACAGCACGCTATTCAACCCTAGCAACTGCTTAACTTAATGGAGGATTGTGAGTTTCATATTCATGGTTGTAATGTCACTTATGGAACTACATATTGTGCTGTTTGCCTTCCCCTGCTGTTCTGCAATCTCGTTTCAGCCTCGAGGGCTGTCAGGCACACTTGGCCCTTGTGCCAGGACAGAAGACACAAGATAAGCCCTACCAGACATAATGTCAATGTTTTCTTTCCTCTAACTGCAGATATAATGATCTTCAGGCACAAACGTGCATGAGGTGGCAATTAGAGACAGGGCACATCTCGGAAACAACTGTACCGGAAGGACACGAAGAAAGGCAATAATTTCTCTTTCCTAATATGTGGCAACTTTTAGATATCAAAGGAATAATAGACACAATCTATGAAAGGATTTGATTTGTGACAATTGCTTTTCTTTTCCTGATTCCATTAAAGCCAGATTTGTTGACCCATGGGACCAGCTGTTTTCTTATTTAATACTCCCTGGGCAGCAATTACTTGTATCAATTTCCTTTTATCCAGATCATTTCTATAAAAAATGTCTTTCGGTCATGGTATTTTATTTACCAAAATATGCGCTGGCACAACATGCTTTTATAGTCAGTCTAATTATAGTCAGTTTAAGCAACACAGTTATTTTAAAATTCTATGAATTGTTTCTAATTGTAAAAGTAATTTGTATTCATTGTGAGAACAAAGTGGAAAAGGGTAAAAAAAAAAAAATCTATAATGCCACCAACCAAAATGATCTCTAGTAATAGACTGTATTTATAAAATTGAGATCATCCCCTGTATGCTGTTTCATACACTTATTTTTCGGTTCACATATCATAAAATTTTCTCATGATATAAGTGATCTTCAAAATCGTATTTTAATGCCACATAAGACATAGGAATTTTTTCCTATTCCTTGACGTGTTAAATGAAACTATGACACACATTCCTGTAGGTAATATCCTAAATTTCTTCACTCATGCTCCAAATCGCTCTGCAGAAAATTAACAATTTAAACCTCTATAAGGATATGACAAGAACGTCTGCTCCCAATCCTTCACAGTCTTTAAATTATTGCCAATTTGATAGGTAACATGCTATGGTACTGATATTTTCATTTGCGTTTTTCCATATGGTTTTTTGGACAGCTGCGCACCTTCTTTTGTGAACGGCTGCTCAGGACCTTTGCCCATTTTTCTTTTACAGCACTGTTTTGTTTCTAATTGGCATTTAAGAGTCCTTTATATGCTAGGGATATTAACAGATTGCAAAATTTTCCCAGGTTTGTCATTTGCCTTTAAATCTGAGATCATGTTTTAAAAACTCAAAGGAATAGGAATTTGTATCTGTGTCATTTCTCGTATGAAATTCAAGGTGTCATTGGAAATGACTCCATTGATAATAATCAGATGCATTTGATGTTCTGGACTTGTCCACTGGCTGTTAACCACCTAAAATATAAAACCACTTGAGGGGCTTGCCTGGTGGCGCAGTGGTTAAGAATCCGCCTGCCAATGCAGGGGACATGGGTTCGAGCCCTGGTCCGGGAAGGTCCCACATGCTGCAGAGCAACTAAGCCCGTGCGCCACAACTACTGAACCTGCGCTCTAGAGCCCACGAGCCACAACTACTGAAGCCCACGTGCCACAACTACTGAAGCCCACACGCCACAACTACTGAAGCCTGCATGCCTAGAGCCCGTACTCTGCAACAAAAGAAGCCACTGCAATGAGAAGCCCACGCACCGTAAAGAAGAGTAGCCCCCGCTCACCACAACTAGAGACAGCCCACGCACAGTAACAAAGACACAACACAGCCAAAAATAAATAAATTAAATAAATTAATTTAAAAAAAAAAACAAAACACTTGAACCTTTTGAAAAAAAAGAGCTTTCAATTGACAACCATCCGAAGACAAAAAATGCCAGTAATCTCCATTGCTCTTTTGCCGTTCATGACATCAGGACCCAAAATGCCCAAAGGTTTTATCCCTACACAATGCTCTCCCTCAAGCCACAGGAACCACACACCAGCAAGCAAAGGCTGTCTAGGACAAAACTCTCATCCTTCAGAATGCAGGCTAGAGTTCTAAGGAAGCCGAGGAACATAAACAGAACAGAAAGAAGCACCCCAGCTTGAGCAACCACACTCACTGAGCTACCTGAATGCCTGAGTCTCATCCTGGCAAGTTAACGACGGGAAATATTCCTTAGGACTCTCTGGGTCTGATGTGTGGACCCAGGATACTAAATTCACTAGAAATGTGCGGAAAACGTTAAACACAGAGCATATAACTCAAAATGCAACTGAAAGCCAGGCAATCAAGAAGAGAGCTAAAATCAAATATAATATAGAAAATCAGAAAGGACAGAAAAAAATACTTCCTAATTAAAGCACGGGAGGATTTAACAGTGGAGGAAACAGAACAGACTGGGCTTTATGAGATAGGTTCACTCACCCACAGTTACTCAGGTAATTGCCACATACAGGTAATCTCCCTGACGGACAGGACATTGTCTTTGTCACAATATGTTAAGTACTCATTCATACATGGGACAATCCACAAATCCTTAATAAAGACAGAAGTCTCAGCCCCTTAAAGCATTATTCATACGCCTGTGGCTG